>NW_026623429.1:1235437-1294283 GCF_030028575.1 Malurus melanocephalus
CAAACTATTTGATCTCTCTTTTGGGTTTACACTTTCCTTTTGGGTTTACACTTTCCTTCTGAGTGACTGATTTTTTGGCATGGGAAATGTTTTTATTGCTGATGAACTTTACTCTGCGTTAGAGTTTCGTGCAGTGAAATTGTTTGGACATACGTGGTGATTCTCTGCTGAGCATTTGGCAGAACTGGGAATGATCCCTTCACCTAGAAAGTGGCTTGCCAATGTTTGTCTTTCACTGAAACAGCACAATGGTGGTTTTGGGCTCAATAATCAAACTGGACGGGGAACTTACCACGTCATTCATGATTCAAAAATAATCCACGGTATAAAAATCATTATAAGATCAAGTTTCCTGTTTGAAGTCTTGAGTTTTGTGAATTCACATTTTCTTTTATTCRTRAAACAAGGAGGATCATCTYTTCTGTGCAGTGTGGATTCATTCATTACCATTTCTAGAAATGAATAGTGAGTCTGTTTCATAAATGTGGCTCTTTTGCCACCCAAAATTCTGCTGTGGTGGGTTAGAGCCAAAATCTGTCCTGGCATCACTTCACTTCTCCACTCAGAGAGCACCTTCAGGAAYACAAAAAACTGCACCTTTTCTTTTTGAGCTAAACCCACAGTCACCCCCACTTCCTATGCATTTCCTACGGCTAAGTCACAAATACACAATATTTCTGTCCCCAAATGAGTCCAAAACCAATTTCAGGCCTCTGATGTGTGTGCTCAATTTTACATTCATAAGATTGTCCTCTTGGGCTGTAGAGTTAAACACCGTGTCTAAACTCCTAGGTTGAATCATTTGAATCTGGACTGGAAAGTATCAGCCAATTTAGCAAGACATGATCAAATTTATTGAARAAATTCATTATTTTTTATCCTTGTCCCCCCCAGGATAAAAAAGCTGGGATGGTTGTTATTCAGAAAAAATGCAGAAAAACTGTTTTAGCAGAAAGAACAGAATACAACACACAGTTAATACTTACAGGGATTCTGCGCAGGCAAGTTTAATTATCTGATTTTCCATCAGTTCTTTCATTCCAAAAAATGCCAGAGGATTTTGAACACCACAAGAGATCAAGCCCTCTGTTTCATCTGTGGGAGACAACATCAAGCTGTAGGACGTGCGTCATCATCTCTCACCATCTATTTTCGTTGTGAATGAGGCATTTGGTATCTCCAGAGGAACTGGATTTTGGGTTTGCATGAAATCGCATTGTTTTGCTCTACAACAAAGCCTCTGATTCTTGTTGGCTTTTGGGAGTTGGTTTGTGATGTTTGGATTGTATTATCAGGATCATGCACCATATGGGTCAGTTATCAGATCCTTCACGAAGTTAGAGTTTTCCCAACACCAAACAGAAAACCCCAGAGGGGCGATTTTCTTACTCTTGACTTTCTGTAAGACAGAAGGAATGCTGCAGATTGCTTTTCCTTTCTGGTGACAGGAAGTTTTGAAGCATAACAAACAAGATGCTTAGGAGAGTTCTAAAGCACACTTTAAAATATGGCATTAAGGCATTATTTTATAATACATTTTCTTCTCTGAAAGCATTCAAAAGCACTCTTTATTAAAGTTACTGAACAAATACATATGTTGTTCCCTTAATGCAACTAGTTTTTCCTTTAAAATTAAGGTTTTTAGCATTCTGTAAGTATTTTTTAGAACACACCAGAAGGCAGAATAAAAGCACTCAGCTTGGGAAACATTGGCCAGCCCAGGAGGAGCCTTGGGAAGATGGATTTTGAACAGCATGARCTGTGAATTTTTTCCCTGTCTGTGGGGTGGGCTTCCCCACAGAGAAAGGCAGTTTGTGTCTCATGGTCAAATTTTCAAAATAAGCCAGAATTCTGTTGACCCTCCAAATGGGTGGCCAGCTCATCACAAAGAATTGTCTGTCAACTGAGTAGATTTGTGACAGGGGTGAGTGGTCCTGCTCACGGACTGAACCCATGACCTCCTAATCCTATCTCATGTGTAGTGCCTGCCAGAGTGTTCAATGGTCATTAGACCTGGGTGAACAATTTGGACAAAAAAAAAAAAAAAAAAAAAAAAAAGAAAAAAGTGGAGCCATTCTGGGGATTAAAGATCCAAAGAGACCAAAGCCCAGCTCTCAGAGTTACTTTGGGCTTTCAGCTTTTGCTGAGTTTTATTTTACAGTAATGTCTTTCCCATGCTGCCCATGTGTTTTGCCGTGGCCTTAAACTTTCATCCTGGATATCCTGTAGGCTGTGCAAGGAAAACTTGAGGATATGGCACAAATCCTGTGAGTGTGAGGTAGAGAAACTGGAGTTTAATGATTCAMTTTAATGGAATAACGCAATGGTAATCCAATAAAATCAGGCAGTTGGATTTTTTCTAGCAATGAAATGCTCAGCAGTTGGATTAAAAAATGTGAAGGATGGTTTAGTTCTGGAAGTGTTATTGGATAGAAACTTTTATATAATRCATACTCCATAGAAAATCCATGAATTATAGAAAATTCAGAAGCTTTGAATGGCTTGAACTSTTTATTTTAACAGTTTAATCCCAGGGCCCAGGGAAAGTACAGACTGGCCTAGAAATCAAACTAAAATCAAATTTCCACCTGCAACTTTTGCACCAACACGTGGAGTTCTTTATAAGAAAAACTTCTCTGGCTTTTCATTCTCAGGAGAATGACTTAGCAAGGCTGGAGGTGATGCCACCTCATCCTCGTGGTTCACAGATCTCCCGTTGGAGAAATTTCCATTCTCCTGTGCAGTTACTCTGATTCTTAGGGGTGTAATGAACTCAAAACATGTCCAGCCTTTTTTGGCTACTGTTTGTTGGRAATCTTGATTTCTGTGCAAGAATTCCACTCAACACTGCACCAAAACTCGGTGTAGATTTACTCAGGTTGCGTGTCAGTGGAAAGCAGTAAATGAAATATTTTTAAGACTTTTAAAACATATGGTTTTGAAACACAACCTTTTTTATTTTARGAACTTATGTGAAGATGATTTYACTTGCCCTGTCTCAGGTACTAAAACCTCCAATGTAAATATTCAGCATAACCTAAGCAAATTGTGTTCCTACAATTTTTGTCCTGCTTCCCCTCCATCTGCCCCACGTTCTCCAGGTCAAAGGCTGCAAATCTAAGGMGTGCTTATAATTAAGCACACTAATTACTGAACTGCAATGTATTTAAGTCACAGGATTTTAGGAAACTTCAATAATTTCTCGTCTTCCCAATAGTCTGTGATGCCGTTGTTAGCTTGAGCTAACAGTCAGCAGCATCTTGGGTTTGAAGGCAAGAAGCAGCAAAATTRGGGTCAATGTGCCACATTGCTACAGGTAAATTCCTCTTCGTGACTGACAGCGTGTCTGGGAGGTTTTGAGAGAGGATTTGAGAAGGAGAAGTKCTCCATCCAGCTGCTTGCACAAGCTCACAGCCATTTGCAAAACACCAAAGCCACACCCAGCATGGGCCACGGGGATAATAACACAGATGCACGGTTTTTATGGCTGCATACCAAATTTAGAAACTCCCTGTGGAAAAACAACTCAAAATGACTTTTGCTAATCCTTCTGCWCACCTGGAATAGACTGAACAAGCCAAGGAACTAGAAAAGTTACTGCGTGATTTACCAGGTCGCTGACACTCAGAATTAAAATTTTGAAATAAGTAGCTGAAAGAAACCTTAGAAATTCATAGATAGCCCTGTTTGGTGTCATATTGCTTTGTGCCAGCATTGACAGTACAGATTACAAAACAGAGAGTTTTTGTTCACAGAAAGCCTGCATGCTGTGTACAATAAATGTTTTAAATGCTTGGAAATCTGCAWGGGAAGTAATCTTTGATATTCTGCAGTTTCTGAGGGGTTCCCCCTTTTTCCCCCACACTTGAGGCTTTCTGAGACTGCAGCTATTTCATAGCAACATCCAACTTTTAGGCACAGATTTGAAGGTTTGATCAGATTGGAGATCAGCCCAATTTCCTTGTCTAACCATTGTGTATAATCTCAAACAGACAAACTCACAGCTTTGGTGGGATAATTCATGTAAGGAGCTGATTTGTGGTCTTATATCCGTGCACAAATAGCARCTTTCAGTGTTTATTCAGTCTGAAGTGCACATTGAGGGAGGGGTCAGTGTGGCCTCTCCATTTTAGTAATGAAAGAATTTCTGAGACAGTTTTGTGTGGYTTTTCAGGTGTACCCCAGAGCTGCATACAGACTTTGTTCCTCATGATTTACAGACACAGTAGTGAAGTCTTTAAAATTTTAATCCAAAAGATTAAATTTTACAATCAAATGGCTCACTTTCAGGATTTATTCTATTTGGTTGCTCAGGTCCTGACCAAYAAAAATGAGTTCTTACCTGAAGCAGTAAAGCCAAATGACTTCATTTCAAGAAAGAAGAGTCTTCCTTTCCTGTAGCCCTGCTATTACACATCTTCCTCTTTCCATTTTTGTATCATCTCCATGGAAGCCCAATGCACTTAAAGCCAAAAATTGAAAAACTGACATAAATGGTGACAGATATCACCACTTGATAATGAAATSAAAATGAAAATTTATTTTCATTTGATGAAAAGTTTCACAAAGCATTTATATTTTATGAGAGATTCCAGCAAGGTTCCTTAAAGATTTTAAAGCCWCAGTGCATACCCGGTATTTTAGAATCAGCTAATCCATGGATAGGTCATTTCTGGTAGAAGTTTCCACCAAGGTTCCAGACTCGCACCAGGGCTGTGGAATGCTCTCATCAGATCTCACAAATTAAGCAGGGTATGGTCCTGATAAATCTTGGACTTTGCCTGAAGACCTCATTTTTTTTCCTCCTAACCCATTCCCCAAAGAGAACAGACTGTTAAACTTTGGTCAGAGCCAAAATACACACTTGGCTTAAGTTTAATTAAAGCTTGGAATTGATAAAGCTGGGAAAATGCCCCTGTCTATACACATGTCATACGTGATTGGAGAAATCTCTTTGATTTTTATTCACTGTATGAAAAACATGAMAAAAATGTGGACTTTACATATCAAAGTGTGAAATTTTGATTTTTTTCTGATACTGAACTGTTTCTGCATGGATACAGAAAACTCGTGAGTTGTCTCTTCCAGCCACTCTGGTATTTCACAGCTGCAATCCCCACCAGGAGAGCTGCAATATCCAAATGGGCATCTTGGCATTCAGGAATGGATTTTCTTATTACTGAGGGTGGGAGCTGCTGGGTGCTTTTGTGTGTGCACATTCACAGAACTGAACTGGTAGATCCTGCCCATGGTGTTTGTCGAGACAAAAGGACAAAAACACGTGTGAAACGAAAGTGTTCTGGTTCCATTTCTAAATCTGATAAAGTTCTGTTTGTATAAGGACCCAAATGATTTTATATCAACACCATTTGTCATCAAGCCTGCTCAGATAAATTCAATGTCACCACGTATGTCACCACCTCCATCACTGACAGAACCAAAGCAGGAATATTCCATGAACTGCCCAGGGGAATGCCAGAACTGCTGYCTTCCAACACTGCCCTATCAATTTACTCTGCTTTAGCCAACCAAACACTTCCTGGAACACAAATTCTTTTGGAATTATTATTTGCCACACTTCAGATATTTTAACACCCTGTGTTACTTTTATTGAATTTTATATCCACAGGATGTGTTTTCTGCCATGCAACAAGATGCCCCTAGAGTAAAGTGATTTGAGACAAGAAAGAAAAATATTGTTATACAGTAGTTTGCCGTGAAAATTCCGAATGTCTGCTGCAGGGCAGTGGATGTTTAATGGAAATAGAAATAAAAATGGAAATGGAAATGGAAATGGAAATGGAAATGGAAATGGACATGGAAATGGAATTAGAAATGTAAATTTGCTGGTGTGGTCTTTACAATAGGACACATGAGGGATGTGAGGCATTTCTGTTCTCCATGAGCCTTTCTTTGGTGCAAAAAAGTTGAGTAGATGTAACAGTTTTCAAGATATCCTGCTGTTACATATCAAGTGTTGCCTCACCGGCAGATTAATAAAAATTATACCAGYGGACCAGTCTTAGAGCAAACAAGATATATCAAGTTAAAATCAGATTTCTGTCGCTCAGTGAGCAGCAGGAATTCACAGGAGGTGGTTGTTGGTGCCGATCTGCGATCCTGGAGCTCAATAATTCCCTGCCGGCCTCATTGCCCCCATCCCAGCTGGCAGATTGGGGAGGGTGTGATCCCAGGTTTTGCTGAGGTTCCCCCCATCCTGTGGCCATGCCCCCATCCCTCTCTCAAGCAGGGATTTAGCCCCAGAGCACCAGAATTTCCCTTCCATCACACGTGCGCCGAGCTGCCGTTCCCCAAAGCCAAAACTGGAACCCTAAACGTATGCAGATGGCATTCAGAGCCCGGGACGCTCCTGCCAATTTCTGCAACTGATACACACTCAAAATATTTACTTAGGAATTCTTAATTAAGTCAACCATTCGGCRGGGGTGTACGGTTTCAGATGTGTCGCAGTGTCACCACAAAATACCTCGGTGGTTCCTGCTAACAAAGAGCCCACTATGTGGATTTTTTTTTGTCAGAGATGGTGGGGCAAGTTTTCGGTGCAGCGTGCCAAAAAACTGCTCAGCTTGCCTGCTGTTCATGGGATTCATGTGGCTGAATCCCTTCATTCCTGCTGAAAATGAGGCCCCTGCCCGGCAGTGGTTTCAGGTGGATATCGAGAAGCAGAGCTGGGGTGGGATCAGAGTGACCCCATGGCCGCCTTTCCAAGGGTTTGGTGGGAAATGTGCACTGTGCCATTGTGCAGCCAGGAATGCAACGGAGGGAGGGAGATGGGGGAGAAGGAGAAGCTCCTCGAGCCACTCCTGRGCTCCAATAAAATGTAATTTGCCCAGGGAGCAAGGATTGGAAGAGAATTTTTAAAGCAATTTTAAATTTTTTGTACTCAAAAGGTTAAAATCAACTTGATCAAGTGTTTAATCTGTGTGCAAGTGTTGGTTTAATCTCTTATTTTGCATCTTTTGTCATGTATTTGTCAGAATGGAATTTTATGCTCTTTGGAGRACTCTCAGTGCACATCTGTGCTTGTGCAGGAACTTGGGGACAGCTCCAAAGATTGGTTGGTTACTGCTCCTCATCTTTAAGCAGACAGTCCTGTTTCAGAATTTTACCAAAACTCAAATTCTTTTAACAAGAATAAAATTTAGATTTTTTTTTCTCATGTGCTTACACAGCTGACCATTTTAAGAATTTACTGTCTGTATTTTCCACTTGTACAAAGACTGCATAAACTGCAGTTCACATGATGACCTTTCTATACATAAAATTAATCACAAGTTGCCAGGACATGATAACCTTTGGAATAATTGAAATGTCTCATGAATTGCATTTGTAAATATAAAATAGAGACTCGAGCAAGCCAACCAGGAATGAAGAGTACATTTCTCTTCCAATGAGCAGCTCTTGCAACTCMAATGGTTTTAGGCCTTAGTGTTCCATTTCTGAAGTGTTTCAAAGATCTTTCCTTTTATGACTTGCTTAGAATATCTAATAAATTTCATTTCACTTTGTGAAAAAGGAAGCTGGAGTTGCTTAGATCTTAGAGAGAAGATACAGCAGTAACAGGAAATACATTTGGAGGGAGAATTTTCTCTTTTTGTGACAGGATTCATCTGTCTTTGCATCAGTAAGAAAGCATTTTTTCCGAAATTAAGCTGAACCTTGTCTCCCATTGCCATGAATTCCTGCTTGCCTTGACACAGTCCTAGTTAATTTTTTAAAGAATAAAATTCTTGATGTTTCAGAATWCTTATGCAGAAACTGAGCCTTCCAAACCCTTGTTCATCAGGCTTAATTTGATGGAAGTTTTGAGCTGCAAGGTCCTGTCAAAGCCCAGTTTGAGGGGTTTTTTTTGGGGGGGGGGATGGGTTTGGTTGTTGTTTGATTATTTACGATTATTGTAAACGGCACCAGCAATCTCAACAAAATGCCACACTCAGGAGTTTCTGSTGATAAGAATCAAGGAAATTTGCACCACAAGGAAAGATTAGATAAAAGCTGCCAARATGCGACATGGAGGATCTGTCTTTTGACAGTTGTAAAGTGAAACAATCTCCATATTTAAAAAAAAAAGAAAATAAAAATTAACCTTCAACCTGCTAAGGGACAGGAGCAGAGCACGACCCTCCCAAATGTGTGAGGGATGTACAAAATGAGGGACACTGGGAGAAACAGARGAGAGGAAGCTTGAAATGCTGTTGGGTACATTTCTTTAATATAAATAAAGCTTTCCAAAACCTCACTTTCATGATTCAGCATTTCTTTTGGCACTGTAACAATTTAAAAGCAGCCTAAATAAATCTGAGGGAACATGCTGGTAAATTCAGGCCAGTGAGGTGGAAGTTTCTGGAAGTAATAATAGAAAAACTGAGACCCCTCTCCACCCGCAATAATTGCAGTTTAATTGTTTTAAYACAGTTTACAAGCACATAATGATTATGGTGCCCTCACCATACCTTCTAAGGCAAATATGATCTGGCTTATTTTCTGGAAGAATAAACTGACCCACTCTATTAAAATACTTGACCAAAGCCTGCTCCAAAAAACAACRGGAGACCAAAGAATACACTCTTTAACCTAATTATGAGACAGTAGTGATGTGTATGGAGGAAGAAACTGAACTGAAAATTATATGTGGGTTAGATGCTGTGGCCAACTCTTCCTTGCTTTCCTTTGTTTTGAAAGTCCTAAGGTTTTGCTGCTCAGTTTGAGACAGCAGTTAGTTGAAGTTGTGAATGTTCAGCAGCTTTAAAAAAATGGTGCCAGGACGTTATTGCACAGTTTTTATCAATTTTTAATAAGTGTTCATATAACATATAAACAATTTTTAGATTTAATTTGTGCTAGTGAGTTGGAAGCATAGCCTCAGTGAGTGTCAGGCAGCTGAGAGACCAGAACTGTGTGTCTTGTGCTTGTGCTGRGCATCAAATGGAATTTTGAATGCCTTGAGCATGTCTCTTTTTCAGGAGCCAGCCCAGATTTCCTCAGGATTACGTTTTTCTGGAAGGGTCAGTGTCTGCAGCAGCAGTGGGAATGGGTGAGGGGTGGGAAGGTCTTGCAGGGTGCTTGGGCACCTGATCTGTGCCAGGGAATTGGGCAGATGGTGCAAGGGATGGGYTGAGAAGGGACATTTAGTGTCATCAAAGCATTTCAGTGTCATCCAAGGGTATGTGTGTCTGAATTCAGTACAGCACCTACCAAGGAAAAGCACTTTCCTTTGTGTTTACCTCAATATTCTCAGAAGGCCCATCCTACTTTGTGTGGAAAGTGGATGAAGTCAGAGAGAGAAAAGCTCCGTGAGCTTTCAAAGAAAACAAGGTTTTCAACATTTGGAAATGTCTGATTTTTAAAAAAAAAATAAGTATTGATACTTTCCTCTGTGATTTTCATTAGCTTTTGAAGCCATAACATGAAGGTCATAAGCCATTTTAAACAAAATCTTACCYCTACATCAAACTCATGATACTTTTAAAAGATTACCATATCTCTTGGAAAGTCCTGATTTAAAGACACCACTGTTTAATTTTTTTTTTTTTAAGTGGGGAAACATGTTGTGCCAGAAACAAAACCTTAGCTCAAAACCTGAATGAATCCCAGGGATTCTCTGGTTCCAGCTGATGCTCCAGCTTTGCTGCTCAGCACCCAGAGGAACACAAATTAAAGCTAATTAAAGGTCAGAGCACTCTGCTGCAGCACTGAGAGTGGTCAGACTGCAGCTACCTTCTGTTTTTACATTTGTTAAACAGGCAGCACCCCAGGGRTGCATGGTCTGTGTTTGTGATATCTCTATATCCTTAACCCCCCAGCCATTAATAAAACCCCAAATTGGTGAATTCCTCATGGATTGTTAACTTTGGAAAAGATGCACAAATACCTATTAAAGGCAGAGTGGACCATCATGGAATTTCCATTCCACAGCAATGACAGTATTTCATTTTGGCCAGGGAAGAGTTCTCCCTTTCACTCTTTTTGCTCTGCCTTTACTGTAGTTATTGATATTAAACACTCTGATTTCACTGAAACCCGACATTTACGTGATTTTGCAGTTACCTTGTGATGAAGTTGATAAATTCTTTAATTTTATTCAGTCAGCATTTCCCCAAGGGAKCATTTCCAGTGGGAATTTTTGAACACTAGGATGTTTAAGGCTAAGGGTGGAATGCTGGACCATGGGGTGGTCACTCTGCCTGTCCAGAGCCATCTGCAGCATCTCCACATAGGTGGGTGCTCAGACATCACCAAATGTACCCTGTTGTTCTACTTTTTTTTCAAAATATTGCCATTCMAAATGTAGCCTTTACGGATGTTGAAAAATGAGCCTGTGAGGATGTTGAAAAGTCAGCTGAAAAATGAAAAATAAACGCTACAAAGTGAAAACAGGTGCAAGTTATAGGCAAACTTTGTAATGAATTCTGAAAATATACTTGAGGAATGAGAACTGCAAATGTTTCCAGTCTGGATGGCACACATTAAAGATCACTTCTGTGTGCTCCATGACGTTTGCCAGATCCAAAGCACAGTTTTGCTTTTAATTCATTAATCATTCAGTACCCTGAGCTTAATAATGGGCAAGAGGTTTGGTAGCGTCAAGTAATTCTCTAAATTGTGCTTAAGTTTCAAATGAGAGGTGGATGAACTCTGAAATACAGAGTCTGAACTGGTATTCAAAGCAGACATGAGTTTCAGAGATTTGTGGATGATCAATTATCACAATTTTTTGCTTTTAAGTAAGTCTTGCTTCCCACATCTCACAAGCTGAYGCCTCCATGTAGGACTGGAAGCAAAAGTGCCGCCAAAATTCCATTTCCCGGTTTATTCTGGCCCAGCTCAGATCAGGAATTGCTGTAAGATTTCCATCCTCCTATAGCAAACCAAAGCTGTTGTTCCAAGTTGGCACAGGCATCACAGGAAGCCAAGCTCCAGCCCTTCCCCTCTCAAGAGCGCACGGTCACCCCCGTTTGGTYGTAACGCCCCTTTCTGCTTTCTTTCCGCAGAGCTTTGTCATCCGTGGTGGCTTTAGGAGCTAACATCATCTGCAACAAAATCCCAGGGCTGGCGCCTCGGCAGCGAGCGATCTGCCAGAGCCGCCCCGATGCCATCATCGTGATCGGGGAAGGGGCGCAGATGGGGATCAATGAGTGCCAGTACCAGTTCCGCTACGGGAGGTGGAACTGCTCTGCCCTGGGAGAGAAAACGGTCTTTGGACAAGAGCTTCGAGTAGGTAAGGGTGTCTCTAACACCGTGCTCGGGGAGATGCTGGGGGTGGATTACTTTGGCCTTTGGTCCTGACAATATTTATAACCCTCAGAGTTCAGCAGTGATGCTCCCGGTGTGTTTCCACCCACTGAAAAACACAAAAAATGCCYGGTGATGTACAGATGAAGTCACCCAATTCTGTGCAGCTTCAGTGGCTTCAGTGCCTGCACAGCCACCCGAGGGCACAGCCCTCATCTTGTTACAGGTTGCTGTGATAACTGTGGTGGATATTATCCAATCAGAAATGAACTAAAAGCAGCTCAGAAAAATCCCTCTGCAGACTTCCCAGAAGTTTAAATAATGGGAGAGTCCCAAATAATTGATGGAAGCACAGTTCCTACCACGCCRGCCTTCCAACATGTGGCAGTGATACATTCTGGTGTTGCTATCGTACTGCAAAGAAAATACTGTGAATGATTTGAGGCAGGAAACCTATTCAAAGAAAATAATACATGGCCTTGGCCTGACAAGGTTTTAGCTGGCACAAGTTAAATCAATATCTTTTCATTTAGCTTATGTCTGATATTATTGCACAGGGGAGAGATTCTGTGAATTTTTTTCCAGCGCTGAGGTCACTATTTTCCTCATCACCCAGCTGGGTATCCTCTGCCTATTGCTGACCTTTTCTCTCTCCCCCAGGGGCTGCCCCCTCTCCCCTGCTCTCTGCTGCTCTGGGTTGGGATGGTGTGGTGTGGTGGGTGSCTGTCTGCAGGGCACTCAGAGTGACACCATGCAATTTCTCAGCAGGGCTGTAGCCTGTTCTTGMGTCCCATTTTTCTTTGGGTTATAACCTCTCCCTCAAATTCAATGGTTCGGTTGGGTCCTGTGCCTCCGGCACAACTGAGTGTGGTCAGACATGAGATCTTAAAACTGTGTGAAAAAAAGGGCAATAACATTTAATTTCATCTGTGCAAAGAGGAATGGACTCTCTCGGTGCTTTGGTTGTCACTGGTGGGCGAGGCTTCAGGGTTTTTTCCTGACACCTTTATGAAATGAATGCCAAAAAGTGACTTAYGTTTGAGACAACAAGGGAACTGAATAGTCTTTGAAAGAACATCCCAATCTGAGAGTCTGGCTGAGATCTGGGCACTCTTAAGGACACAGTGGTTCAGCTGTAAAGAGCTCTAAGTGAACGAATCCGTTGGCATCGGGTGGTTGATTTACATTTGTCATGTTCTGTGAGCATTACATTAATTACATCCTCAAKGCATCATACTCAGGAATTAACCCAACTTTTGACTGCCACCTTCAAAGCTAAAAGAACAAAAAAAAAGATATAGTCACATGTCTTGACTATGAGAAGCACAGGCCTGGTCCTCCTTGGTTGTTATTGTTTGTTTGCCTTCGGTTGGTATCCAAAATTAGGTTGCTGCCAGAAAATYTAYATCTGCCAAGAATGCTGTACTTCTYCATGCTYTGKTTTTGCCTGCCAAAGCTTGCAGGTGTGCTCTGACCTTAGCAAAGTGTGTTGTCTTATCCTCCATGAGATCCCTTCTGGCCTGAGAAGGGCCTCTCCAGAGGGTTGTGCTAGAGCTGGTGCCCTCACCAGGCTTTCCAGTGAAAAGGATTTCACTGCTTCTGCTCTCCTCTTCAGAATGAGAACCTTGTGGTGCCTTCCCAGCTTCACCACTGTGCTCGTGGGTAGCAAGAATTCTCATAGAGAGTCTCCTTCCATGCTCYAAACCTTTGCAAGTGAGTGCGGCTCAAATGCCTAAAGAGGACAAGTTGTAGCTGTGCTTTAATTCTTTCCTGTGCAAAGTAAAAGCTACAAAGAACAGATTTTTTTTTTGCTATCAGGATGGACCAGCTATCAGGCTTCTCAGACTATACAAAGCTGGAAAAACTCAGGGTTTTCTCRAGCCACTGCTCAAGCCATATTTACCAAAATGCTCACCAGGTTCTTGACCTCTCCACTGAACCTGGGTGGTTTCTTGCAAGCCTGAAATAACTGATGGGGAAYTGGGTGGGTTTTTTCATGGGTTAACCCAAACACAGACAAAACTTGGCTGCAGCAGCTGAGTTCTGCTCTGACATTTGTTGGGTGTGAAACCACACAGATTTTAACGGATGGAGAAGGTTTATATGACCCCTTCCAGCCCAGCCAGATGACCTCCATGCAGGTCTATAAAAAACCCCATAATCCACATGCCTTTATTATTTTAATAAGTGGAGTAACACCCAGAGATGATTAGGTCAGTACCAGGAAAARGATCGGATTTTAGGAAGCTGTGTAATTATACTAGCAAGTTACACTAAAACATTAAAAAATGGACAAAGATTTAAAAACCCACTACTTGCAAGTAAAACATTTGTGAGCATAAATATGCATATGTGTAACAAAACACATCTGTGTCTGACACATGCAGAAACACTAAACCAGCCATTTTGTTGTACCTGAACATGCTGAAAAAAAATGATTAATACAAAATGTTTTACGCTTCACCCCAGAGGAAAGCTTCATCCAGATTCACCTGGGGAGAACACTGAAAGTGAGTTTTTCAGGGTGGAGAGGGAAAGGAAGCAGTGATAACATKATATTAATTGATCTCATGCTGCACAGGAGAGAGAGGATCTACTCTTAAGCCACATGTCCCCYCCTGTGGCTTCTGGGGATCCTGCTGTGCCAGGGAGATCCTCAGTTTGTTGAGCTGGGTCAGTGAGGAGCTATTTATTCAGAGAGGTGCTTCACACCAATACAGAACATGGAATCTGCATTAAAAACAATTCAAATRGTCCAAGGGACAGAATAGCAARCGTAGAAGGCAGGCATGGGACATTYRTGTTGGTGATTTATAGCAGCCAGAGATAAAAAGTGACAGGGAAGTCTAAATTAGTAGTATGAACAAAGGCTGTAGAAGGGATGAATTAGCCAAGCATTGTGTGTAGCTTATTTTGGGGCATCTGTAGCTGGGAACTTTTCCACAGTCATGCCATCCCCAAAGAAAGTCAGTCCTGYMCTCACTTTTCTTGCCATGTCCTTGYACATTCTTGCATTTGTCACCTTCCTKCACTCATCCCTCGTTTTCATGCCARCTTCTCACAGAATCTTCTGTTCTCTCCGCTCATTCTTCTTGCTTTAAGCCTCTTTAATGATTGCCTCTTAAACAAATGGATTAACAAATTAAAAAATTTAAAAATCAATGGAAAAAGACCAGTATCAAATGTTATYATTGGTAACCATTGTTATTATTGGTATAAATTGTATTGATGTACCAATGTACCATTGTTGAAAGGTAATTGCCCTTCTAATATTTTGAGAGCAAGGACCCTGATCTGGAAAAGTAAAAGCCTCTGGTCCTATCGGGTTACTGATGCAAAAGAGCTTTTTTCCAATTTTTTTTTAGTGTCTTACCTTTTGTATTGAGCTGTAGTTTTCTAGTGTGCTGAAAGGMTGCATCTGAAGGGAGGTTACAGCTCTGATTGCTGGGGGATGTTTGGGAGAARAACATCTTGAGAAATTTCCTGTCACTTCCCATTCCCCCAAGTTTTCACTCACTCTCCAGGCAGAAATGAGGAGGGTGAGGAAAACTCTGCAGTTTTAGAAACAAAGTCTGTGCATGGACTTTATGAACTCCCRGGTGAAGAAGACTTTTGGCAAACACAATCAGAACATAAACCTGAATGTCACAGTTTTCTACARGCATGCACTGGTGCACACGCACACAAAAATGGGGAGAGGATGGATAATTCCAAACGGGAGATGAGGAAAAGGAGGGGGACAACTTCTGAAGGAGAGAAACTCCTAAACAGCAGTGATTCTTGCTCTGTTTGTTTGTGCTGGAACAGGTAACACTGTAATTCCACTCTCAATTCTGTGTTTTAGCTGTGGACTGGAAAAACAGAGGAATTGGGCATGAAGGATGTGTCAGTGATGGCATCACAGAGAAGCAGTTGGCATCCTGTCATACATGCTGGGGGGTGTCAGCCTGTAAATTATTCTTGGTTCAGGCCATATKTAGGCTCAATAAAATTTGGATTCCACATATGAATCCAGTCAAATTATTCTGGGCTAAAATGATGGTTTGACTGGGATGCCAAATGTTCATAAAAACAAAAATGGGAGGAGTAGAGAAGCCTGTTATTCTCCAAAAATGGATATTTGTGTCCCAACAGATGAATTAATCCCACTCAGTAGTGTCTAACGTGGTATGAATTGGCCAATTTGGAAATGTTGGCTTTCAGTGTGAGCAGAGAGCTCCCAACACATGAAGCATTCTGAGGAATGCTGCACAGCCATAGCTGAGCTTTAATGCTATCAGCAAATCAATAAAGGGAGCCATAAATGAATCCAGACAGTTTGCTAAAGTGAGTACATTTCTAGCTCGCTTTTTGCCTTTATTTCCTCCTGACGTTTCTTTCTCTGCTACTTCATGTTCTCATTTTCAGTTTTTTAAAATCAATTTATGTTGTTTGTTATATATTTGTTAAGGCTTAGTAATATTCATATATCAGGTTGACCRTGTGTTTATTATTCTAACATCTGTGTATTTATTATGGGAAAATCTATCTTTACGAACTTGCACKATATCCAATAAAAACAATATGGGGGAAAAAAAGGAATTGTACAGCTGGAAGCAATTTGGAGGGGGAAAATGAGTTGGAATTAGATTATTTTAAATAYGATACAGAGCAGGGTACACACTTCACCGACGGAAAGGCAGTAATTATCTTTGTCATAGCAGTAGGTGCTATGATTGGTTTAGGCATTTGTCAGCTATGGGGAACCTCAATTGCACAGTGGCTTTTGGACCTAATGTGGAAAAATTTCAGGGTTTTTGTTGTTGTCATACAGCATGGGCCCAGACAACAATGTCCTTTGAGCACTCAAGCAACCGAGCAGGAAGAAATTTGTTTTCAGTAATTTGAACTGGATGTCTCTGTTGGTGCTGGGATATGGTGAACAACCTTCCAGTGGGAGGGGTTGTGTCTCAGGGCACAGCTTCAGCTTTCAGCTGGGGCAGCAGAATGGCAGGGAGAGGTGCCAGGGATGCTTTAAATCAGCTGTGATCTGTACCAAGGATGTGTGCAGCCCCAGAAGATGATGTAGGACCAACACAAACTGTGTCTTTATTGCTCACAGAGCCAACTGGAGCCAATGTCCATTTCCCATTGCCATGAGGAGTCATTGCATTTGCATGTTTGATTGAGTTAAACTACAAATACCACGGTGAATTTAATGATCTGGGGTTTAAGCAATCATAACCCTTAATGGAAGCACAGTGGTGCRTAATAGGATGTGAATTTCTTGGTTATTTGGAGAGTTTTCTCCTTATTAGCCTGAATTTAAAAAACGTAAATAACTCGTTATGAAACAAGTAAGGTGCTAAGAATTTGTATTTTTTTATCTGAGGAAACAGGCTACTGTGGGAATGGTAGGTACAGACTCTTTTTAATTTCCATCACTTGGATGCTTTTAGAAAAAGAAAAATATCTTTTTATTCTGAGGAAGTACTGTTGTTTTAAAGAAATGTCCTATTTTGAGAGGATGGAAGATTCCCGGTTTGGTGAATCAATTTGAACATTTGTGGGTGATAATTTCTCTGTGCTTTAAAAATTTCTTAGATGCCAGAACCCCATAATGATTCAGAGAGGCCTTAGTAACATTTTCAAAACATGTTTTAARCCATAGAGGAAAAGACAAACATAAATAGACAGTACCATTTGTAAATTATGAGTTGACAGAAATAACTTTTGCTGGACTTTGCTAGAAAAAAAATGTCAGTTTGCTGCATTAATTTTATAATCTCTATTTCTTTGTCTCTCTGTAAAAGAAATAAAAACATATATAGTCTGTAGCATATAATAATTTCCAGCCATGAAGAGACAGATTTTTATATATCTCAGTTTATCTTCTCCACTCCCTAATCTTTTGGTAAGGTTTTACTGTTTAGTTCAAGTATAGCTCAACTGAGTTTCCTCTTTCCTCAAGGGTCATGAGCGTGAAGAATAGTGTAAATTCTCCTAAATGAAAATGTTCTTGTTGCCATTTAAATATTTGCCTGTTTGGCAGGAGGCTCTCTTTAAAAGGCAGATATCCTTGTTCCAAACACAGCACTGACATGGTAACAGCATTACTTGGTGAACTCTGGGTGCCTCACAGCTGGGTGATGAATGGTGGCTGTTGATCTCAATGAAGTTGGAATTTCCATTCGAGGACAAGGGCTTCTGTTCCAGTGAAAGTTTCCTTGGAGCAGGTGCTTTTTTGTAGATATTTCCAAATTTAATCATGCTGACATACCTGACCCTGAGCGACTCCAATTTTTAGTCATAGCACTTAAATTTAAATTTSTTGTGTGCATTGGTGTAAATTAATGCCAGGAACTGTAAGTGGGGAGGCTGAAGTCTCTGATCTCCTGAACTCGGGTATTGAAATTTCTCRTGATCCTTCCAGGAGTATTCTGGGATGGGAGGTTCCCTCCCACTGCTCATCTTGGTACGAGACATCACAAAGCACAGCACCCTGTCTTCCTGTRACTCAGATCCCCCAAAAACCAACAGGCTGACAGGGGATGGGGTTCAAGGCAGCGTTTCCATGGTTCAAAACTAAATGGAGCTTTTTTATTATATGGAGTAATTTCCATGCTGATGCTTAAATGTGAAAAAGAAACATTTTTTTTTTGTTTTGCCATTTGATCATCCTACTGATATGTGCTTAGGTGGTAGTAGGAAAGGTACAGGTACACATGGTGGGGCCTTGGGTCTGTGATGAGCACTTCCAGCTCAGCACTGGCCAGAACAAAATCCTCCTTTTCTCCCTTAGCTTTGACTGTAGCTACTCAGGGTAACATTTTCCATATTACTTCTCTGGTTTCCCTTGGGATGAGTGAGTCAGAGGTCCTGTGGAAAAGATAGTATGCAAATTCTAGGCTATGATTTAGCTGAATACTGTATCAAAATTTGGACAGAGGGCTAACTTTGCACAGCAGCTTTAAGCTTGGCATTTCCGTAGTTCCAAGGAACATTAATGTTCATTTAGTGCCATTTTTTTTCAGGTCACTTTTTAATAAAATTGCTGAGTACGAATGTTCCACAGATGCTGACTCATTAGTTACTTCAGCACCTCAGTGCAATTGGTCAATGCCTTACATCATAATGCATGTTTAACCAGGAAGGCAAATGGCATTTAAAGTCAAATAAAATGCTGCTGGGCTTAGTCCAAAAGGACGAGGGCCAAATTCTTGTCTTATTGCTGTCAGTAAAAATTTTGCCACTGGTTTCACCAGAGCCACTAAAAAGGCTCCTGGCTTTAGGTTATGAGCAGAAGTTGMAAGTGAAGCTGAATTTCATAGAGGGACTCAGCTAAAACCCAATTAGTTAAACAGCAATCACCCATGCAGCATTTGACTTTTTAAGYAGAGAGCAGCTCTGCAAACAGGCTGGTGCTGCCAAACCCTGCGGGTGCAGGGGCAGATCCTCACGGAGGGGGAATGCAGGGCAGCACCTGCTGGGACGTGATCCCCTAAGAACTCAGGGTTCTAATGACTCTGGAGACTCCCTGAGCTTTACTACTGCGGTCAACTGTGTTGTCAAAATCTCTTCCCTAGAATTACAGATGATAGGTTTGGTCATCTGGTCCAACCTCTACATCGAGCAGGACAGGCTAAACATAACATTAGACTCAGAGCTACATGTGTAGCAGCATCCCTCCCTTTCCTCCTCTGCTCTTAGGGATAGGTTCCCTTTGGTAAACCATCCGTTTCTAAATTGAAAAGCTTGAAATGCAGACAGAGAGGCATGGCCAAACGTTACAAAAAAAACGCAGCATTTGTTATCTGCACATTTTGGTTTGCAAACAAACGTTTTAGCATTCCGGATTAGATCGCTGATCCATGCAGTTTGACATCGTGCCTCCAGTCACGAGCAATTTCTTTTCCTAATGAAGTGGTTGGTGCATTGCAAAATATTACATCTGACAAATACCTCATTTTCTAATTGACGAAATTTCCTTTGTGCGTATCATGCCTGACTTTTTAGCATCRGATTAAATTGTGCATGACTGCCGTTTATTTCTTACTCATGTTCGTACTGTGAAGTCTTTTATTACTGTTACTGATAGAGGAGGCAAATTAAAACTAAAGGAATAAAGCAAGCAAGCAAGAGAACTCTCTAATTTGTTATTTGGAGGCTTCAAGAAGTGAATTTAGCTTTGTAGTTCTAAGGTAGCCATTCACTCAGGATTCAAACTGGCCATTGCTCCAGCTGGGCTCTCTTTACCCAGAATGTGCTTAACTCTGAAACCTCCCTTCTGAGTACTGTTAGAGAGGTTTTGAAAATGTTTCATTTTAAAGGCAGAACCAAATGTTCTGCAGAACATATGAGTTATAGTGGGTCCTCTTGCCCATCTCAGACCCACTTGCAGTGGACCTAGGAGACTCCTTTTAGCCACAAGTGTAATTTGTATCTGTAATTCTGTCTCCATTGCAGAGGCCCAAACTGCAGCTCTGGGGTTCTGTGAGAAAGATGATTCCTAAGGCTCAGCCAGTGTCAGTTAAATGAGTTACTGAGGAGTGTTTTTGCTCAGAAAGCTCATGGTGCACTGGGAGAGGGCACTGCTGTCCCTACACCTGAACTGCTGCAGGCTTTATAGCTCTGTTCAAGCTGCTAAAACAAAWAAAGTTTACTCGTGGATCACGGCTTATTTTTACCTGTTCACCCATTTCTGCCAAAATGTGGACACGAGTTTTCTGTCCAATCCAGCTCCACCCATCCCGCTCAGAAGGGCTCTCCACTGTGAGTCCCATCAGGCATGGTCAGCACAACCTTGCACTTTCAGGGGCAAAAGGCACGAGAGGCAGCARTGGTTTCTCTCTGCTGCCCAACTGAAGGGCTTCAGACAATAAATGCAGGAAAATGAAGAGCCCCTTCCTCACATCTTTCCTTTGGCCCAGTTTCACACCACACAGTTCCAGGCGTTTGCATGAGATGTCTGAGATAGGAAYCTCGTCAGCCTGTGTTCCTTGTATGGTCAAACAACAGGGAGAAATGCTCCAGAGGGTGATTTGGATCTGAACTTCACTGCCCAAAGCTCCCTGTTGTCTCTCCTGGGAGTTTAGTCTCCCTTCATACCTAATTTCAGTTTGTTTATGAATTTTTCCCGTGTCTGCATGTGTTTCTCAAGGGAACACATGGTCCTCTCCATGAGGTCACACCTGCTTGCCCCACACAGCAGACATGGAAACCTGGTCCTCATTTAAAATCCTTTCTATTCTAAAGAACCCAAACACCAGTAGAACCTGCAGAAGCTGTCTCAGCTGATGACTTTCAGGCAGATACTGGCAAACCCCAAAAATAAATGCTGCGACCACAGGCGTAACTCCGCCACCGCTCTTTGGAAATTTAAGAAGTGGGAGTCCAAAATTACCACCAGATGGTGCACCTATTTAGCAAGTGACAGAGACATGTTCCACAAAAAATGGAAGCCACAGCCTCCAGCAACCCACCGAGTGGCTTCCCCTGCTGTTTATTCTCAGTTGTGATGGAAATTGGATGTGTTTGAAACATGGACCTGCTGGCCATACTATCCTGTTACATTTAATGTGCAGCATGTTTCCAATCTTTGTGATGGAAGGCTTTCAGCTGCCTGATGAGGAGTGTGAGGAAGTGGGAAAGAGCAGAGCAGACCTATAAATGCATATGGGGGAAGAAGGAAAGAAAAGGGATGGGCCRGGAGCAGGAAAGGTTGGTGATGGTGAAGGGCAATGAGCAGGATCCCAAATCAGCAGTGACCAGTGATGCTGGAATAGTTTTTACCTYTTTTCTTTATATATTTGTAACCTTTCCAGTACTTTTCCCTGCCATTTCACCAGCTAGAAAGAACAAACACATTCCAGAGCTCTGAGTTCTGGGGGTTACAAGGCCCCATCCAATCTYGGCTTTTCCTGGGAACCAAAGCTGAGAACAAGGTCTGTGAGCCATTTCCATAACCAAGGACAGCTGGGACTGAGGGTGTGGGGCTCCAGGGAAAGGGCTTGTCCTCCTAATTGGAGCTTTTTATCAATTATGCTAATTTCATAAACCAATCAAGCTCTATTCACCCCTTTGGGTGGGCTTTGGTGGAAATTCTTCCATGAGTGMCCCTAAAWYTCCAATAAAGRCCCAATTTTATATCACCTCCTGTACTAAAATCATCTCAAGTTTCATTCCTARGTTGAAAAGGCAGCACCAKCAGGAAGCCCCTGTGCCCTGCTKGTTCTGTGAGCTGAGGGGGTTCTGGCTGTCAGGGGTGGGTTCCTGCCAGAACACTTTGGAGTCTGAGTCAATTATTTGAAACCCGCTAATTAATGCCAGTATCCCAAGCAGAAACCAGAAACAGGTATTTCATAGCAAAGGGGGTGAACTTTCCTCTCCTAAACAGTCARCTGGGTTTTGTTCTCTGACTGCTTCTCATTCCTAAGTGTTTGGGTTCTTCCATACTCAGAGAAGGATTAGCACATGTCGACAATTTTTTTTTGCTACATTTCTCACGATGACAAAAGACCATGTGATGGTTTCARCTGGATTGGCTGGACATCAATATATGATCATGTGTGACACACAAACAGGAATCTATACCCATTCTACTCCACTGCTTGCTTTAAAGGAAACTCCAAAGTAATAACTGGGTTCCTGGCAATCCTCTTTCATCCACAACACAAAACTTATGCGGAAGAAAATATTGAGTCTCATTCCTTTGCTTAGGTGGGTCTTTCACTGCTTTCTGTTGATTAATTAAATGATTAATGAAAAAGATTRTTCTTTTAGTTATAACTCCACCAGTGAAAATGAACTGAACACTTCCTGAGTGAAAACATTTGWATATTTTTTAACTTGAGAAGCATTCATGCAGAATGGATAAAATATTTTTTTGCTCTCTTTGACTAAGTTGAGAGGAAGGTATCATATTRAGGAGCTCAACACCATTCCCTTTTCGTCCTTTTATTCCATCCATACCTTGTGTCTCCTAATTCGATGTGAGAACAATCATTTTAAGGTTAAAGTGTGGACCAGGAGATAATGGACTTGTACTCTGCTCCCAGCTCTGCCTTGTGACTTTGGACAAGTCACTTCTTACYTTGCTCTCTGGTAGCTAAAGATGACTAATTTCAGTGAGAAATTGAAATTAYTGGGGACTGAATTCCACTTAAACATTTGGCCATGTCCTCAAACAAAACTGGGTTCTGTTAAAGACTTCTGATCCAAAGAGGAAAGCAAAGGACAGAAATGTCCTGGAGGAATTTGGTCTTCTAAAAAGTGAGCCCAGGCCTGAAAAAAAAAAAAAGATGATGGTGAAAAATCTCAGTAGAAGAGGCCAGGTAGGATTATCAGCTTGGTTTGCAGAAGGAACTTTGGAAACCTTAGGTAACTGTCTGCTCAAATTTCACMGAGGGAAAATACCCAGCCAATATTCAGTACTTACATGTAGTATAAAAGGGAGAGAATRAACCTCACAGGGAGAGTAAATTCTGGTTACTTGTTGTACATGTGCTGTGATTCTTGGAGTGAATCTTCCTGTCTGAATTCCCTCCTTTTCCATTGCGCTGTGACACTGACACCAGCCATGGGGCATTAACACTTTTTCCCTCTTTCCCTTTCCCTCTTTCCCTTTCCCTTTCCCCTTGCTGTCTCCCATTTCCTTTCACTTCAGCAATTCAGTAATGCTGAAACCAAGTTCTCTTCCCTTTTGTTTGCTTTTCCCTTGTCCCCTGATCACCCGTGTTGCTWTAGCACAGCCACTGCAGTATTAACAGTGCTACAAACAGCAGCTCTGAGCAGGAGCTTCTGCTGGGATTTCCCTGCCCTCTTATGMAACCCAAGGCTCTGCAGCACCCCCTCCGTGTTTGTTTTCAGGGATTATTRGCAATATTCCACATACTGATGGCAGAATGAGGCGTGAGCTTTGCTCAGAGAAGGCAAGGCACTGCTTTTTGAGACCCTGAGCTTTTGGGCTGGGCATGGAAAGTTTGGGAGGTGGCAGCCCTGTCCTCAGGGCTGAGTGGCAGAAAGATTTCTGGTGGAGTTTTGCAGATCATGGAATCATTTCCATGAGCATTGTCTTCTTGAAGTSAAACTCAAAGTGTCTGCATGGAATATCCCATAGAGCAGCGTGTGCATGCTGTCAGTTTGTGTGAACCAGAGCAACRTGACATCATGAGATGGACAAATTTCCACTTCATGCCATATAGCCCAAAACTTTTCACGTGAAACATTTGTTTTGTTTTGGTTTGAAGACATTTGCCTTTCTAACTGGTCTGTTTTAATTAGAGCTCAACCTGAACCACAAACGATAGATTTGAACTTTCCCAGAGTTCAGCGGTGTTCAGATCTGGCTTTTGGTTTGGCCCATCACAGAGCCAGGGGTCAGCTGCAGAGTTCAGATGTGGAAATGAGCTGCTGCAAAGTGAGGGGCTGGAAAGAGGATCTGGTGAGACCCATATCTTGCCTTCATGGGGGATTTGCAGTAAGACACTTGCTGGTGGTTTTTAGAAGCACTAAAGCAGTGTTTCACACCAAACTATCTATTGAAATACTCATGTACAGAAAAAGTCTCACTCTTCCTTTCCTGGTCACAAAACTTGGATCCTCGACTGAAGCTGGAGTACCTTAAAACCCTGGAAATATCTCTTCCTGCCTTTGTTTAAAAAGCATCCTTAATTTCTAGGGTATAGAGCTTAGAATGATTGACTGTGGGCTAGAAATTTGATCTTCTTATTTTTATAACATCTAGTTTTTTCAGCAGATCACTTGCAGGGCTGTTGTGGCATCTGCCATTTGTCAATCTCTTGCAGGTGGGGATCAGTATTTAAGTGTGACCTCACTCAGTGCATTACAAGACACAGGTTTAACACAACACAAACAATAAACAACAACCATTTGCCTACTAAATCAGATATTCTGATCCAGTGGAGTTAGCTGGACAGGCTCAGATTAAACACTGATTCAGTATCTGTCACAAGTCCTGGGAAGATTCAGATAACCCTTCTTTGTTTATGTGAATTTTGTCACTTCCCAAATCCTGTCAGGACCAGAAACTCCAGAGCTGAAAAAAAAAAAGAAAAAAGAAAAAAGAAAAAAAGAAAAAAGAAAGAAAAAAAAGAAAAAAAAAGAAAAAAAAAAGACTCTGCTCTTGTAATGCTTCCAAACTCATTTTGCAAACCAGAGAGGTTTGGATCAGAATCTAAACTCTGTGTATTTATCCAAACCCCTCTGAGCTCTTTACTCCCTTAAATCTCTTTCATATGTGTGAGTTGTGCTCACTGGGGTTTCAGATGTGACTGCCAGGCAAGGACCCTTTAAACACCAGGAAGGGTGGACATCATGGAAACCATGCCTGGAATTATATGAGCCACAGATTTGTCGGGCAACCCCAACACAGAATTCTCTTGCAGGAGAAAACCCAACAGCAATTCCCAGCAAACCCAGCAAGAACCTCTCAGCCTCTCTCCTGTGCAGAATTTGTACAGAAAAAGACAACATTCTGGTATATCATTTGATGCAAATTATTTTTTCCCTTTTTGGGGTCAAACCTAAGGTATTTTTTCTCTGTCTATGCACTTTTTAAGCAGAAGGCCACCTTGAAGAGCAGAATCACCAGACAATGACAATTTCTGTGCCTAGAAAGCTCTTACAAGAAAAYGTTGTGTAGAACAAGATATTTTTAGATTAATTAATTCATGGTTATTTCACCCAATGTTCCTCTTGTGTTGCCGTTCAGTGAAAATGAAGACTTCAGTGGTTATTCTGTTTTATGATATCTGTCTGGATTTAGGTTKGAAATTTGAAAGATAATTTAAATAAATATATATTTATTAGACTTKCCCTAGATCACAGAGATGCCTAGAGTATCTAGTGATTCAGTTTAATACTGCTCTTCATAAAACTTACTTTAGAAAAGTCATGACTAAGTGGAATTAGTACTTTCTTTTATATAAACTCATGCTAATTCTGTACTTGATARAACCAAGTTAAATGATACTGAAAAATACCCCAAACCTAGAAAAATACACTTGAAGAAGTCTTGTTATGTTCAGTAGAATCTTTTTTCTAATCAGTGAAACCAACAAAGTCATCTCCTGKTTTTTTCATGTAAAGAAATCTCTTTGTCCCCAGTCAGAATATTTTAAGGGTGGGCTCTCCTTTTCTTAAACCACCACGTCCCCCCAGCAATTACACTCAGATGATTGCTGCCAGCATAGCTGGAAATACTCACTGAGCAGGGAAACCTGGCTTAACTCTGATGGGATAAGTTTGGACTCTCTCCCTTTCTCTGCATTTTCTGCTCCTARTTTTGGGGCTTCCCCATCTTGCTTGATACCCTCTGGGAGTCTTGCTTTTTTTTTGTTTCTAACTCTCTCAGTGCTCGGTGAAGTCGGATTCCTGTGCCAGCCAGATGGAAAATACAATGTGGAAGGATATCTAAGAAACAGGCTTTATAGCCAACACCTTATTTCAGGTTTTACTCTGGGTGATTAGCTCTTGTCCAATAGATGTAATTAGTTTTGTATCCCACAAACATGAGTACCTRGTCTGAAAGCATTGTCTCACACCTGCTGAATGTCCTGGGCTACACTTGCTTTGTAAAAAAAAGGAGTTTTCTGGATTTTTATCCATCTGTCTGCCTATCTGTCTATATTTCTCAATAATTTCTGTGGGCTAACATAAGAAGTGTCCCTGCTGACACACAGATCCAGCCTGAAGCTGCACATATCTCACTAACAACCAAGAAATATCATCAGATGTGAAATCACTTGGTATCTCTCTAAGACAGAAGCAAACAGAACCTCAGCAGTTCCTCTGGGAAGGCACATTAGTTATTTTTTTGTCACCTATTTTCTCTAAGTTAGAAGCAGAAGGAGGATGTGGATCCCTGCTGAGCAAGTGTGGCACTGAGGATGTGTGAGTGTGAGGGGTCAGAGCTGCGTCCTTCTCTGACCAGCGTGGGGACACTGAGCAGCACTGTCAGAATAGAATAGAATAGAATAGAATAGAATAGAATAGAATAGAATAGAATAGAATAGAATAGAATAGAATAGAATAGAATAGAATAGAATAGAAAGCCCATCTGGTTCCTCCTAGACCCATTTAATTTAAGGACTTTGTTGTACTTCAGAACCCAGTTTCTCTTTTAGGATTCCAAGCTTTCTGGCAATGGGTGCAAAGAGCTTTTTAAAACCCCAGCACGCTGTGAGATGTCTCCAGCTGAGCTTTCACATACCATGACACATCAAACCTGAAAGGAAAAGGCACCAAATGTTCAGCAGGGAATCACTGAGTGCCACAGAGGGATGTCAGAGTGTCCAGAGGAGAACACAAGCAGGACAAGGTTTCTCTGCTCCAGCTCCTGCTTCCCACATGCTCCTCGAGAGCTTTGTGAAAGCACAGCCAGCTGTGACACACACAGGCTGCTCCAAAGGCACAGAGCATCTGGGAACGACCCCCTYGTGCTCCCCAGGCCATGCTCTCGTGCACTCTTTCAATGTGTGCTCAGCACCGTGTTCTGATTCAACTCTGACAAAAACAAGGCGACCTGAACTCAATTTCCCTGTTTTCTGTAAGAATGGGATACGGTTTTCTTGCTAGGGCTGAGCTGGTATAAAATATTTGTTATGGCAAATATCGTTTTACAGCAGAGAACCCAAAAATTTCATATTTCTCTGGGCACTGCTAAACGTCCTTTTAAAGATTATAGCAAAATCATTAACCTCACAGAAACTGTCCCAGAAAACTTCACCAAGGCACATGTTGCCAAAAGACAGTCAAAAACACAACAGAATTATGCTCACTGGAACAGAAATGCTGACTATTGTTTAAGGTTGCCAGGATTTAACTGAATAAATTTAGGGGGTAAATGAAGTAAAAACTCCCTGTAAATTCTTGGAAGAATCATTACAGAGATCATTGTGGAAAGTACCGCCAAGCCTTTGGAAAACAACCATGACATTCAGAAAATGTTTAAAAAAAAGTGAAAATCAGAGGCAGAGTGTTTCTTTTTAATAGACATGCTTCCAAAAGTATATAAACAGTGACAGCAAGAAGCTGCAAGAAGGCAAGTGTGAAATAATTCTGGCTCATGTGCAGCCCATTCTGAAAGAAGATTTGACAAATCCATAAGAGCAATAGAAAATTCAGTTGACAGAACAATTCTAAACTGATGGCCAAGATCTTGGCAACCACGAAAAGTGGGAGCCTGGAGATGAAGAATGTTGAGCAGGAGAAGAATCTTTAAATAAACCATTAAGTGGTGTCACTACACATTGTCAGCCTGGAGATCTGCAATATTCTGTCCTGGCCACGTATAATTGAAAATAGACCCAGAAAGGTTTGGAAGAAGCTGCTGGAGTCACATGCAACTGCTGCTCTAATTCCACCAAACRGACCTGTCTGGGTCTGTTTTAGTTTATAAAAAAATCAAACATGACTATTTTAATCAAACTGTAGTAGAGAATAAGGGGTTTAAAGAGGAAAAGTGAAATGAATAAATACCRTAAAGAGAACGTAACTGAGCATAACCATCAGCAGGCTCCATCAGACTYGACCAGAAAGTCCTGCCAGAAACAGATTTTCAACCTCATTGAATTGAATTGAAGTTCATTGCTCAGGAACACTTCTGAACACGGGTGCTAGAAAGGAACCTCAAAACCATGGATGGCCATATACATTTTTTTTTTTAATGAAAGGTACGCAGAAATCAATGAATCAGTGCTTTGTCAGTGAGTAAGAAATGTAGAATAAAATCTGATTCACTGCTCAGTGGAGTGGAACCCTGAGCAGAGTGCAAAGCAAGGAAAACATCAAGGAGGCCAAGCACTTCTCACCTCAGAATTCACTAAACAGATGAAAACATGGTTATATATAAAACCATCAACAGAGGAAGATCCTCTGAGCATCAGAGAGCAGTGGTTATCCATGCAGATTGCTTTCCAGTCAGCTGTCCCTCATCTCAGAACATTCAATGGAGTCATTGTGCAACTGGCTGTCCTGACAGCCACAAGTGCTGAAAATTTACAGAGAGCTCTGATTAAAAAAAAAAAAAAAAAAAAAAAAAAAAAAAAAAAAAAAAAAAAAAAAAAAAAAAAAAAAAGAAAAAAAGAGAAAAGAAAGGAATTGTAGGACCAATCAGCTTAACTTCAGTAAATGAAAAAATATGGGAACAATCCCCATTTGTAAACTCATAACTAACAACAAGGAGATGAGTAAGAGTCAACAAGGATCTGTCAAGAACAAATCATGTTAAACCAATCTAATTTCCTTCTTTGGCCACCCAGAGCCTCAGAGGCAGAGCAGAAGCCTTTTATATAAAGTATCTTGGATTTAAAGGGTGCTTTTGACCCTGCTTTATATTACATTTTTGTAAGAAAAATAAGAACTTGCCGCATGGGTGCAAGCCATCTGGAAATCGTATTTGGAGGGTAATTATCAAAATGGAAAGGTGTGCTGATGAGATTGCTGGTGATCTGTGCTGGATCTGGCACCAGCCAGAGTTGTGCACTTGACTTGACCAAGAGAAATCGCTGCATTTGTGAATTCTGCCATTGTGGGAAGGACTGAAAGGAAGCTGGAGGGAGCCAGGGTCAAAACTGAGCATGGTCTGGAAAAAGAGAAAAAAGAGTTAAACTAAGAAAGAGGAGGCAAATTGGGAAGATCTGTATGTGGGAACAATCATCTGCACAAATGCAAGAAGGGGAACATCTGGAGCGGGAACAGCTGCGCAGGAAAAAGAGTCAAAAGCGTCCTGCTGCTGTGAAAACACCAGGCTGGCAGGAATAAACAGGAGAACAGAAACCATGGCATTGGGAAACAGAAACCATGGCATTGGGAAACAGAAACCATGGCATTGGGAATGCTCCTTCTGCCCTGCCCGAGGAGGCAGAACCTCATCTGGAGCTGCTGTCACAGCGAGCAGGCAGCTGGGACAAGGACTGGGCTGGAACAGTCTGGGGAGGGGTGAAAGCCTTGACAGATTTTATGTATTTCATAGGAATAACCAGCTCTTGGTAACTCTGGATTTGCTCTCAGAAAGACAGTTTCAGGTTAATATCAGTGAAATATATAGCAGTAGGGTTGCTGAGGTGCTGGGCCAGACCCTGTAACCTCCCCCACTGAAAATCCTAAAGAACAAGAAGAATAAAAGCTGTTCTGAAGAACATCTGTCTTATCAGCCTCCATAGAGACCCTCCTGAGTTTCCTGCTCTTCTGYCTTTTTCTGTTTTTGTACAAAGTGGTTTCAGTGGCCTTTAGCTCTGACTGCAGCACTTCTGCTCTACAAAAAATCAGAGGAACAGAAAAATTAAATTAATCCATGCTTTTATAAACCAAGGAGCTCAAAGTTAATTACACTGAAAATGCAAATAAAGGATCTGCTCCAGACAGTGAGAAAATTCCTTCTGACTTGTATTGCCCTTGGATCAATCCCAAAAAGAAGAGCCTGCACTATTTTCCTTGAGAATTGCTAATGCAAATGTTGAATAAAATGCAAAATTACAAAGGAAATAAATTTGTCTATAAAAGCCTTCACCCAAAASTACTCAGGGTGCTGTTGTCTGAGTTTTAGTTTACTCATCTTGATGTATCTATTGTCTTCAGCCATAAAAAATGACTGAATCTGTCATCAGCTCACAAGACTTGTTGAAAAGGGTACATTTGTCAAAAAAATTTTAGTTCTGCTGTGGTTCATTTCTGTTTCCCACTGACCCATGCTGTATTGTGTCACATAATCAATCTGCTGCCTTGTGTAAGTGCACGGGGAATTTGTTTTGTTTAACAACAGTGTGTAGTGCTTTCTTCTGTCACTGCTGATGTGAGATTTAGGAAATTACTGGCCAAACATGCACGTTCTGCAGTTCAATATTTCAAGTTGAATTACAGCTCTGAGAGCTGACATTCAGTGGCAGCCTTACTCATCTCTSTGCTGACACAAGTAGAATTCTCATCCAGTTGTTCAGACAAACAGATGCCTCACAAATTTCTGTGGAACAGTTAAATCTTCCTCTCTGCACTCACAGCTGAATGATCAATTGTTTATTTATTTATTTATTTATTTATTTATTTTAAATTTATTTGGCCTATGTGATTCTCAGCTGGTTGTGGCTCCAGGCTGAAAATACTCTGCTGGATCTGTACATGTTCAAGTCTGGTAAATAACAATTTTGGAACTGTAATAATTTGTGGAACTTGTAAGAATTTCCCCATCAGACCAATCTAAGTTTAGTGCTCAGTTAGAAGTCTAAAACCTCGTCAGAAATGACATTTAAATGAGGGGGGAAATAAAGGCTACTCCATGACTCCAACCATGATAAAGGCTCCTCTCACCCCATCTGCCAGAGGACACCCACTTAAGGAATCCGTGGTCCAATATTTTGGACAGCCACCTGTTAGAATACAGATCAACTCAGAAAATGGCAATAACTCAGGTTGGCAAACCACTTACTCCTCTGATGGCCTGGCAGATTGCTGGAAGTGGCCTTGGGTACCTTCAGTGAAGACAAAAGGTTTAATTTTAATTAATGCTGGTGCTCATCTCCTTTTGGAGTTATTGGATCAGACTGTTATCAGATCAGAGTGATTATTATCCACTGATATTAGATCATGTTACTCCTGAAAACATTTTGGGAATTAAATCAGAACTGTCACCTTTGATACCAAGGCAGGTGTTTCTAACAGAAATGGGTGAATCCAAGAGTTCCAGTAAAAGCCAAAGCCATTCCTTTTTCACCAAAATGAAAAAATTTTGACAGAATTTTTCTTGTCTATGGGACAGAAAAAACCTTAGGAAGACAGGCGAGAATTTTTCTTCTGAGACCCAGAAATTCAGCATATACTGTGTCAAATAACTGATAATCAGGATATTCACAGGGAAATGAAAATCCTAGCCCCAAAGTTGGGTTAAATCCCAAATCTGCCTCTACTTATGTCTTCATTTCACGAGCATTCCTGGAAAGACTTGCCTCTTTTTTGCTGCAGAACGAGAATATTTTTGAAATCTCAGGAAATTCCATGAAATGAGATTATTGTTCTCCATGAAGGTATCACAGCAATCATTACCTAAATATTTTTAGCTGCCTAACAAAGACTTGCTTAGAACTGAYTCCAAGTGATGACATGCTAATGGGAAGCTCCGTGTAGAGCAGGCRTTATTGGAGCACAGGAGTTTCTGACAAACTCTGCTCATTTTGGGACTTTACTGCTGAGGTAATGCTTGCACTGAAGTTTAAGTGAAGTTTTAGAACATACTCTACTTAAAAAAATACCAACCCCCAAAACTCTTAGTTCTTAGCAGGACAATTTAACTGGCTAAAGAAACCTGGCTTTCAGGCCAGGTCTAATTTCTGAGCCCTTCTTATTTTGGAGCTGCATGGAGACAGGAGGGTAATCTCTTCAGAGAGCTAGTGTGGTTTCCATCCAATTTAATCCCATGATTTGAGTTAATTCCATCTCTGCTATAGATCTTTAGTAGGTAAAGGAATGATATTTTCCTTTATTGCTGTTGACAGTCAGGGGTATGATGGGAATGAGGGGAGCAGAAGGAAGATAAAGACAGGATATTCTTACCTTTTATATAACTGATCAAGGGAAGTAACATGTGAAAACTGATGAGAAAACAAAGTCCAGAATAAACAATAAAATGTTTTAAAACATGTTCTGGACACRGGAGAATATATTGAGYTTAAACGAAAATATGAGCGACTGTYACTGGTTAATCTCTGAGTAAATCTACTCAACTCTGGGTCACAGCTGCCATGTTCCCTCACAGGAATAAGTTTCTTCTTGTTAATAATCCTTTCTGTGTGCCCTTCAAAAGTGTTTGAACCAAAATTTTCACTGGGTCTGAATTGGCATCATCATTTACCCCCAGCCTGAAGAAAAGCAAAATCTGTCTATACATGTAGAGTCTATTACACCTCATACTTCCAATATTTCAATTTGCAGATTAAGAATAGAATTTTTTTAAACAAAGAAGAAAGAAATCCTGCAWGTCAACAGGACACATTTTAAAACAAGGGTCCCAGATTTGATTTTATCTGTCAAGTGAAGAGGAGAGGCCCATGGTGCCAAACCCTGGGGTCTGATTGTTCCTTGTAGGGTCTTCCTCATATCTGATGTAATCTTTCAGGAAGCTATCTGTGAAAATAARGAATACAAATCCCCCCATACCTTGGAGTGATCATTCCAGAATAGTCACGAGATATATGAACACAAAAATTTAAACATTTAAACTAGCTTTTAGGTTGGGGTTTTTTTTCCTCCTCTGGAAAATTTGTTCATTTTTTTTTTTTCCTTCCCAAATCGTGTGTGGTCATTAAAGCATTTCAGCAACTTTCTGCAGATTCTTTACAGTTATTCTTTGGCTGCAGCACTACAGAACTGTGTATTTATTACCAGAGGAAAGCACTGGGAGGGMAACTTGTGGGGAAATGTTGTAAATGAGAGCAGCAAAGCACCTGGGGACATKGTCCAGCCCTGTGTGAGGTCAGTGTGGTCACACATGGGATGGACTRGAGCTTCACTTCCCATCCTTTGGTACCTCTTTGCACGTCATAGGCACCTGAGCCAACCAGTACAGAAAAGAGCCTTATTTCCATCTCTGCATACACTCATTATCATCAGCTGCTCCATGGAAAAAACAAAAGAACTGCTATTTTAATWTTTTTTTTTTTTTAAACAAGTCCATGCTTCCACAACAGCGTCTCACCTGTTTTGGAGAGGAAACAGTGCTGCCACAGCACTTTCATGCCCYGTGTAAGCTCAATAACCATGCAAAGATTTGATCCAGAGTGGGGGTGGAAAAGGGTCACTTGAGCAAAAGTAACTCAAAACGAACRCATGGGAGAAGTCTGCAAGGGAAAGGGGTAACCTCTGCCTTGAAAGAAATGAAACCTGGCCAGTTCTTGTCTCTATAGGTCTCTCTTACAGTAATTTACACTCRRCATCACCAATKGATGCTAYTGGAGCATTTCTAGAGTTAGATTAAYAATCAGCCCCATTTTACAGTAATTTACACTCAGCATCACCAATGGATGCTATTGGAGCATTTCTAGAGTTASATTAATAATCAGCCCCATTTGTGTCCTGGTTTATTTTTCTTTGCCTGAACACTTTCCCCATGCAGTGCCAATGCTGAGAGGCAGCTGTTAACTCACTTTTTATTTTATTCATCTGAAACAGATAAAGTTCACCTTGCAATCCTGACTTTTTTGGTGAAAACAAACCTCTGGTGGTGGGATTACGTGGGAGCGGAATTCTGTAAGGATGAGAAACCCGCACGGAGCAGTGACCCCTCCTCGCACTGTGCCATCTCCCCTTGCTGTAGATGATTTTTGTGCTTTCTTTAGTAGGTTCGTACTGCCTTTCTGCCATCCCATCAGCTTTTGGCTTCTCTCCACAGGAAGCAGGGAAGCCGCGTTCACCTATGCCATTACTGCAGCCGGGGTCGCGCACGCTGTCACGGCCGCCTGCAGCCAGGGCAACCTCAGCAATTGTGGCTGTGACCGAGAGAAACAGGGCTACTACAACCAGGAGGAGGGCTGGAAGTGGGGAGGCTGCTCCGCGGATATCAGATACGGCATTGAGTTCTCCCGGAGGTTTGTTGATGCCCGAGAAATCAAAAAGAATGCCCGGAGGCTGATGAACTTGCACAACAATGAGGCTGGAAGAAAGGTATTCCAGAAAGGATGAGGGATGGGGTCTGTGTGCTGGAGGACGGGGGGAGGCTGGCATTCCCTGAGAACTCACCCCTCTGTCTGCTGAACCCCCCATCCACAACAAATGGCACCTATTGTTCACTATTTTTTTGCTGTTTATTGTTATTCAGAGATGGCCGTGTTATTACAGGTATTTGTCTAAAAATTTCTGCTTCCTAAACCCTCCTTCCAGCCCCCCTGATGATCCCCCTTGCTGGATCCGTTTGGATTAATAATAAATTGCTACTTTGCATTTGATTTGCAACAAATCCATTAAGGGATGTGAGGGCTTGTGATGAGACAGAACTCACCACACTCAACTCAAATCTCACAGCACTTCCASATAGCGAGCCCAACAAAACCCAAATTTGATCCCAGCTCTAAAGAAACACACAGAGCAGCACACAGTGCACTCCTTAGCGTGTTCACAGCTGTCCCTTTGTCACCTCTGGGCTGCAAACATCTGTATAAAAAGGAGAAACAGTTCCATTTCCACAGCCATGACTGGTTTGCTTGCCACGGAAACAATGAACATCATGGAGCTGTGCTGATTTATGTTCTCTGAATAACAATCCTCACAGCTCTCAAAAAATGTAACAAGTATTTCTCCATAATATACACCTTCCTCAGGAGAGATTGTACCCTTCAAAGGGTTTTCCCCCAGGAAAAGCYCCTCCACTCCAGCACTGCAGAAAAATCCAATATTCCAATATACCAGTCCAACAAATCCTCCTCCTTTAGTCCTTYGAGTGAGACTGAAATTTCCTCCTCTGAAATCATGTTTGCTTTCAGTCGTGCACTAAGCCCTGGGCAGAGAGGGTGGAATTGGTGGGGACAGAAGCAGTGTAATTATCTTTCTGATTTTGGGGTTATGAACACTCAGCTGCACTGGCTGTGCACTGGAACTGAGGTGCTCTGTGAGCAGTAATTCTCTGGGGTGGAAATATTGCACAAAATCCATGTGGGCAGTGAGGCTCAGTCTCAGCTGTAGGGACAGGATTGGTATTTCAGTGACACTGAGGGCTCCAGATGTGCAGGAGGCTGGAGAGCCCAACAGAAAAGCAGCCTTGAGTGGTTAAATTTTTTTCCCTAAAAATTGCWGCCAGGGCTCTAAAAGAGCCTCATGCAGCAGCTGATCATCCCCTTGGAAGAGCAGCTCCAGRTCTGATCACTCCCTTTAGGCTGGGCCTAAAGCTCAGCCTCATCGATTGCGTTTGGAGGCAAAAGCAGATGGAAGCCAACCCTAAAACGTGTCAGGGAGAGTTTATCACTGCTGGRTTTTTGATCCCCCCTGCTCACTGCCATCCTGTGCCACCCCCTGCAGACCCTGATAAGCATCCTGCTCAGAACACAGCACAGTTCAGTTGTGAAAAAGGGACAAAAGAGCAAAAGCAGATGCTGAGATRGAGAGCAGGGAAGTCCCAAGGACAGAAAGAGCTCATTTTGTGAACCAGGCACTGATCATGGCTCCCCCAATCCTAAATACAGCCCAGTAACCACCAGACCACATTGCTGATTCTTATAAAGCACATCATATTTTACTTTTCATCAGAATTTCATAAGCAGAGGGACATAAGCAAACCAAAGAAGTGTTTTTACAGATATTTCTGGTGGCAGCATTCATGCAAATTAACTTTGTTTAATAATTCTAAAACCTTTTTATTTTTTTGCAAAAAACAAATAACATTTTCACATTTTAAGAAAGGAATAAAAAGGCTTGTCAGTACTGACAGTATATTCTTTCACAATTTTTTAAAAAAGATATAAATAGTATTTTTGAATTTACTCACTTGTTTGTTGCTGGCATTTTATGGTTTAATTCATTGTATCACTTTCAAAAGCTAAGATTGTCTGAAAGGATTTGGTGTAGCTTTTGTTTTTAAGTATAATCCATCAAATCTGGAGAAATGTGCTAATGCCAAAGATGGTTTTCAGGCCATGTTTAAAAATAATGTTGGTGTTTTACATTCCCATGAAATTAATATTCAGAGTTCTACAGTACAATATTTAGTGATTTTGGTTCTGAGTTCATTTGCTATGTGTATAAATCAGACATTCTGAATTCAAGAGTGACTGAAACTTAAGGTTAGAACAAAACTCTGGAACCTAGGATGTGCTTTCTGTGTTTCTGGGTTGGAACCCTCACAAAAGCAGCTATTATTTATGAACTCTCACAAAATTTCAGCGATTTTGGTGTGAAATCACAAGTCCCTTCCAAAAATCCAGGCACCCTTGAAATCTGACCTCAATTCACCTGAAATGTGGAAGTTTGGGGGGTCCTTGGTAAGCCTGGATTGGTCTGTGAGCCTGACACAAAACCAGCCAAGTTCTGGTTCATGACTGCTGCTATTAAGAACCAAAGTAAGGATATTTTCCCCTGTTATAAATAGGAATAAAAGGGAAGAAGGAAAAAAAATAAGCAAATCAGTTCATTTTTTAATTCCTTCATTGCTTCAGAAGTTCTTGAATGGTATTTTCAATCTATTTTCAACCAYAGAGTGGTCATGACAGGAGAGTAAAGGAAATATATGCTTTTGTAGCTTCCTACAGAGACTGCTGCTAAAAACAAAAAACAAAATTCCCCATTTGTTTCTAAACATCCTCTGTGATTTGGGATGGAAAGCACAAGTGTGGCAAAGGAAAACAAACCCCCAGARGAGGACCAGCACATGTCTGACACAAACATTTCTGAAAGAATGGCCTGCTGCAAATCTGAAAGATTGCAGAGAGATCTGTGGGCAAAACTTTGACAGAGTAATGAAAAATWAAATACCAACAAACCAAGCCAGCTTTGATGCTGTTTTATTAGACAGCTTTCTGCCATGTAGTTTTAGAAACAAATATCTTTATTCTGGGATAAATGAACTTAGAGTAACATCTGGGAACACACATCATTAATCTTCACTTTTTGTTGAAAGCTTCAAAACAATGATCGCCTCTCTCGGGGCATCTCATTTGTAAAAACAGGGGTTTCTGTTTGTTTTTATGGGGTGAGTTAGAAGAACAAACTGACAAATTGGTAGCAGATTGCAGCTTTTCCCAAAAAGCAGAATTTTTTCTGACAGTTTATCAATCAGTTAGGACAGACAGTGACTGTGGAGAGCAAGCTGGCCCTTCTAGAAACTCACCCATCGCTCAGCCTGACACCATCCCAGTATTTATTCCTTTTGGTTTTTTTTGGAATGCCTGGAAGATGACAACATCTTATTCCACCTTTGATACAGTAAAGGTGTGGGGGAAAAATAGGCTCTCTTCAGAAGAGATTATTCAATTATTTGGACAGTTTTTCCATCTAAGCCATGCCTTGTTCTCACAGTTTCTGGTGCAACAGGCATGTAAYACTAGGAAGGATTTATTTTCTGACTTTCTCTGGCTGAAAAAAAGCTACTGAGGTGATTTGTTGATTACCATTCATTATATCTATATTTAAACATAAAGATATAAAAGATATATTATATTATGCATATATTTGTATTACATTATACATACATGTTACATTATATATATATATTACATTATACATATATATAATACATATATATTATATTATACATATATATTATATTATATATATTGCATTATACATATATATTACATTATACATATATATTACATTATACATATATATTATATTATACATATATATTATATTATATATATTATACATACTTAGATATAAATACATGCAGTGTGTGTGCACATTATTATGCATATTTATACCTATTTATATGTATTTTCTGTGCATACATAATGTGAGATAATTTTAGCTCCCTTCCCCTCACATGAAGCATCATAATTAATCTATTCATTCCTGCAAGGTGCTCAGCATGCCCTGGTGTGCTGCCCACACTGACAGGACATAAAAAAAAGAAGCAATACCCAGATTAAATATTCTGAAGTCACAGCAGAGGCTGAATCTCAGTTTCAACTAATTTTATGCTCTTGTAAGCCCAAAATATTCTTTAAAATGTGACTTTGTTTCCTAAGTCATTCCAGCCATGCAAAGAATGTGACTTTCCAGGTTTGACAGCCTCGAGTMCATCATTTGCTGAAAGTTTCTTTCTTTGAAAGCGACAAATTATTTCACTGCACATCCCTTGGGAGAGCACTCCTGAAAGAAAAGCTTTCAGTAGTTGAGCTTCGTGCCATACTTTCCATTTTCCCACTTAAATTGGTTTGCAGACAGATCTGTAAATCCAGTTTCAGAAAGTTTGGTKTTCCAGCTTGGGTGGGTTGGATGGATAACTGAGGGTTTATCCATATGTCCTGGAAATGCAGATTTGGCTCCAAATCTCACGAGGGTAGATCTCCTGCTTCCAGTTGGGCTGGGTTTCCCAGCCTATCTTTTCCTTCCAGAAACACACCCTCAGCACAGACTGCCAGCAGCTACATCTGGTGCTGCCCTGCTTTTTGAACATTTCRCTTTAAAATTAGAGGGGGGAGCAGCCAAATATTTTAGGACTTGCTAAATGGTTTTATTCAAGAAATGTGCATGCCCATGCATACCATGTAATGCATATCTCAAACATCTATGAAATATCTCTGCAAGGTCTCAAACCTGACACAACTGTTCTGCCCAACAGAATTAAACTCCACTGAGATATTTTTAACTATTTCAGGCTATATTTAAAATTTTACTTTTGAGTTTTGCAACAAATTTCATAGAGAGTGGAACGCGGCGAACTGGGGATGATTTGGAGCGTTTTTTCTGAGGATTGCTGCTTTTTACAACATGTTACTCTGCTGCTTTTTACAACATGTTCCTCTGCTGCTGGCTCCAGGCTCCTCTTGTCAGAGCTGGGCACAGCCCAAGGGGACATGGCATGAGCTGAACTGCTCCATTTTGGGCTCTGTGATGTGCTGTTAACAAAGAATCATTTCAGGACATTTGCGTTAGAGGAGTAGCATTACACCCTACTAATCTTAGTTACACCCGTGCCTGTCCAAGATAAAAACCCAAACCCAAACAAACTGGGCCCGGATTCCCAGATGGGCCCACGAGATCAGCATTTTGCCAGCAGTGGTGGAKCCCAAGCTGTGCCCACACGTCACCAGTGAGCCACCAGCTCTGGTGGCTGCAGCTGCACCAACATCAAAGCAGCGGTGACATCTCGTGACCAGAATCYGCCTCTTTCAATAGTTATCACCCAAAAAAAAAGTTGATCGCTTGAATGTTTGATGAGGCAARCTCTGAAAGTCTTTCATTTCTTTTTGATGCTTCAAGCAAGAAGTTATATGGGTTTTGTTACACTCAACATCTGATCCAACAATTTCCACTAAGGAAAACGCAAACCAGCAAGCCAGAACACACACACACACACACACACTGACACAAACACACACACAAAATGTTACCATTGTTTTTGCATACTTTGTCCAGATAGGATTTTTAATATGCACAGAAACTGTATCTGATGTTATTCAGTAGGATCTAGATATGGAACTTGACAAAATTAATTTCTTTTCTTGAATATAATTTTGGTTTATTTCTGTCTTCCCMAGTCTTTTTCTACTTAACTGGCAGCGGGCAGCCCTCAAATCGCATTTTAAAYGTRTGATTTATATAGGTATAAAAAGACRTGGGRTTAAGAAAGCTTTAAGGTTGTATTTCACAATTCATTGAACAAAGCAGCAGTAGCTAGAAAATTTTACTTGGCAAGAGAACACGGGGGTGGGAGCRGGCCCGTGTGCGGAAAAGGGAGCTGAGGAATGTTCTGTGATTAGCGTGAGGCAGCTCAGCCCAGCGCTGGGAATTTGCTCTGGGAGGCAGATCTGGCTGTGAACCCTTCCCGATTAGATAGGAGGCACTGACATGACAAATGGGGCGAGCGCCTCCCGCCAGCTAATGATTTCTGATCTTTAATTAAGCACCGAGCTTGGCACGGGGGCTCAGCTTTGAGTCAATGAGTACCTCCAAGGTTCAGGGTCTGTGGTGGGAATTTTGCTGAGGAAAGCTGAGCTGGAGGGAGGTTTAGAAGTCAAATGTGAGCTGTTCTTCACTCAGAGCTTTGGGCAAACAGGGCCAGAGCTTTGGGAGCCCCGTGGCACCTCCATGGCCAGCGTGGAGATGTTCCTGTGGCAGAGCCAGAGCTCAGCAAGGAGGGGCACTCGGCAGCATCTGCGTGGAAAGAGGGAGAAAAAAACGTTGCTTATAAATCTGCTTAGTTTGGGCCTTGTATTCCCTGACCTCCAAGGTTTTGGGCACAATTTTGTACCCACAGCTGACTGTGGGCACACAAATTATAGCATTCAGGAATTTAACTACCTGATGATTGGGCCTCTGCTCAGTGTTGTAACCCCAAGCATTCCACATTCATGAGAGAAGCCTCCAAAAAAATTAGAAAAACCTGTGAGATTGGCTTCAGGAGCATGAATTAATACTTTTTTTGAAACTTCTGCTTTTTTGAGCCTGCATGGCTTGCATTTGCGAGTCCTCCCACCATCACAGACAGTGGGAACTTTTGAAAAAAAAAGCAGTGAAATCAGATTTCTGCCCACCAAAATGAATCACAAGCCTGGACCTTCAGAAAGGTAACAGCAAAAAAAAAAAAAAAAAAAAAAAAAAAAACAAAAAAACCAAGAGTTAGGATAAAATCGCTGAAGACTGTACTGCAAAACTGCCAGGCGATGTCTATAAATAATACATATTATAATATAAACATATATCAGCATCTCAACCAAATACACACACAGGCAAACAATTACTGTAAAGGTTCCTCCAAACACCTCCCACCGTGAGTTTTGCTGCAGTTCTGACAGTGTTGAGAAAGCTGCAGAAATGGGTTGGTTTCAACAAAATCAAACACTTTCCAGCGATATCGAGCACAGCTTCTGAGCGTGTTTATTCAGACCTACAAACACATCCAAACACCAGCAGAGTTGTGGTGATTTCAGTTTGAACCCTGATTTGTGGAACAGGACTGAAATCTTATTTGGGGTTTTTTGGAAAAGCCTGAAATGGATACAGGGGGACCCCTAAAAGACCCTGGAATTTGTCATGATGCATTTCATCTCCTCACTGCTGCTGAAATGCTGCTGCTGCTGCAGAAAGTGGAAACTGTTCTCTTCTATCAGTGTGGAAGACAGGAAGGTGACACAGTTCATTTCAGTGTCCACAAAACACCAGATCAGCACAGCCTTGCTGATTTTCTTCTTTTAGAGCAGTTGCAGCTGTAGGAATTTCTTCCTTAACCCAGTAAGCCTTGCTGGAAAACACCTTTTCTGTCTCTGACAGGATAATTTGTTCTTGAGCTGGGAAAAGCCTCCAGAAGGTCTCAGGTATGAGCAGCCTGAGGTCAGAGCTCAGCAGGGGCTGCAGCTCCRATCTCTGCTCCTCATGAYGGGACAGGACCCGAGAGARCAGCTGGAGCTGGACCAGGGCTTAGTTTGGATATCATGAAAGGTTTTTCTGTGCCCAGAGGGTGCTGGCACTGCCCAGGCTCCCCAGGGAATGGTCCCAGCTCTGTCCCAGAGCTCCAGGAGCATTTGGACACCAGGGATGCTCAGGGGGGAATTTTGGGGCTGTCCTGGGTTGGGCTCGATGGGTCCCTTCCAGCTCCGGATATTTTATGATTCCTTCATAGGTTGCTCAGCTGTCTTATACTTGCTACCGTATGTTGGCAAGGGAGAATCCAAACCAAATATTCTCTTTAATATTGAAACCCCAGAAATTTGGGAAAAAACAAACCATGCAATTTAAGTGAAACTCAAACAACTCAGGAGGGTGCCCTCTATTTGCAGGGATAACCAGATCTGTACAGTTTTTATTTTAAGGCCAGTTTCTGAAGGAGTAAGCATTTTTTACTCCCTCCTACTTCATTATGCCATTGTACTCAGATTTCGGCCCTTTTATCCCTTGCCCATTTCAGTCATGTTCTGGGATCTGCAGCGAAACCACGACAGGAGATGGTCTGCAGCATCAGTAATGCTTTCAGACAAGCCTGGTGGCTCATATTTCTTTGTTAGCATCCCACTGCGAAGGGGAAAGATCAGTTCCCTTTGTTCTTAGGCCTTGATTTTCATAAGCTAATGATGACTGTGGGYGCAATTATGGTCAGGCTTAAGTGGTAGCGCGAGGGCAGAGCAGCAGAGAGGCGCTTCCGCGGGGCCGCACGCGCGGGGTGGGAGAGCAGAGCTCGCCTTCCCCGGCACAGCCTGGMCSRACACGGGGGCTGTGTCCATCCTGGRGTGGACAGAGGGGTGGGAGAGCCACACCCCACCAATCTGGGCCCCTTCCCACCTCCTCCCCCACAGCGATGCGTTTCTTTCGCTCACTGTCGAGCAGGACCCTTCCGTGGATTTTTTTTTCCCCKGTAATGTTGTGTAATCATTGCCCTGGTAGAAAAAAAATGGATTTCTGGCTGATTATTCACTTAATAGTTGGACTAAATACTGCAGTGGTGCTTAGTTCCATTTTGTGGGTAGAATGGTCCATAAGTTTACCAATGGTGCTATAGGTATAGGTATGCAGGCAAAATCTTTAATTATGCAGTGAATATAGAATCATAAAATGGTTTGGGTTGGATGGGACCTCAGAGATCATGTAGTTYCCTCTTCCTGCATGTGTGCCTGTTCAGTCACACAGTATACAATGCTCTTTTTAAAAATTCTTTGATTGTTACTTAAAGCAATTAAATATTCTGAATCTTATGCCACCTAAAAAACCCCTTAACCCCATTATTTTTTTCTGTTTTCAAAATGAAAATGGCTTGAAAAAAAATTTAAGTCCCCTGTGGCTCTAAAGACATGTCTTGTGAAATGTAAGCAGGTATTTTCCAATATTTGAAAAACAGAACAGAGATGTTTTTTAAAAAATTAAAAACAWCAAAACACTGTATTTTCAACCAGGTGCCACTTAAAACAAAATGTATTATGAGCATTCTGCTGAGAGGTGAGACAATTTCTAAGCATGCATTCAAAAAATTTCAGCCAGCAGTGATGAATATTYGTATGAATTAACAGGCTGAGGTTTAGGTGGGCTCACGGTGCTGTTTCCCTGCAGTAACAATGTGCAAATGTCTGTACACCAGGTTCTCGAGGAGAGGATGAAACTGGAGTGCAAATGCCAYGGAGTTTCRGGCTCCTGYACCACCAAGACCTGCTGGACCACGCTCCCCAAATTCAGAGAGATCGGATATATTTTGAAAGAGAAATACAACGCGGCGGTGCAGGTGGAGGTGGTGCGGGCCAGCCGGCTGAGGCAGCCCACCTTCCTGAAGATCAAACAGATCAAGAGCTACCAGAAACCCATGGAAACGGATTTAGTGTACATCGAGAAATCACCCAACTACTGCGAGGAGGACGCTTCCACGGGGAGCGTGGGCACCCAGGGCCGGCTGTGCAACCGCACGTCGCCCAACGCGGACGGCTGCGACATGATGTGCTGCGGCCGGGGCTACAACACGCACCAGTACACCAAGGTGTGGCAGTGCAACTGCAAATTCCACTGGTGCTGCTTCGTCAAGTGCAACACGTGCAGCGAGAGGACAGAGGTGTTCACCTGCAAATAACGGCCRGGAGGGCGGAGTGCGAGCACAGCGACAGCATCGTTTTGCACATCTGATCCTCYCGGGGGAAGAACCCCGGCCGACACCACAACAACCACTCCCTCCCCACCACTACTACSCTCCTAAGGATGGTGCATTTTGGCTGGCTGGCTGTTGTAACTGCTTTGGAAACGAGGGCAACAGGATTAAGGTGATGTTGACAACCACATCAAACTTTCTCTTTGTCTCTCTTTTCTTTTTTTTTAATTTTTTTTTTTATTTTTTTTTTAAACAACCTACAATCTGTRGAGTTGTCTTACTGTTTTAAGTTATACCTACCAGAGAAGCTGATTGCATCGCAGCTCCCGTGACGTTTGAAAGAAAAAGACACTTTCTCTTCTTTTACAGCAACAAAACTGTCTAGCCCTGTGCAAACAAAGACTTTTTTTAAGGAAATGAAATCTTCACTGACTAGAATATAGCATTCTTGCTGCAAAACCCAAAATTTCTAAGAAAGCAGGTAGAGAGAAAACAACTGGTAGGGAGCAAAACCTATGGCAGAAACACTCCACTATCAGTTTGGAAAAAAACCCCGACAAACATTCAGAAAATTACATCAGCTGCCAGTGACACTGGAACTCTTTGAATGAACATTAAAAATAATTATTTATGTTTTTAATAGTATCAAAAAATTCTAAGCACTAACGGGTAGCTATGTCTTAATTCTGTACTAAATGTAAACTTATTGGAACTCTGACTTTATGACTTTTGTATTTGGTTCTCCCTAAGTTCTTCAATGCTACTGATTTGTTGTCACTCCACTATTAGAGAGTTCAATTACTGTAGACCTTAAGGAATCGCCAGAAATGAGCGAAAACGCCACACAAAACTGCGGTCACCAATGTTTGATATTGACTGTTCCCGCTTGCCTCCTGAATGACTTTTTTTTTACACTCAGGCCTGAGGTGTGGAGCACCTGCTCTCAGCTCCTYGTAGGGAGTTTTAGGATACAAAGATGTGCTTCGACAAATGTCAAAGGTTTTGCTTTGCCATCAAATGCACTGGCAGGATCTTCCAGGCATTGTGTTTTCCCTTTCATGGTTAAAAGTTAATATATCCAAGAGTTTTAAATAACTTATGCCCAGAATGCACTCAGAAGTCAATAAAAGTGTGGCAGCTCTGAGCTGCYGTGGCTTCACAAGCATAAGAAAGCTAAAATTTGGGTTAGCCCATGTCATCGTTATTTTAAGGTTGGCAATAATGCACCCCCTTGTTATGTAAGCACATGAATGTTAAAAGAAAGAATCTTACTTCTTAATAGCACTCAATCCTAATTCCCACACCTTTTTCCCTACGAGGGGTTTTTAAAGCAGCCTCAGATATTTTACTGCTGTAAAATTTAGTGTTTTAACCCCAAGAGCCCAGGTGTGCCCACTTACAACACAGCCCATCCAACCACATCACCGTTTGCTTCTCCCRAGGGTCCCACCCGACTTTCTGAAAGTGTGGATTAAAAATTTCCTCACATCTGTATATTTTTTAGCTTTTGTTCCATTTCATTGCTGTAACTGAGGGGTGCAGAGCCACGAGCCCTCCCCACATGGCACAGAATCTCTCATTCATCCCCGTGGTGCTCTTGGGGCCGGGGGCTGGCGGGCCCAGTGCTGGAGATGTGACTGAGCCAGAATTACCTCTGCAATTTGCAGCCCCACATCATCAAAAACAACARATGACCTGGGGATCTTCATCTGAACGCTCATGAGGACCTGCCCTTTCTGACCCAAGCACTTATCCTTGAAAATCAGGCCCCTTTGACAGCTCCCCCAATTGCAGAGCAATGCAAAATTGCTTATTTTTCTCTATATTGCTGTTGTTTCCTAAATGCCACTTCACAGAAGTCAGCAGGGACCCCCAAAATACCAGATTGACTCCATATAGTTGAAAGTCCCTTGGATTCATGGGTATTGTTGTTGAATAATAGTGATAATACTGTTCTTTCACCACATTCTGGACAGGAAGCAAATAAAGCTCCCAAACACAGGAATGCACAGTCTTATGGTACTAGATGCTGTAAATATGTTAGAATAGTATTTGTTAAGTACAATTGAGGAATCCAATTAAGTTATATTATTGTATATCGTTTAAATGTCTATAGAGTATTTTAAATTATTGCGAACTACACTGCGTTGAAAAAAGAAAAAAAGAAAAAAAGGTTATATATTATAACACCAGCCACTCTGAAAAGTGGACCAAAGTGACACTTTCTCTCTTTCCTATCCACACCCCTATTTGAAATAGCTCTTTCTGCTATTTTAAGACCACTGTAACAGTCCCAGGACTGGGTTAGCAGTCTAGAATGTAACGTTTCAGAGCATCCCACTAAAGCTTTGCTCATGTGGAGGTGCAGCATCCCAAAAGCTGCTGCATGGCACAAAGCAGGGGCTGGCATTGGGAATGCTTGGACTTTGAAATAGAAAACACCGTTACCACTAATGTACTGAAACACCCCCCAAAACGAYGACTTTTAACAAAGGTGTCTGTGAATGGAAGTGGGTTACACACAATTTTTATTTTTAAAAATGTAGTTTGATGTCAAAGACCTGTGATGATAGAGGTTGGAACACGACCAGCAACATGTGATTTAACCATACCTTAGCCAYGACAAAACTCAAAATACTTTATGTYATTAAAGAACTGAAGAGCAAAGATCAATTTGTTTACTATGTTAATGTTTTATGGCAAGCAGAAAACAAAAATTGAAATGTGTTTCCATTAAAACTTAATTTTTCCCCTTCTAGCTCCTTTTCCTTTTRTTTGTTCTTTGTTTAGGAGAAAAAAAAATTGCAACAAGGTCTTATGCAAAGGCCATTTTTGTACAGATGAGAAATGATAGRCAAATTCCAAGTCCTAAGCAGTTTTTGAATTTTGGGAAAAGCAGAAATGAACATGACTCTGTATGGTATCAGTCTCAAACCATCTGCCTACACCAGGGCTACAGAGAAAGCAGCACCAGCATTGCTGCTACCAGAGGATTCATCAATGAAAAGATGAATTTTTTGGTGGAATAAATGTTTTGTGACAGAAATGTGGCATCCAACTCAGAAATGGTGCTTGACCAYGAAACTCACATGGAAAACAGATTAGGAAACAGAGGAGTAAGAGGTGCAGAACAGAGCTGGAAGGCCCTGATTTAGGCACCTGTCCGTGCTCCAGGATATTCAAGCTGGTTATGGACACATCTGAAAATGCAAAATGCTGCCTKAGTCTGAACCTGGAGGATTTTACAGAGTTTACCTTGGTTAGAATAGTTACAACCTCTTTGATACTGAGTATAGCGCCTTCCTGTACAAAATCGAAAGAAAATGTACAACATTTGCTTTATTTACCCCTCAGGGAAGATATCCAGATATAGAGAGAGCTATAGTGAAATTCTACGTGAACTAAGTCCAAAATAACTTCATTAAAATGAACGGAGTTGGCCTGGGTTTRCAGCAGCACAAATATGCACAGCATTTTACCCACAGATGCCAAAGAAAACACTGCACCTTCTCTCTAATTACATAATGGGAAACTTGTTAATAGAACTGCAGGAAGTTTTTATAGCACAGGGTAATATCACATTCGTTTCTACGATGACATCTGGAAACKGGATGAGGCTCATCAAAAGCTTTGCAAACCTTTTAACAAAGCTAAAGCATGTTGTGAGCAGTTCACCCGAAGTTTGAAACATATTTCCATGGGGTTTTTTTTTCTTAGTTGAAGATTAAGACCCCAAAGTGATGCTCAAGGTAACAAATCCAGACTTTCTCTTATAGCATCTTTGCCGTGCAAATAACGCACTGTGGCATTCAGAAGGAAATGCTTTCTGCAAAGCTAATTTGCATTCATAGCAATTTTAATAACAGGACAGAATGAGTGCACGTTTCCTTTGCAGCCCTCGAGAGCTTTTGTTGCAGTGACAGTTCCCACAGCGAAGGCGATGCAGCGAACGGCGCAGGAAAGACCCCACATTCTTCTCTMCGAGCCATGGCCACAAGATGTGGGATGCACACAACAAAAACCATGCCGCAGGGAGCAAACATCAAAGCTGGAAAGGCAGGGGAAGTTGTAAGCAATTCCAGTTTGTGATGCTGATATTGTAAGAAACCTCCTGTGTGCTGAACAAACCGCACTKCAGGCTGAGCTTCACCCACAAACTCATTTCTCCTCAAATCCAAAGTCCCTGGTTGTATCTGTGCTCATTCCCACTTGAACAAGCCTATCCCAAGGCTGGCAAGAATCKTTTTTTTTCGTGTTTGTTTTAGTTGGCATTAGGAAATGGTAGGGGATGGTTTTCTGGCAGGGASAATACATTCGCAAATTTAAAATTTGCATCTGATTTTTAAAATGGAGATTTGGGGCTTTTGCCCCCTGCACGTTGCTGCGGCACAGACATGTTTGCTTTAAAAGATTTMTTTTGTGAAGAATGGCATTTTTCACATCATACATGGTGGTTGTTTCCAATGTRTTCCACAGAGCACGGAGACAGAGGGAATAGCACGACTGCAAACCCAAAACCTTTAGTTGTGCTCTTTTTACTAAAATCAATATACTAATTATTAGCTGTTTGGAGAGCCCAGCGTGAGCCTGTTTTGATCGTCCTTTTCAGGACCAAAAACCTGAAATATTAAAGTTCTCTTTGTTTSCAGGTCCTCTTATTCCTGATACGAACACATGCTCGGATCAATAAAAAAACGGTTTAATGAGATTTAAACTTATGCCTAGGTAATAAAAACGATTAAGATATTTGCTTCACAGGCGATCCCAAACAATTGGAAACCGCAGCAGGCGCTGGAAATGTTTGCATGGAAAGCCAGCTGTATGATTAGCCTCTGCCTCCATTTGCCCAGCAATTTAGGGAAAACCCTGCATTTTAGATCCCCATGCAACTAAAAGGAATTCCCAAGGAGATTACACGATTTTGATCTTATTGTTTAATTCCTGTGGCTGAGAATGAAAAGGAGCATTCCCTCAATCTTYGGGTAAAGGGAAACCCAAAGGCATTTTGAAGACTATTCACACCACTCAAGTTGAAAGAGCCAAAGGCGGGTTCAGGGAAGTGACGGCCTCTCTGGAGTCCCTCGACAATAGGGAGAGCAATTTTTCTCCAGGGAGGGCTCAGTTCAGCCCTGACAGACCTTCTGCCTCTCAACTGCAGAAAAACTCTAGGAAGATAACGCTGGGTAATTTATCTGCTGAAATTAAGCACCAAAAATTGTGTCATGCGAACAYTGAACTTCCATTTCCCCTCTTGCGTTTGCACCAGTTCTATTTTCCTGAGGCTTTTTAAAGTGCAAGCTTTGTTATTTCCTGTGCTGTGGAATAGATACTCTATAATGTCAGTGAAACTTGCTTTGCTTTTCCTTTTTAATGCCACCCTCTCCTCTCTTCCAACCAATCTCCAGCTCCTCACTGAATTCACAACTGTTTTCCACAGAAATGATTTCAAAGAGAGTTCTCTGATTCCATGACAGTTAAAGGAATAGGCCAGAAAGATTTTTATATATTTTTAAATACCCAGAGAGAGGGAAAAAAYGTAGTCTTCAAATTGCATATTATATCCCAAATTAAACGCCTAAAATGCATTCACATGACACACGTATCTCCACGCACACAGATACATGTAAATATATAAAAATATGTCTGTGTGTGCATAGCTGAAAAATCACTGCATATATTCAGAACTGTTTCTATAACTCATTCCTCAATTCTCCYTTTTCCAGGGGAGTGGATTTTGTAGCCTTCTACTGAAATACAGGGACAAGAATTTTCTACGTTTTTTTCCATATGTCTGTGCCATCAGCACCACAATAACGCCTGATGAGACCTCTTATTTTTATTTGTCTGGGTTTTTGKKTTTTTTTTTTTTKTATGACTAATGGAAAGCAGAAGAGGAATTGGATGTAGATAATACTTCAGAGCCTTTTCTAACCCAAGCTGCTCTGCTTGGGTTAGGTGTGGATAGGTGTGAAACCTCTCTTTCCTCTGAAAAGCAGTCTAATTTASCTCTAAATCCCTTGGCAAAGGCCAGGAGCAAGGGCAGAGCTCARAAATCCTGCATTTCACCATTGCCAGCCCTACAGCCGTGATAAATACACTTTTATTGGCAAGCACCTCCCAACCCTTCCTCCTTATCTCTCTCTTTAAAAGATAAGCTACTTAATATTTGCCCCTGGCTGCTATCAGCCCATGTGTCATGATGTGCACTTGATCTGCACCCCTGTTAAGCTTTGGAGCAGGCCAGGAGCTCTCAGTCAGAGCCATCACTGGTGGTGCATTTCCATTAATGAGTCAGAAATGCTCTCTCTGTTATTAAAAAGGCCACGAGCAATGCAGCAGGACAGGTTTGTCCACCCTCTGCGTTTTTGTTCCAGCACTTCTGGCACGGAGCTGCATCTGGGATCAAATAATCTGGGGGAGCCAGCATGCCAAGCCCGGAGAGAAGGCTAATGTAAATATATAATGGCGTGGGAAAATGGCTTTTGTTTGTTAATTTTGGGTGATACAGAATATCTGTTGTTCGGGACAAGGAACCGGAGAGCTGCTGGACTGAGTTCAACGCTGCCCAGGGTTTTTTTTTTTAGTGCCTAAGTTGCTTTCCTCTCTGCGTGTGCTCACATGCAGAGGGAACTTGGGGAGGATTTACTGAGTCAATCCATGGATAAACTTTTCTTTTCACAAAACAAAAAAAATTTAAAAAAAAAGGATTTAGGGGGAATCTAAGCAAGAAGTGCCTGGAGATGTGCTGCAGCCACACGGTAAGAAAAGACGTGCTTTGGAAATTTCAGCTGACTGCCTAATCCAAACCACTCCTGGAGGAAGGAGGAGGAATGAGGAAGTCAGTTTGTGGTTTCCAGCTTCTCTGGCTGTGATATCCAGTACATAATTACTGCAGGGCTACAGTTCACCCAGCTTTTCACAAATGAACCACCAAGAGTTTTCTCGGTATGTTTTCTATTCAAGTGTGTTTAGTCATAAATATTTGGTTCTAATGGCATTTTCTTAGTCAAACAGAGCCACTTCTAAGCATTAATGTTCCTGCTCTTTTATTCTGGTGGAAGGTCCTTTTACAGCAGTTGAATATCCCRGATTTTTTTCACCCACATTGATTTTGGATAATTACAGCCCCAGCACTCTGCATCTCCAAACCATTTGCAACAGTTCACAGAGTCGATGCTGAAATGTTTCCATGAAATAGAAAAAATCAAATTTATGAAGTTAATTTTAGATAAGCAAAAAAATTRTAGCAGAAGGACACAGACACCAGGTCAGAACACCAAATTTCCTTGTTCCCAAGGATCTTATTCAAATTCATCTTCTCCAGTCTTCAGGATCATAAACCATAGACTGAGTTTGTAATGCTCTCATTAATTTATCCAGAGGCCCCCCCATTTTAGAGGTGTCTGTAATTACCAGATTTCAGTCCCAGAGACCTGGAAGAGGCAGCAATGAGCCATTAACAATCCCTGCTGGTGCCACTGTGTGCTTTGGTTGTATTTTGCAAACTTCTCAGGTGAAAATGAAAGTCTACATGTGGAAAATTTATTAATTTTTAATCAGTGCACGCTTTCCAAATCATACTGCTTTTTGAAGTGAGAATTAACACTCTTTTTGATTCTTTTGATTCTGTCTCTTTGCAATTTYACAAGCAGGTAGTAAGAGTTCATAGAGCCCTTTGGGGATGCTTTCCTGAGGTGGAAGTTAARATTTAGTGAATCAAATCCCCTCTACTAGCACTTGAACCATTTTTGAGGTTTTTGATTCTGTATTAGGGAGCCATGTGTACCTAAAACACATTTAGAGAACGTACCAGCACTGTCAGTTTTTGGTTTAGGCAATTCCTGAGACTCCCTCTCCATCCCTAACTATCCACCATTGAAGAGAATAAACAGAATTTTTCAAAATTCAGTTAAATGGATGCCTACCCAAGGACCTACATATGAGGGCGTTTTCTGAGTTTTCTAAGTTTGGTACAAGAGTGGTTAAATCCCTCTGTCTCTGAGTTTTGAAYGCATCATCCTGAATGACCCATTCCAGTTTTGAAAATTTTGAAACACCTTTTTTTTTAAGATCTTTGTGCTTAGAATAATTCCCCTGTTTTACTTCCCTTCAGTAACTCAACTATGGAAAAAGGACATATTAAAGGATTTTTYAAGATTAGTCTCAAAATGATAATGTAGCTCACACACTCAGCAGAAGCATCAAGAAGACAAAAAAAATTATAAAAGTGGACCCATGAAAATTAAAAAATTGAAACTACTGTAGAGGCAGAGTCTGTGCAGAACAGCAATGCCAGTAATGTTCTACTCAGATTGTAATTGCAGCAGTTTSAAGGCTGTGTGGTTGCACACTTTCCTCTGTCCTACAGCATGTTCACACATTTGCCTTGGCTGGAAAAAAACTCCCAAACTTTGCAAAAAAARKTYYTTTYYWAAAAAAAGGTTAATGAARACCAAACTGTAGCTGTGATGCATCTCTCAGATTTAATATAAAAACAGAAGGCTAGGTTGGGRGGGAATTTGTTAGGGTAGGATTCCTCAGTGTCCTAATTTTTGTATTATTTTAATGATATATTTTAATATATTTAATCTAAAATATTGGAAAAGAAGAGGAACAGAATGATACAGAAAGATTTCACAAATATCAAACTGAAATTAGTTGTCTGGTCCAAACTAGACCCTATATTAAATCGAGGGAACTATACATTTTTGTGCTTCCTTGGAAAAAGAACACTTCCCAGGATTTGTGTGTGTGTGTGTGTGTGTGTGTATTCATGATGGGGAAATCATCATACTCTGCTTAAGGAGCATTTTATCTTTTTGACCATTTCTGTTCTTAAGCAGCCCATAATTTTTCTTTTCTCCTACTTTCATAAAAATCCTCGTGACAGTGTGGAGTTTTGTATTTTAGGTCCAAAAGAAGATAGTCCTGTCTTTTTCCTCTCTCTAAGCCTTCTCAGATATATTGTTWTTATTCCAAAATCAGACATCCAAGCCAAACAAAACTGGAGTATACCATCATCATCATCTTAGAGAAATTTAGGAAGCCAAAAGATGTTAATAGTATTTTTCAAAGATGTTARGAACCTAGAGAAAAGAAAGCAATGTTTAAATAGCAGAAACCTACCATTAAAACAAAGCCAGGCTGTCACATTCTGTTCCAATTTTAAAAGAAATACAACAGATTAAACAGGAGCTTACTGCTTGGCCTGAGATGTCATTTGGGAAATATTTCCCAGTGACTGGGGAGTTTTCCCTGTCCTTCACTCAGCTAAAACTTAGTCCTGAGGGGGGAATTATTCCCTGGGAGGAGCAGGAACCCCAACCTTGTTAATTGGGGTTTTCTTGGTTCTGTCCCAAAATCCAGGGGTGTTTCTTTCTAAGAACATGTTGTGGTTTAGACTGTGCTGAAAATTAAAAGCACTGCACCCATCTTTGTGGTTTCTTGATCCCATCCCCCCACCACCAAAAAATCRGACCAAGCAAAACCATGACATTACAAAAAAACCCAAACAGTGCAAAATAAATGTGCTGCCCATTGCTCCACAGCTTCAATGGGGCTGAGGGCTCAGTCTGAGCAYGGATGAGGCAAACAAACAAATCCACGTGGATGATAAGGCAAATTTCCATTTGTGTCAGGAAATCAGAGGGACAGGGGATGGAATTGCTGCTCTGCACCAGCCAAGAGCCAGAGGTGAGAGAGGAGAGGTGAGAGCTCTGTGGAGATCCCGTTTGCACACTCAGAATCAAATTTCCCCAACTATTTCAGTGTAAACACAGGGGTGTTCACAGCCAGGATGGGACAGCTGCCAAGGAACAAATCTAAAGAACTCTGTTCCATTTCTCCTCAACAATGGMTCAGTGGCACTCTGGTGCTGCCTACGTGTCTGCCCACAGGTTCTGTGCACCTCCAGCACTCACAGCCTGCTCACACCCATCTCTTGGCTCCCTCTCCCAGCCCTTGGTGAAAAAAAAAATTAAAATTCATGGCCAAATACAGAGCAGAAAATATTTTGATGCTAYGCAATAAAAGAGGGGAAAAAGAAAGCAATTTTGAAACATCAAAGTATTTCATCACTTCACAAGCTTAAAAAACAGCATTCACAGAAACATTTTGCTGAATTGTGACCTAAATGTTCTTCACATTCTGGGAAAAAAAACTGCAGAATAGTAATGATGATGGGGAGCAAAACAATCTGCTAATTCCATAAGTTTTCTTTCTAGGATTTTTTTTCCATTATTGAGTGTGTACATTATGATAAGGAAATATATTCAGCTCATGCAGTTTTTCCTTTGGACATAAACATGGAAATAAATAATAATCCCGTGGTTCAGCACAGTGCTCACAAAACTTTCAGCTTTCTGTTTGCTGTTCTTTTGCTGTGAAACAAGTAGAAGTGCAYCCCATACATTAGCATACAAATAGTGTATATAATCCAAATTGTTTATAAACATCAAACATTATTTATAGTGCTCACAYGCGTTACCATGGAAACAAAGTAATTGCTGTACCATTAGGACTCAATTTCTCTGCTCAGTGAGAGAGAAAGGCAATTTRTCTGCATCTGGGTGGTTTCACATTGCTGCTTGTGCTCACTAAAGCATCTTTGGGATGGGGAGCAAGTTCTGATTRCTGAAGAAAAGATTAGATCAATATAAGAGTGAGACAGCTCCAAACAGAAGCGCACATGTGAAAACACCACAATTACTGCAGGGGAGTGATGTGAACAGATTCAAAGGCAAACTGAGGAATTCCAAGCCCTTCCAAAGGTCACTGTGGGCCAGCATTTCCCATCTCCTCGTTGCCCACGGTCAGTGGCTGCTCCATCTGCTCTCCTCAGCCCTGATGAAGCTGCAGCATTGATTACAGACCCCAAAGGTAAAAAATTACCAAGGAGAGACATCCTTGTTTAGAATCCTTTTGGGAAGGTCAAGGATTGGACAGGAGAAATGCTTTTGCTCTTTAAAGAATATGCAGGGTCAATATTTAAAGGCAAACAGAGCTTTATCAGGGGCAGAGTTTGTAAAAGACAGATTTGTCTGCGAATAGAGAGAGACAGCAGAGGGGWTTTTCGTTAATATGAGTAGGAACATAAGGCATTAAGACCACTGCTTTCCTTCTCACACCTGGAATGGATGCAAAGAAACCTATAATGTAATAGCATTAATATCAGGATTATCACACCTTGGCAATAACAACTTCCTGCCTCGTCCTTTCTGCCCAACAAGAGCTCTGAGAGAAAATAATTCATCACAGCATCGTACCAGAGGGCATTAAACCATGGCTTGAGCTGACCATGTATGTTCTAATGTAAGAAAATATGATAAAATTGTCAGCTGAAATGGTAATTCCCTTCAACCAAGATTTGTAATGATGAGCAGGCAGGGTTCTTGTATTTTTGATGAAAGGCTCACACTGAGGTTGATTTTGTGCTGTCACTGCAGGCACAACCCCTAAAGAYGGGGAGTCAGAGGCACGAGGTTACCCCAAAAAGACTGCACATAGGAATTCCCATAACTGCATGAATTGAGCTTATTCCCCAGCTAGATCTCCTTTGAAGTGTCCTGCATTTTGTCTTATCAAAATTCAGAATTCTCCTAAATTCAGAATGGAYGGTTCCTTTATTCAATCTTGGTTAATAACGATAAAACCAGAATGGCTTCTACATTTCTGACAGAGGATTTTCTCTAGGAAGGGGGAAAAAAGTCTTCTCCCTTCATGCAGATCTAATGCTGCAAAGTACTTCAGGAGAATTTAGGATAAAAAACCTGCTTGAGTAAACACAGGGTGTAATTATCATCATCTGTCTTCTCTGTGAATCCATGCATTTTATATTCCATTTAAAACAGGAAAAAAGCCCCTCGACGGGATGTCTTCCAGTGAACCAATTTGGCTAATGAGAGCGAATATCAATGACTGCTGGCTAATCAGAATGGTATTAGCATAAATTTTACTTAATGAGGACGAATTTGCCTGGTGCCAGGAGCAAAATGGTGCTGAGTTAGATTGTAAAATGCAGTGGATGGGTAAATCTCATCTGGAAAAAAACCCCAGCAGATCAAATAAACAGAACTGGATTTGAGGTTCCAGCTAAATCAGAATTTTTGTGCCAGCCAGGATTTTAACCCCACTCRAGGCTTTTCAAACTTCTCCATTATAATGGAATGCTATCAAGCCTTCAGCTGTGATGAATTAAACACCCTGGGGAACAGCCTGACAAGAGATTCCATTGAACTCTTTTAACCTCGTGTGGGTAGGTAGAACACTGAGGCAACTTTCTTTTTGAATTTAAGGCGTGCAATACATGAATTCTGCTGCACGACACAAGTGTGTTTTCTCTTTGTGCCTTGGGTAAGGCTCTTTTCTGACAAATCCTTAACTCTCAGCTTCAAAAGCAGCAATGCAGGGCCGAAAATTCCCTTTGGCCATCATTGTCTGGAAGGAGTTAAATCCCAGCAGCATCCCAGAGCTGCTCTGCACTCTGCATTTCTTCCTCTTTGTGCAGAATCCCTGTCAGACAGTCTGAGGAGCCTCCACGAACAATATGAAAGATTTTTGTCTGCAGCAACATAAAGGGGTTAGAGTTCAACASTCTCACAAAATATTTAATCTTGTGAAATGCTGTTTGTAGTGTCATTCTTGTATATACCTGCTTTGAAATTCCTAACCTCAGATTCTTCTATGTAAAGGAATATAGGGCACAAGTGTTCTTACCTTTGATATGCTATAGGATCTAACAATATTTAACTGGTGAAGTCATTTTTGTTTCCAAACCTGTGTCTCAAATATGCTTGGGAACGTGGAAACTCACAATGCCCTTATTCATGACATCAAAATCAGTTCCATGGTAACGCATTGTGATGACAAAATACACAGATTGCAAGGTCACAAGTCACACTTAAGAACAGGCAGGGGAGAAATTGTTAGTTTAATGAATAACATTAGCCAGTTCCAATGGGAATAAAAATAAAGAAAAAAAATAAAGTGCCTAAAGTAAACACCCTTAAATGCACTTGAGAACCATTTCATCTTAAGTAGTTCTTCAAAGGCAGGAGGCTTCCACAGCTTTCACCTCTGAAGTAAAAGAGAAGCCCATGTCAAGAAGGAAAGAGGTGCTGTACATTAATGACAGCCCCATCAGTGCTTTTACATGCACAGAGAACCAGGGAAGGAATGGTGGGAGAAAAGGAGTCAAGTTAATTCAGCCTAAACCCCCAAAATCAGCCTAATAATGATTTTTAGGCTGGGTTTTTGCTGAAGTGAGAAGCCACGTCTGAATATATCCTTGCATACCCTCGGTCTGCAGCAGGTATTTGGAATATTTCTGTCACAGAACCCAGCAATGACTGAATGTGCTGAATTTGAAGCAATTCTTCCATTTCTCATTCACTGAACGCTGCATCACACAAAACCAGCCCAGGTTGAAATTGTTTTGATGCGCTCAGGGCTCCTCTGACATTTAATTCCTTTTTACTGCAAGGACCGTGCTCTCTGTAGGTGTGAGAAATTCCTGCAAAAAAGAGGAAGGAAAAACACAAAAGAGAAAATGACCAGCCCAGTCCCAAGCTTTTTCACCACCATCAGATTTACTTCAATTTCTCGGGACAACAACAGGCGAAATTTGGAATTCTTCAAGAAAATGAGCCAGAAAAATCAGTGGTTAAGGGAATGCTCTTGCACATGGAATGTCTCAGCCGTTAGGTGGTTGGTCCATGAAGTCACTGCACAGAAAGTAACATTGGAATGGGTTTTCCCTCCTGACTCCTGCATCTGACGTTTCTTTGAAATCACAGCTCAGATTTGTCACACGCAATCAATTTGACGCCGCCGCGTCGTGAAATCGGCGCTGAACGTTCTGCGCTCACCGCAGCCTGAAAGGTCAACAGAGAGGATAGATTTCCTCCAGCCCCTTGTTGAAATAGCATCTTATTTTTATTAGAAAAGATGGCTCTGTTTTTTCTGCCCTATCATGGCAGACAGCCCTATCCCAACACATCCTTACACAAACAGCGACCGGAGAGCCAAAAAACAAATTGCAGCTTAAACTCTGTAAGGAGAACCACCTCAGATTAACCTTCTTTCCATATATCAGAGCAAAGGATTTGAAAGGTGGGAGCATTTCAGAACAGATTTGGGATTTGCAGCAGCTTTGATTTTATTAAAATTATGTAAAATAGCTGGTTTATTCCATAACAATTCAGCGTGCTTTGGTAAAGCATTAACATTTTTAACATCTCCTTGCGCCCTGGCAGTGGAAGGAATGCTAAAATTCCCTCGATATTGGATAAAACAGCCATACTTAACCACAGGTGGGGGGCTCTTCTTAATTTGGTGTCTATCATGTGATGCTTCATAAGCAAAGAATGGCAAGGCCATGCTGCTTTATTCAACTGGGTTATGCTTTTACTCTTTCTTCCTGCGTGTGAAAAGCATAACAGAGAGCTAGCAGAGCAGAAGTAAGATGTGTTTTGTTAGTTGTCTGAAGCCCTGGGGCCCGGAACCGGATAAGTCCTGATATTATACCCTGGATTGAGCAGAATAAATCCATTTTGTTTCCTCCAAACATTTAGCCATTAAAAAAATATGAGATAGAAAAACAGACTTTGCTGTCTGCATGCCTTCTTGTAAAGCTTGTATTGTGGAAATGTCAGAATCATTAGGTCATTGGCATATATTTTGCAAGCTAATGCTTCTACTTTAATTCTCACTGGGGACTGCATGTCTGCTTTTCAAATAAAACCCAGACTGAAGAAGGTGGAGAGAGCTTAAAATGATGCTGGTAACGCTCTGTGATGGCTGATAACACTTCAGGATATGAATAATTAGGAATTACCAGCCAMGGCTGATACTACTCCAGCTATTAAAGTACCAAGCCCCACAAAAGTCGTTGGTAAAGTGTTGAAATCACCTCATAAATATTTGTGGCTCCTTTCAAATGCAATGAATAAAGTTTTAAAATAAATTTAATATGTGAAACCATGCACAGAACGGGAGAAGCACAGGGGGTTGCACTTCAAGAGACAAGTGAATGAATTTGCTCCCAAATCACCCAAGACAGATGCAGAACAAGTGGTCACAGAAACACAAACCCCATTCCAAAAATAGCTGGTTGCYTTTCAAAACACACATTACTGATAAAATCTGGCGTGGGTTGAAGGAAGAGGTTAATGGTAGTAGACATAGTAACACAAGCAGAAACACTCTCAGCTCACAATTGGGTAAAAAAGCCTTGAACTTGCAGCAGTTCTTGAACTCTGCCCGAGTGCTCAGTGCCCAGAGCAGCTCTGCAGCTCTTTGCACACTCATTTTATTCTCTGACTGAGCTGCTCAGGGACAAAGGGCAGATTCCTTCATTCACACAGATAACTCCTGCAGTCTGACAGAGCCTCCTGGGAC
>NW_026623429.1:1294829-1296817 GCF_030028575.1 Malurus melanocephalus
CTGAACTCAAAACAGCCTCTCCAAACCCGGCCAAAGACACTGGGTGCTCCCTGGATTTTACAGCACAGCCCATTGAAACCATCTGAAACCACAGGTTTAGTGTCATTTTGATAGCAGATTATAAATCAGCCCTGATTGATATTAAAAAAAGAACTCAGAATCAGTAGGCAAGTCAGTGGACCTGAATAAARCTTCAGACAAACCAAGTTTTTATTGTGATTTTCCAAGCAAATCCTCAAACAAAACAARTCTTGTGCAGTTTCTGTTTTCACTGTGGACATCGTGCTCAGCCTTAAGTAGCTGCAGATTTCTGTGTCCATTTTAATGTTTCTGATCCACATTTCGTGGTTGAATGCTCCATAACAATCCTGCAGGAGAAATCCTGACAGATTTTCACAGGAACTCCATGTGCTGTGATGTGCTGGCTCAGAGTTACACTGCTCCAAAACACAGGAAATCAGCTGTGAACACGGGAAATTTTGCTTCACCTGGCATCTTCCAAGCTTAGTTTAATTTATGAGTATTTTAACAGCCCAAAACTTTACTATAAACTTCTTTAAAGTGGAAATTCAAGACCCAAAGAGGTTGTGAGCAGATGTGTAACTCCACATCCATCAGAACTGATRTWTATCATAAAACTTGAACYTTCTCYGWGTTTTACTGATCCCTTTCTTCAAAYTGTAYTCCTTTGTATTTAATTTATTTAAAATTAGTCTGACTCTAACAACCTATGCAAAACCCATTCTGTGTCATTCCTCTGAATCTGGATGGCATTTGCTCTGTCCTATAAAAACAAAAAATGAATTTACAGCCTCTCATCTTTTACCTGAAGCCTGTTTCTCCTCTGCAGAAGGGGGTGAGATGAACAGCAAATAACTGGTTAGAAATGCTAAATTGAGTTTTGCTCGATTCTTTTTGTGATTCATTCTTGTCCTTTGACTGAGCGTATTGGGAAAAGATGAATTCCCAAAAGCTTGAATGCTAGAATAAAATAATTTCTATAATGTGTCCCCCCAAAACCATTAAAAATGTAATCTAGGTGCTGTAAATAATCCTGTTAAAGCAGCAATGTCTGAAAATGAGCAGAATGTCAAGTATCAGTACCTTCAGTGAATGTTTGTAGACTTTTCAGAGAAGAAGACAATTCACATAAAAATCTGGAGAAAYCTGAATTGAAAAATCAGAGAAATCTGAGTTTCTTTGAAAAATTGCAGAAGGCAAGTTAATTTGGAAACACTTTCCAAAAAAATGAATACACACTTTCAGAAACGGTTTTGGCTMTAAATTTGCTCTGATTACTAGCTCAGCCATGCATTTATTTATTCTTAGCTGCTACACAAAAAGACTTTGCCAAGTGTGGGCCTCAGGTATTTTCTTTTCCAGATCAAGCGCAAAGGCAACTGGAACAGGATGAAAAAGCAGCCCATGTTGTTCTCCTGTGAGAGGGATGGTGATGGTTTCTGTGGGTTAGGGCAAAAGAGGACACACTCTGCAGGAGAACTGGCCATCCCCAAGGCATGGGGATGAATGAATTTTATTGAATTTAATTTCATCCTGTCCTTAGATCTTGGCTGACTCTGCCTTGGTTTCTCAGTGATTCCCTCTTTTCACAGCCTGGTTATTCCACAGGAGATGATCTGTGGATTGTGAGTAACAATGGAGGATCCTCAGTGGAGTCCAACCCCATAAATCTGGGGGATTTCTCCTCAAGAACCCGAGGGGATGATAACGGGGTCAATCCCAGCACTGCCCCACAACATCTGGGAGAGGTTCCAACAACATTTTCCTCTTCATGAAGACAGTGAGTGGGGAGAAGGCAAAAATGGCATTTATCACATAATATTGGGTCAGAAGCACTGAATTTATTGAGGAAAAGAGCAAACTAGTTGCTGTTCTGAATTACAGAAATCACAGTGCTGTAGTTTTGGGAAATAATCAAGCTATGGGGATAGAAATTTCCTAGGATGGGAAGGCTTCCAAGGTAATTA
>NW_026623429.1:1297017-1304787 GCF_030028575.1 Malurus melanocephalus
ATGACTGATTAAAACTGTAACCATTAAAACTGTAACCAGACTTTGATTTAGCTCTGTGGATCACAGAACCAAAACTTTAGCCACAGCCTCAGCCAAATACCAGGACAAAAAGCAGCAGAGTTCCATGTCAACACTGTGAGAAATAAAAGAGAGGAAAATACTGCAGGACTCTTCTCATATACAGCTATGAGTTTTTATTGGTTAGACTTGGGTGCATAAGTTATTCTCACACCCAGAGAATGTGTACAGGGTACGAGTCAGCTGAAGTTACCAAAATAATTTTGAAAAGAAAACCAATTTATAGGGAAAGAATTGATAAAATCTTTCTTTGATRACACTAGGGTGAAATCAAACCATTACGTGTGGATACGAACGCCATGTGAAAGTATAACAAAATCTAGAAAAAAATAACATTTATAATTGTTTTCTTATAAAACATTTTCAGGAAAAGGAGTACTTACTCAAGGGGTGAAAATGCCAGAAATTAGGTTGTTAAGAAAGTGAATACAGAAGGAAGACAGAAGCCATTAAAAGCTCAAAAATATATTCTCCGATGTTTTTAATGGCATAGAAAAGCTCCCAACAGAACACAAAATAAAGTTAACAGAATTCAAATTCCGTGTTATATGTGTGCCAACACATACTCAGAATCAGACTCAGATGAAAACTTCAGGAAGGAATTAGCCTCACTGCCCTGAATCCAGAAGGTTCCATCCAACCCAAACCATTCTCTGAATTGTGTTGTACCAACSTCCCAAAGGGCCAAACCAATGCCATGAGTGTGAACTCAAATATCTGCCAGGAAAAATGGCAATAAAATTAATAATGCTTCTTAATAAAAGCATTTTCCCCCTCTTCCTCTCATTTTACCCAAAGTGCTGCAGCACAACAGACAATGATGGAAAGGTAGGAGTGAATAATTAATTTCTATAGGAAAACCAGGATTTTCCAGGGGCCCTGCCAGGATTTGGGGGGTTACAGATGGCTCCCAATATTTCTTTGCTTATGGAGAAGGAAAATATGCATGAATGATAAATTTGGTTGAAAAAAAAACTTCTATCAAATCTGATCTGAAAACTTTAATCTGCAAAAAATGTGTATGAAACACATTAATCAGGATAATTAGCCTAAGAGCAGCTTGTGAAGAAGACACAAAGCCCTTCCTTTGATTTTCTGGTGGTGATTGCTGTCCAGTGCACTGGAAGATTAATTTTTTGTCCATATTCAGTGACATTCACCTTCAGTCAGGTTTCCTGCAGCATTACCCACAATTTCTGATGATTCTCCTTGTTGCAAAAACACTGCTGTGAGCTCAGGCCATGATTTTGGACAGCAATCACCACCAGAAAATCAAAGGAAGGGCTTTGTGTCTTCTTCACAAGCTTCTCTTTGGCTTATTATTGCGTGGCAGATGATGCTTTGGTCAGAGGTTCTAGATCAAAGGAAATACAACAGTGAGTACACGCAAGAACACCAGGAGTGGAGAAGACTGGTTAAAAAACATACARTATTTGATTCAAAATTAATGCACACAATAGCTCATTGAAGATATTTGACAATGAATGCAGCCATGAGAATCACTCRTGTCCTATAAAACAAGTTCATTCATTTCTCTGAGATTGTTAAAAAATCCACACGAATAGTGCCCACCTCAAACCTGCACAAAAGAAAGATGAGAAACAAAACATCCCGAGGCTCCAACATCTGAATCAGAGCAGAGTAGAAATGGAGGTGGATCAGCCAACATCAGTGTGAGAMCTGAACAAAACCTCGTGGAGAGCTACAACCAAGGAAGAAGCATCTCTGAAGAGTTGGCTGCATCATCACGTGGATTTTGTCCACACTTTCGTGGAGAAATGGAAGTCCTCAGTGAGGTCAAGATCTTGTTTTATTTTACCAATGCAAGCAGCCAGACTTTGCTCAGGGAGTCACCTCCCTTTCTCCCAAATTCTTCCTCTGAGCAGTCATTTGCTTGTTTTGAAAAGGCTAAATGATTTCCTTTGGCCACCAGCTAAAAACACAAGAGGAGCCTCACAGAACTGAGAGTTGAGGTGTTCAGTACCAGAATGATGATAGATGGGAAATGGGAAAAAAATAGAAACTGAATGTCAAGAGACAGGCAGAGGGAAAGGAAACCTGCTCATTCCTTTAGCATGTTAATAAAAATTCCATTTCCATCTCCTCCAGCATTTTTTCAAGGGAGTTTAAAGAAACAGGTCATCTCTGGAAAAACTGAGTTCTGCAAAAGARAGGGTGAGAGACGGGCGGTGTTTGTAGAGCATATCTTAATTTGGTTCACAGGAAATTCTGCCCTGCAAATTCTGCTCCTGCTCAGCTGTGTTATTCACCCAGAGATGATCAATACCAACAGCTCAAGATCCCTGAAAAAACTTTCTAGATTTGCAAAATTTCCTACATCCACTTTGTCTTGACCCCTCCCTAGATTTCCCCCYTTTTTTGTGTGTTTGGACCTCAGTGGAAGAAAATAATTCATAAAGGTACTCAACTTTAAAGAGGTGATTAATGCCTAAAGACATCAATAGCAGGTAAGCACATAATTACTTACGTCTAAAATAAAGATGAGATTTGTACACTTTAAGTGCATTCCTAAAAAGATTTCTTAAGGGAGACTTTTTTTCATCTTGTTCTGCTCGCCTGTGAAGTGTCTAGCACAAAGATTTCTGTGAAGGGAAAAAAAAAAAAGCAAAGCAGAAAGGTTTCCTTGCAAAGATGTTTAAAAGAGAAACAAGATTTTGATTTGCTTGGAACACAGTATATTTTAACACACACTGATTTCTTCAAACATTTGCAGAATCTGTCTGAGGGGATTTTCAAGCCAGTATAATCTATTTTGTGATTTTTCAAGAATAATGTTTATGCCTCTACTATCAATTCAGCCCTAGTAAATAAGAAAGTTTCCTTCCTTTTTCTTGTTGTTTTTTTTTTTTTTTTTTTTTTTTTTTTTTTTTTTTTTTTTGGCCTGTTTGATGCTGTTTCTCGATCTTGAATGAGCTGTTGACTCAGATCAAATGCAAATCGAGTCCTTTCACACTGTGAATCATCCCGGCCTCGGTTAAGGGGTAAGAAGAGATGAGAAGGGAAAAAGGAGAATTTCTGGACAATGCTGATAGTTGAGGCTGGAGTGACTCAACAACTGGGGAGACCAGGAAGCGACTTCAAACAGGGTTTACAAAGGGAGAGGAAAACAGGAATTGGGATAAACTGCAGAGAAATGTTCACAGCCACATCCTGAAGCCCTCACTGGTGCAAAATTCCCAGCAACATCACCTTTATGTAATAAACTTAGAGTTGATGGTTTAAGAGTGGCCATCAGTTAGCTGGGAGCTTCAAAGAGCCCAAAGTGCAGCCAGCAGAGTTTTAAAGTAATTATTCCATGGTCAGATTTTTGTARCAAACAGGAATCCAGAGAGCTGTGTGTAATTTTCCTCAAAAAGCTCAGTTTCCTTCTCATGCACACAGCATTGTTACAAATCCATGGGCACATCTGTGGTTACAGGGAAAARGATATGGTTGGGGATATTTCCATTTGCTGAAAATTTGGTGGGGAGGACAACTCTCAAAGAAGCATCAAATAAATTGTTTTTGTACCCCGTTTAATTTTACTTTATGTGGGAAATCAATAAGGAATTAGAAAAATATCTGTCCATGCAGAAAGCATGTCTTTGCTGGTGAGAAAGAGACAGAAAAAATTTACAAAATCTGTAAAGTCAGAAGTCACTTTGCTGTTTACCACAGACAAATAACTTTTTTTTTTTCACAAGCAGAGACGAAGAATATATTTTCTTCAATTCACTATAAATTCAAAGAGATTTTTGCCTATTCCCTTTTAACTGTCTGGGCTGGGCAGGTGCTTGGCTTTTAATCAAAGATGGTTCCAAGCATTTCTTTCCTACCTACCACATACATTGCTGCCCACGAGCCCCTTTTGTACTCAGGGACACCAGGCTTAATTGCAGAACCCATAACTGCTCTCTTTGGAGGACCAGGAATCAACATGTCTTTTGTGCATGACTCTTAATCCCATAATAATTTTCTAATTCCTTTCATATTCTTGTCACTGGTGCTTAAGAAAAAAAAAAAAAAACTTGGCAAAAGGGCTTTGAAACAAAGTCAGGGTATTGCTCAAAAGTTTAAAAAGAGGGAGGAAGAAGAGATTTGCCTATTTTGATACTGCTCTGAAAAATGAAATAAACACTTTTACTTTAAAGAGTTGGGATGACTTAGCTGAGAACATTTTGGATTAAAGAACGAACACAATTAAGATCACTTGGCAATTCCAGTGGGGTGCTCAGCCAGCGATTCCGTACACAGATATCCCCTAAAATCACTTTTCCCCAAAGGAGGGCATTGTGCTGAGTGCCAAAAATCCACCCTCCTCCAAAACCCGYGGCTGCAGCCTCATCCCCTCCTCCTGGCCAGATTTGCCAACTGCTGGGGATCCTCATCCCCTTCCTTCCCTCACCAGCTCCATCCCTGCTCTGGCTGGACCCACCCAACTGCCCCAAAGTTCTGATATGACAGATTGAGCACCGAGAATGAGGAAATCAAACAACGCACGGAATCCGCCYGGCGACTTTCCCCGGACAAATATTTCCAATTAACTCAGGGTGAAGCTGGCTCTGAAACCAGAAACCTCACGCTTGGTCAGGTGGGTTTCATTTTACAGAAACCTACAAGAGTTTGTGTAAAATACACTGCAGATCGCTTCGAATTCGAAAATATCCGCGTGCGCGTTCAGCCCGCGAGATCTTTGGTTAAAAGAGTAAAAACCTCTGAGAAATGTTTGAGAGAAGGGACCACGATGAAGTTGTGGTGTCTGTTCTTGTCTGTGTAAAATGCAAATAGGAAATGGGGCTACCGAGGTTTCCCATTTTAACAAAAGTTTCGAGTCACCCTCTGATTTTGAGCTGCTAATGACACACAGGTGGTGTAAAAGCCAAGTGGTGAAAGTTTGAGGCTTGTGGTACAGAATAATCAGAATTTTTGCAGAGGTTGTAACATTTTCCACCAAGCAATGCTACGCCAGATTTACAAAATGGACCCATGAAGTGGTGACCCCAAATTCCCATTTGTAAAGGCACAGCCCAGAGGGTGACAACCCCCAAAACCCAGATCAACCTCTGATCCTTGTCCTTCATTTGGGTAAACTCACACATTGGGTTTTSTGCTCTAAATTAGATAAACTCATGTCTTACGTTTTCTTGCTTTAAATTCCCTTTTTTTAAACTACTGATTCAAATATCTTAACTTGCAACATGAAAACGCTGGAGGAATAAACTCTCTGGCAATTTTTTTCTGGTTTTGTTTTGATTTTTTTTTTCTGTCATATTTTACACAGCAGCATTTTCTGTTTCCTCAACCAAAATGAGATTTAAAAATATAAATCAGCACTAGGCCTCTGTCCCACCCACCCCTTACATCACAGGTGGGCACAGATTTATCAAGGGCAGCTCAGAGTCCCTGTGTTGGGTCTCTCCCTTCATAGAAGATGTCCAGGTTGGGATTTCTTTCCTGGAAGCATCTTGGGATTATTTACCCTCCTGGAAAGAGTCTGAGGGAACCAAATAAACCCAGATTCTCAAAGTCAGGCCTAAGGGAGCCTTAGGATAAACAGGTTTTGTGGAAACTCCACAGATGAGCTTTCTGTGCCACGTGCCCCATGCTTTGTGCATTAAACAAATCTGTCCTTAGGGTTGGGGGGATGTTTTGTGGGGTTTTACAGCTCTCATGCCCTACATGACCTGCCCTGCAAAGGGAGGCTCTGTGATTGTTTCACACCTCACAGTAACGGGAYTTTGGTGCCATCAGCCACACACAATTAAAAATTCTGATCAATGAGATGGCAGATTTTGGGGCATTAATCAGGGAAGTGTGCCACTGARATGGGGCTGCCCTTAAGCATCCTAAAAATACCTGAAAGGCCCCAAAYCTCCCCTGTCCCCGAAAGCACAGCTTTTCCTTAAAGAATATACCCACAGCTGCTCCTCCCTGTGAGAAAAGCTCCAATACCCACCCCAGAAAGCTCCACAGAAACACTCAGGTGACCAATGCTCTTCTGTAAATGATCCTATTAAACAGATTCACAATTGGCAATTTTATTCAATTTTATTCCATTTTATTCCATTTTATTCCATTTTATTCCATTTTTTCAATTTTATTCCATTTTATTCAATTTTATTCAATCTTTTTTCAATTTTATTTGTGTTTTTAAGCCTGGCACAGCCTGCCAATCCTGCTCCCTCAGCTGTGTGATGGCTCAGTGGAAAATGCGCTTTTCCTTTGAATAATGGCAGAGATTTTCCCTGGAAAAATCCAACCCTGCAGTCTGGTTTTGCTTCCAGCTTTTGGGAWCGGGCTCTGAGGGACAATTCCTGAAATCTGCTATGGGAAAGGCAGGTTGCTGTGGCTGAGAGCTGCTTGGAGCCCGAAGCAGCACACACTCAAAAGGGAAAATAACTCAAAATAGGGGAGCATTCCAAAATCCTTTCTTCAGCTAAGAGCAGCAGTAAATGTCTCCCTTGAAATACTGCGAGGAAATGCATGGGAGAGAGGGCAGAGCAGGAAACTAAACACAGCAATTAACAGTGAGATTATAGCTCTGACAACGCAAAGCACAGCACAAGGAACTTTCTAATATTTTCCATTTCTTTATAAGAACAAGGGGTAGGGTTTGAAATAACGCAGGGGGCTYGGGCAGGAGTTAATCATTCAACAGCAGCTCCCAGAAAGGATCCCCTGGCTCACTTTTGGACTTTTTGTGGACGCTCAGGTCTACACGAGTAGATCATGTTTTGCAAAATTGGTGCCTGAAATGCCAGCTAAAACAATCCATCCCTGCTGCTTATGCAAAGAGGGGTCTGGGGCAGAGATGATGGAATCAAGGGAAGGGATGCAGGACTTGCCTGAGCGTTCAACCGTAAGGGTGTGCTGAAAGATTTCCTTCCGAGCCTCGTCCGGCACAGCCCCGCGGAGAAATCTGCACATTTCTGTGAAGTCATTCAGTAGCCTGATTAAAACAACATCTTCTAATTCCCTTTTTGTTGTAATTTACAGTCTCTCTCCTTTGGCTGAACCTGCCAGCCATCCTGGAGGTGAACAAAGAGAATGTGCTAAAGTTGCCAATTCTGGGGCCTGGTGTGAGAGAAAGCTTTTGTTTCCAGAGGTTGTATTTACTCTGGAGACAGTTAATCATTGTAATTCCTCTGTTCCTTTGGGGTGGGTATGAACTCTGGGTGCCTGATCCCCTGACTGYGTTTCAAATCCCCCCAGTGAGCTCTCTCCAACGTAACTCACACGAGGGCTGGTTAAGAAAAATCCAAACTTATTCAAAATGGCTTTAGGTAATTAAATTRCATCACTTGTATTTCACATTAGCACCATGGACACCAGCTTGCACGGCTGAAATGGGGATCAGGGCCATTTCAGCAGGAGGACATTTCACACTCACAGCCCAAAAGGGGACCTGGATGGAGGCAGGTGAACATTTTGGGACAATCATTTGACATTTTGAACATTTTTGTGGCCAATTTGTCAAAGGACTGATGTGAAATGGGAGGACAATCCGTACAGACAGGTGCTACAAGTCTCACATCTTATCTTCTTAATTTTCTTATTTAGTTATTAACCCTCCTCTAATATTTCACATTGCCTTCAACCATAAAAACTGCATTTATAGAATCAATGTGTGAGAAGTCGCTTGTCTTTCACTTAAAAACCACTCAGAAAACTCTCAAAGTTCTCCCAGCCTAA
>NW_026623429.1:1304837-1313337 GCF_030028575.1 Malurus melanocephalus
GCTGAACAAAATAACGAATTAATTCCAATCCAGGCTCTTGATTTGATCTTACACCAAGTCTGGAGTCTGTGAGAAAAGACTTTTAGGCAGAGCAAAACTGAACTGGTGCTGCTGAGAATCTGCCAGATCTCATTTGATTTTTTTTTTATCTCAGTAGCTTTGTTACAAAGCACAGCCTTCTCTTTTCAACATAGAATTATAGAGGGAAGAAGMTTTCTTGATAAAAGAAATTCTGTGCTACTCGACATGCAAATATTATAAGCCTCATTTCGAATACAGATACTTAAATAAACAGATTCACAAAGCCAGCAGAGGTTTTTCAGCACAGCCATGGATGCCAGTTATCCTGGATAAACACCAGCTACGAAGATCACTCGCTTATTTTTAAACTGCTATTTATTTTTTAAATGGTTCCATTACACAAATTCAAACAAAGTGTGCCAGAAACGGAGTGCTCTGAGATGAGTCCCCTGAGCACTGTGCATAAATCCAGCCCAGAATWATCCCCATGGGCACTGAACTCTGAATTATTGCAGCCCATCTCCTTGGAGAGGATGCTGTTGTATCCAGAATCGGTTCTGGGTGGTCTCAGAGAGACTGTTTTAATAAAGATAATTTTAAAAAATCTGTTTTAATGCAGATAATTTAACATTTTTAAGCATTTTGGACTATTTGGGGAGCAATRACAGCGAGAAAATTGTGGTTTTTTAATGCAGTTCCTTCACCATTTCTGTGAAGTGAAGCACACCAACACCTGCCAAAGTGAACACTGAACTTCAGACAATTCATGGCAGTGCCAGCCCCACGCTGGAGCTCAGAAAGGCACCCAAACCCACCCAGTTTAGGGGAGCAGGAATTAAACTGGGACACAGAGACACGGATTTGTCCCACCTTCACTTTGCCTCTGCCCCAGCTTTAGCTCTGGTGACCTGACAGTCCAGTTTTGTAGGGTTTTCTGTRACTGTGGGGTCGGGCAGCCCAGTTTTGTGGGGTTATTTGTGACTGTGGGGTCAGGCTGGATCTTTTGGGGTGGCAGCAGCAGAAAGGCTGTGCCATCAAYCCCTGCTGGGAATTTGCCCTCACAGCACAGCACAAGAGCAGCCCAGAAAGCATCTCCCACCTCTCCCCCAAAAAAAACATCCTGGCAGTGCATCTGCACCCCAAAACCCCARGCTGTGTGTGTTGAAACACCCTCATCACGTGGCGTTTGCTCCTTGACTTTTTGAGCAGTGAAAACCACGTATAAAATATCTCTCCTGCTCTCCCAGGATCGCATTTCCATTAAAATCATTGCAACAGATACCTCGGGAGCACCGTCTGTGCTCAGAAGCAGCACGAAAGGTGATCTGTGCTGCAAGATTTAGCAYAGAACACGAACGAAATCAATTCTCTGAAAAACAGGAGAGGAGAGCAACACAACCCCGACCCACAAACCGGGGCAYTCAGACCCGTTTATAAAAGATTAGGGGCGGTCACTTAAAGATCCTGGGACACAAAGCCCTTTTGTGGCATCGGGAGGTGATTGTGATCTGATAAGCCCGGCTCAATATCCACCTGGAGAGCTCTCAGTTTGCTCCAGTGCTTCCTCACTTTTGCTTTCCAGCAAGAGGWTCACATCAAACCTGTTGGAGTGAACATTGGAACATTTTTCCCGTTGGAAACAAAGCCACCCCAATTCTTACCCAATTTTGCCAGCCCACAGAGTGCCAATAATTGAGCAGCACAAAATTCTACAAACAGTTCCGTGGGGGTTCCTTTCCTCCGTGGGGCAGAATTTCAGCTCTGTCACAAACTGAGRTTGTGGCACTGAAAATCTGTCTTGAAATCCATCCCCACCAACTTCAACAAGGCCAAAATTCGTGTCTGTAGCAACTCAGAAGCACAAATTGCATCCGTGGGACCTTAAAAGTCAGAAAGCAATGGGTGGTAATCATAACAGAGWTGTTTTTCCCAGGATTCTTAGAAAACAGAAGACAAATAAATAAAAATCCGGAATATTTTAACATTTCATTTCCCCGATCCCCCTTCATGAGCAGCTACAAGTGCTCAGACTTTCCCACTGCCTGTGATATCATTCACAGGGATTTTTCTACAACTTTCATTCGTTGGCCTTTCTTAGAGTTGTTACAGCTTCCTGTGGGCTTTGGTTTGACTTTTGTTTTTCTTGGCCAAAAGTCGRCTTGAAAATATGAGGCTATTTCAGGCATCAAAAAATAAGTATCAAAAAATAAAGTACGTTTTTTTTCAACCCTCATGGCCACACCCCTGTGCCTCCTGCCATTCTGTCCAGTTAGCATTTTTAAAGCATGCTATTTATTTAATTATTTACTTAGTTATTTATTTAATTATTTATTTAATTATCCATTTAATTATTTATTTATTTCTGTCCAGTTGGCATTTTTAAAGCATGTTATTTATTTATTTAATTAATTATTTATTTTTGTCCAGTTGGCATTTCTAAAGCATGCTATTTATTTATTTATTTATTTATTTATTTTTCTATGTCCAGTTGGCATTTTTAAAGCATGCTATTTATTTATTTATTTATTCATTCATTTATTCATTTATTTATTTATTTATTCATTTATTTATTTATTTCTGTCCAGTTGGCATTTTAAAAGCATGGTACTTATTTATTTATTTATTTATTTATTTATTTGTTTATTTATTTCTGTCCAGTTGGCATTTTTAAAGCATGCTATTTATTTATTTATTTATTTATGTCCAGTTGGCATTCTTAAAGCATGCTGTTCATTTATTTAATTATTTATTTATTTGTGCATTCGATTGAAATTGCAGGATTAGCTGAGGCAACCAGAATATAATTAGAGATTTTAATCTGGCAGTAGAAGGCACGTTCTTTCTAAAAGGATTTTGAGTTTGTGGGGCCAGAGGGGATGGACTCAAGAGCTGTCCAAAGCATTTTCCTCATGGCTTGGACAGAGGCATTCACTGTTCACTGGCCAAACAGCGACATAAAATGATAGATACAAAAACACACAAAAGTGGGTGAAAAAAACAGAGAGAAAGAAGACGTTTATTGTGGGACAAGCTTCTTTTAGCAACCAGAGTATACATTTGTGTCCAACATACATTGATTAAGAGACTGTTGTTTAATTAGTAATCAGATCATAATTGGTGGGTTTGCAAAAGCTACAGTATTAGTAATGTTTATAATTTCCAGCCACCTGCGTTATCAATTCTACATTCCAATCTCCTTTTCTCAACAGTAGCCAAGGATGAGGCATTCCTCCTCCATGGAGGCTGTTAACATTCCCTTTCTCCTCCCAGGCCTCAGTCATACACAATAATTGGCTGAGTTTCAGATTCAGGGTTTGTGGGGACACTTTTTTCCCCCACAGTTGACTGGGTGAAAGCCTGGCTGGACATCATTTGAGCCTTGGGGACAGCATTGGTGCCCAGCCCCAGCTGTCCCCAAGGCTCACAACGGGGTCAGTTAGGTGACATCTTCATTGGTCATTGGTGACCTGGACAAGGGCATTTAGGGCATTTAGGGCATTTAGGGCATTTAGGGCACTCTCTGTCATTTTTCAGATGGCACCAAACTGGGTGGGAGTGGTGGGAGCTCTGCAGAGGAGCTGGAACCAACAAAGGGTTGGTAACAAGGRACAGGACAAGAGGAAGCGATCTCAGGCTGTGCCAGGGGATGTTTGTGTTGGATATTCGGAAAGATTTCTTCACTGTAAAGATTATCAAGCATTGGCAGAGGGATTACCAAGCATTGTCCCTGTAAATGTRTAGATGGGACACTTAGGGACACATGGTGGGGTTGGCAGTGCTGTGTTCATGGTTGGGTTTGGTGATTTTAGAGCTTTTTTCCATCCTGAACGATTCTACAATTTTGTAAAATCTCTCAAAAAGGCCTTTCCAGAAGCTGTGACCAGCTCCCTCGTTCCTCCCATCATCCACAGATGAGGTGTGGGTTTGGGTTGGAAAAGCAGCTCTGCCCTATTGACCACCAGCACCAGCCTGGGTGTTCCTTTGGGGTTTTCTTTCCCGTCGCTTTTCCCTAATACAAATTGCCACAGCATTTTAACAGATTGCCTGTATCTGTGTGGACAACCAAACATATAATTGGAGGAATATTCTAATATTCAATTAGTCATATTTTTCAACTGGTACGAGCCTAACGCTGTAATCATGACATTACAGGACACTTGCATAGTTTGATGTGGTTTTTTTATAATAATATACAAGGCAATGGCATCATTTTGTCCAACTGAAAAATCTACATGGTTGATGGTCTGAATCTATGTTTTTCCAGCAGCCAAAATGAATCTCACTATTCAACAAGAAGAGATGAAAAAGCCCTCAAGAGAATTTTTAATTTCTTGAAAGCTGCACACACACACAAAAAAAACCCAACAACCAGAACGCTGTAGATTTCTCCAGTCCTCCTTGCATGTAAAGGTGCAGCCATGAAACAAATGTAAATTATTCAGGATTTCTCCTTACTGAAGAGAAGTGCATACTGAAGTACAGACCAGTCTAACTGCTGCAAAACTGCTTTGAAATAAATGAAATRAAGTGTTTAAATTAAATGGGAACTGATTTTACCAGTGGGATGCAGTGAGTGAAGGYTGTGACACACTCTGAATTTTGTCAGGCTTCTCACAGATTTACAGGGGAAGTCACTTATGCTGTGATCCAGAGAAGCAGATGAGCATGAAAATAACATAAATCATTCAAGTCATCATTCCCAGGRTAAAGGTGGAAGTCTTAGAAGGTATCCACCTCCTGGGTGATTCCTGGAGGATTTTAACTCAATATGGATYTGGAAAACATCCAGTTTGTGGTTGTAGCAGCCTAGCTGAGCTTGTTCTACCATAAGAAACCTCATGAAAGAGTTTGTTGGACAAGGCCAACGAGACAAAATTCCCCCCTCAGAGCCAAAGAAGCAATTCAGGGGGTATTTGTCAGCCCCCAGCAGAATGTGCAGCCAAAAACCCCTGAGCTGGTCCCTTGTCCTGTCAGGTCTCACCTCCCAGAGCTTTGTCTGAAGGCATCAGGAGACTGGGCCACCCCACTTCCTCCAGACTCGTGTTGCAACACATAATTACTCTTCATTTAATCATTTCCTTCAACTGCTGCCGTGACTCACTTTAAAATCAATGATGCTCACCCACATAAACTCGTAGGGCTTCAGACAAAAATATGCAAAGCTTTTTTATCTCTGCCTTTCATCTGCAGCTGAGTTCTCCCCAGCCCTGCTATGGCTGCTTTGATCTCACCTTGGCCAGCTTCCATGCCATCTTTCACTTCTTTTGGGAAACACTGCACTGAGTCATCGGCACTGTGGTTTCATGCCAAGCTCTTTCCGTTCAGAAATGAAATTCCCAAAGTGGTGYCTAATTCTCCTTTCCTAAAACCCTCATTTGGGCGCTTTGATAACTGGTTTTTGGTTTTCTCAAAGATTTGGAGCTGAAGGCATCTTCTGTCAGGAGGTATCAGGTGCTGGTCCTGCCTTATGGGAACACAGATCTTGTTTTCATGTTCCTATATGGCAAATCAGAATTACAGCTTTTCATTTGTGGGTTTAAAGATCTTGACAGGAATTCCTGTCCACTGGATCCACATCATTTGGCAGCAATTGCTCGAGMTGCCACGAGCAGTTTAAATCTCCACAAGTCCCACAGTTTGGAAGGAAGGAGCTGGGTAAAACCAGATGGTGCAGCACCAAGATGGTGAGAGGGGTCCACAAGGGCTGGGTCTAATAAATAGGGTTACAAGACCTCTAAATGRTACCAGAAGTAGGTGAGGGCCACATCCCAGTTCCATAACATCCATATTCTAAGGATTTCTGGACTGCAGCATGTTGATTTGGAGTGGGATTCCAAACTTTCATTTATCTAATATATGTATGTTCCACCATCACAAGATCTATTTTAAAATATTTTGTRTATTTACCATTAACTCTGTGAAACACTCGCTTTTAGGGCTAGCCTGGATGGTTMACCTGGCTGTAGAGCAAAACTCTAAAAATTGTTTTTCTGGATTGACAGTTCTCCAGCTTCCAAACCCAATGGCACTCTGAGGATTTAATTGCATCAACACCTGAAGGAGTTAAATCATCTGGGGCATTATCAARGCACTATTTTCTCTATGGATGTTTAGGGAAAAAGCACTTCAGCCCAAGGGAAAATAAAACATGGCCCAGAACCCATAGAGCAATAGCCAGAACAGTCCTGGAGGTGTCCATTTGCATCCTACTGAGGATTTTTGTTCTCTCTGCCCAGAAGAACCCCAAAACTGAGCTGGAAAAAAAAAAAACCAAACCAAAAAAACATGAAGGAAAACTTAATCTTGATCACTCCCTGCCAACAAAAACCTGTAGGCTGGCTGGGACAAGTTTGGGACATTTCCCATATGTCAACTCAAATTAAAGGCAAAAGGTGTCCTACAAACTTATTCACTGCAGTTTTCTGATGGGAGGTGTGATTTCAAACTATATTGCATTTCATCTGAAAAGCATTACTAACATTTACATCACWGAAAAGAAGAAAATATATTTACTCTTTACTTTTAAGAGTTTCTGTCCTCGCTGTAGGTGAGAGGTTTGCTRTCACCTCTGTGATAACAACACCTCCTGTGGAACTGGAATAATCTGACTTTTTACACTGAGAATTGTCCTTCAAAGCTGCACTTTCTGCTCCTGAGTCACAGAACTGTGGTGTCACATTCTGCAGCCACAGGGACATGTTCTCCATGCCCTTAGTGCCCCGCAGCCCCCAAGTCCTGTGTGATTCAGGGTAACATCATTTACTTCAATTCATGGAAAGCTTGACAGAAATCAGGGGAAAAAAAAAAAAACCCAGTGTTAAGTGAAAACAATAATGAATCAGCACCAAAATGTTCCAGAGAGATTGAAATGACCAAAAGTGCAGCTGTATTGAATGTATGGGAAACCTATGCTGAATTTGATTTGTGGATTTTTCTTCTTCACCCCCACCTTATTTTCATCGTGTCCTTTTAATAATGTTCTCAAAGATCCCCATGTGAGTTTGGTTCCTTTGGAATGRAGCCCTGCACATAAAATTATCTAAAGCAATCTTTCTTTTATTCTAATGCTGACATTCATAATCCTCTAAGGACTTAGAAAAAAAAGAAGGAATAATATCAATTATGGGAAAAAGGCTTTCGTAGACTCAAAAGGAGTTTTGGTCTATTAAAATAAATTATATAAAAAAAAAAAATCAGTCATTTGCATAACATTTCCCAGGCTAATCCCTGGTATAATTCAAATGAGATGGTTTAGCATTCAGAAAATAATAGGAATCCTTTTTATGGGACAAAACCACAAGGTTTTGTTTATTTAGGATAATTGCAGCTGTGGGATAAAGAACTTTCACTTTTGTACCAAAAAATCTTCATTCAGATATTACCAGAAATTCCTTCTCCTCTTCATTCCTTTAAGAARAGGAAGGTGATTATGAAAGATAAAGAAATACAGCAAATCTTTGCTGTAGAAAATTACAGCTCTTTGGAAGAACAGGATCACCTGTACCCCCTTCAAGGGTGCAGGAAAGGACAGAAAAATCCCTGGAAGAAGCAAAAGGAGAAAATCCTCCTCCTCCTTTCCCTCAGGGCTGTTTTGTTCTGACAGCCAATGCTCCAGCTCCCCAATTCCAGCTGTGCCCTCCGACCTGGGAAGATGCTTTTGGTGTGGCAAATATGATCCTCCAACAGTTTAAAGTAATCACAAACCTTGGCTTTAGGATGCCCTTGAAAATACAGTATTTTAGGAATAAATCTGCTTTTTTCTTTAATTTTAGCAAAATTAAAATGCTGAGGATTTCTGTAAGATTCAGAAGTTTGACAGTATAGGGAACATAAGCAGGAGGAATTGTCCCCATCAAAGGCAAACAGATGTTGCCATAACCCTTTTTTTTTTTTTTAAAAAAAAAAAAAACCCTGCTCTTGGAAGTGCTATAGTAAATATGTAAATATGCTTTGAAATYGAATATCCTTCCTGAAGTGGAAGCTCTGGAGTACAAGGGCTCTTTGAGAGTGTGTTTTGGTTTTGTGGGATCGTGTGAGCTGTGCCCACTGCTGCCAACCCCTCTGCAGGCAGGATGCAGGATGAGAGATCTGTCCCAGMAAAAGGAGCAGGTAAGAGATGTGTGTGCCCTGTGATGGCAGCCAGACACCTCTGACCATGGAAAAGGACCATTCACCCCAAAACACCCTGGGCAGGTTGTTTCTGCCTCGATATAAAACAACCTGAAGCATTTTCTACATCCCTTCCAATGCCTTTCACGTGGAGCTCCCTCACCTCACCACACACAGCTTTTCACTTCATTTTTTTCCAGCAATAAAAGCTCTTTGAGCTGGCAGAAATGGAATTGTGGTGAGCTGTGTCCCAGGTAAGGCTCAGGAAAGGATAGTTCTGGGCCAGGAAAAAAAAGCAGGAGAAACCCAAATGTTCCACAGGCTTGGGGGGCTCAGGAGGAGCAAAAAAGAGACCACACAGGAGTGGGAC
>NW_026623429.1:1314344-1325089 GCF_030028575.1 Malurus melanocephalus
TGATGATGATGATGATGATGATAAGCTGTTTTCTGTCAGGCCAGAGCACTGACAGAACCCTTCAAGGGGGATATTTTGCCCTCACAAGCAGCCAGTCTGAGCAGTGGGTAGCTCATGATTTGCTCAAATGACTGAAATCAAATCTTGCTATAAAGCATTTCATCTTCTCTTCAGTTCATCTTGTAAATTTGAAGCAGGGGATTCATAACTTACCCATTGCTTGTGAAGTATCATCCACAAATATTCCCTTGCATCACCTCCAGGGGAAGAGCACTCTCTTTTCCAGTTCTGCAGCTCCTTTAGAAACCTAAAAACGGCATCTGGAGACAGTTCATACTCAGCAAACCCCAACAACCCTTTCCTTTACGGGTGTAACCCCAAAATTGCAAAAGGCTTCTCAGAGGGGTTGCCAAAACTGGCTCTGCTCCCAGACAGTCACCCAAACTGCAGCCTCATCTTTTATTTTTGCCTTTTCTGCGCTCACAGATGGGTTGGAAGTTGATAATGGGGGAGGGTCCTCATCAGCTGATGAGGACTGACTTGCAAAGGCAAAGAATATCAACCTAAACAGATATTCTGAGTTGAGTTCTGGAGAGAAATGTTGGGTTTTTGTGGTGGGAAAGGCTGGCAGCCTTGGCTCTGCTCTGTAAACATCTCCCTTCACCCCTCACACATTTATGAGCTCATTTTCACMCCTTGCCCTCTTTGCAGGATTATGAGCAGCCTGGAGCTTTAGTTTTCAAAGGTGAGTTCAAGTTTGAAGCAAACCCTTGCACCCCAAAAAATCCACCCCCATGAAGGTCACACCAACACTGATTGCCTTCCTAAACTTTCCCTGCCTTTCTGTTTTAGTAAGAACTTATGTCTGTCCTAACACATCCTTCTTAACTAAAAAAAAATGCCATATCTCCAGCTTTAACTGCCACATGTCCCCTACAGGCATATGAAGCATATTTCTCTTTTATTCCTATTTTATTGGAAGCCTTACAAAGCACACAGAACAGATGCCAGGACATGGAACCCATCAAACCAAACCTTGATTACACGGACCCCGAAACCCCAGCGCTGCCATCCAATCTTTCCTTTCAGGAAATAAAAACCCCAAAAATTATTTTCCCACAGGACCACTTGTGGGCAGAAGCTGAAGCATTTATTAGCAGAGGCTCCTTGGGGAGGATTTGAAGTTTGAAAGTTCCTCGYGTAGCTGTTCACTCATCATAATGTGCCCCTCAAAGCCCAGGCACACTGCTCCAAGGAGGAACACCCACCCAAATCAGGGAAGAATTTGGCAAAATATTGACTTCCAGTTTAGTTCTCTTTTTCTCACAGTGCAGCAGATGAGGAGAGATACAGGAGAGTGAAAGATCACAAAAAAAACACCACCAGGAGCTGCTGCTGTGTGGGAGGAAATGTCATGGCAGAACAGATTTGTCACCTGAGCCAAATCTGCAAAGAGGAGATAAAAAAGTTCCCTGAGAGTGTGATATGCTGTGCCATGACAAAACACTTAAAAATTAAAATTAAAATTAAAAAAAAAAAAATAAATTTTAAAAATTAAAAAGCAATTAAAAATTAATCAATAGACCACATTCTCACTGACCTGGCATTTCCTCCTGCAGTTTGTGATGTAAATCAAAGCAAGAGACACCAGAAAATTTTAGATCTATTCACATCTGTTTGGGCTGACCGTGTTTACTCACCCAGGCTTTTCATATTTATTCTGTGCTGTTGTGGAAATAAAGCCTATGTTGGTTTTTTAGCTTTATYTTTTAGGCTTTATGGTAAAGAGTTYTGAATTTATTTTACTTAGAATAGAATTTTATTTCTTTTAAATACATCTGGTTAGTTGGCATAAAATGAAACTATAGCTGGCTCAGTCCCTAGAGTTTAAAGGAATATTTCTGGTCACAGGGGATTTAGCTCAAAATTTATTTCAGGGCTATGCACTCAAGGATTAAGGMAAAATAAAATCCATGCAACACTTTTTATTTTATATTTAAAAATTAGAACTGCTTTGAAAAACCCAGCCAGATATTTTTTTTAAACTTGTAAAAGATTACTGTTGATCTTTCAAGTTTTAATGCTGAAGTTATCTTTGTAGGAACTGTGCATATCTGTGAAATGTTTGTTTGCATAAAATGACAGGATTTGTTGAAGTCGTACTTCATATGGGTTTCTTTGTTTTTTATATTTCTTTTCAAGAATGCACCACATTGACAACCMTAAATCTTCTTCTGTACTTAGGAAGGGATTTCTCAAAGAACTTTTTTTGCATCTAACTCTAACCCACCTCWATGCAAATGGTAGCTTAAATGGGAGCAGAATTATATCATCTCAGAAGACTTCTGAAAATCCAAAATTGATCCTTTTTATTACCTCATTTAGGCCATGATAATTCATTTTTGCAGGGTACTGAACTAAGAGTTTTAAGAATAAAATTCCCTGTGGTTCAAGAGGAATCTCAGGTGGAACTTTGGACATCTGGATTTTATAAAAGCCCAGAAATATTGGGCTTTCACCCAGCTTACAACAAAGATGGAGAGAGACTCTTGACAAGGCCTGGAGTGGCAGTGATGCCCTAATTTTTATTTATAATTTTTTATTTATAATTTTTATTTATAATTTATGTTTATTTATTTTATTTACAATTTTTATTTTCTATTCTTCACATATCTGTAGCTTTGGGGTGCAGTTCCAGGCTTCATAAAGTGCTAAAAACTCTGTTCCCACCATTTTAGACAAAATGTTGAGCTCAACTGGAGAACCCAAGGAACTTCACCTCAAAATGTCATTGGAGAATTGGGGACTGAAGTTTTMATGAGGCAGAACTTATAAAAGGGAAAAATCTCGTGATTCAAGGTCCATTTTGGACCTCACAAGGAGGCTTTGACTGCCCTGAATGCACCTGTAGGCCTGGATTAAATTTGTCTGCTTTTTATTCACCTAAATGATATAAGAATATTAAAATATCATCAATTTTCATATTTTGAAATGCTCATAACTTATAAAAAGTGAAGATCTCATGATTCAAGGTCCATTTTGGACCTCACGAGGAGGCTTTGCCTGCCCTGAATGCACCTGTAGGCCTGGATTAAATTCGTCTGCTTTTCATTCTCCTAACTCTGTCTGGCAATATTATTATAAATAATAATATTAAAATATTACCAGTTTTCATATTTTGAAATGTTCATAACCTATAAAAGGTGAAGATCTTGTGATTCAATGTCCATTTTGGACCTCATGAGGACGTTTTGTCTGCCCTGAATACACCTGTAGGCCTGGATTAAATTTGTCTGCTTTTTATTCTTATTCTCCTAACTCTGTCTGGTAATATTATAAATAATAATAATAAAATATCATCAATTTTCATATTTTAAAATGTTCATAACTTATAAAAAGTGAAGATCTCATGATTCAAGGTCCATTTTGGACCTCAGGAGGAGGCTTTTTCTGCCCTGAATGCACCTGGAGGCCTGGATTAAATTTGTCTGCTTTTTATTCTTTATATTCTATTGTATATTAATTAAATAATATTAAAATATTACCAATTTTCATATTTTGAAATGTTCATAATTTTTTTTTTCATAATTTTGAACTTTCAGCCAGCTCCCACTCGAGCTGACCACAGCAAAATTAACCTCTCTTGAGACCTTCACCACCACAAGTGAATTWAATTTTTTGTGTGAAACTATTCAGCCCAGATAAGGGGCATTTTCAACAAAGTTTGGGAGGGCAAACAGCAATGCTAAGAGGCACAGAGCTCTCCCAGAAACTACAAAAAAAAGAGGAGGAGCTCAGAAAAGCTCATCACACCAAGGAGCAATGTGAGAYTTGACAAACCCGTGTTAAATGCTCATTTTGCTCCCCTTTGGAACAGACATCCTATAAATTACTTTTTTTCTCATCTTTAACTAAAATTTGGTTGAAATTCATCTTTAACCAAACCCATTCACTCACCCACATCTTCACAGCCCAGCAGAGTGGTTTTGTGCAGGGTTTGTGGATTTATCCGCCAYGGGAGGAGAAACTATTTTTAGGCATATCCTGATGCATCACTGTGTTTATGCAGAAAATTTAAAAACAGTTGGTCAGAGAAAATTCGACTTCTACTCTGTTAGCACATGAGTGAGARGTGAGTCACATTTTTATTATCTGGATGGGTCTCATCTACTGGAACCATTGTTTCCAGTAGTAATTCTCACATCATCAGTTCTTCTCTCCACCCACACACGTTTAAAATTTCATGTAGCAAGAAGCAGGGAAGTGGAAACACCCTACTCATTTCAGGATGCAAAATAAACCACTCCTGTGGGGTTAAAATCAGAGCAGCAATTTCAGGATATGGTTACTGCTSAATTCACATCTCCCGAGTGCTTTGTGCAAGGCTTTTTTGAAAAAGCAAAATGAAGCCCCAGCAAATAAAGGCTGCTGTGATTTTAACAGAAATCTTTGCTAATCTATGCCAAAYAAAGTAAATTATTACTGATTTTTAAGAGATGGGTCTTTTTTTTCCAGTGTGTTATTTTCACATGAAGATTAATATGCTTGAGAATTTTGTTGCATGAGAAAAGTAATCGCAGAATCATAACCTGAAAGCCATCTGAAGACAATTTATAATGCACACTCCTATGCTAGGACCACCCCTAAATTTTTCAAAACCTTTATCTAGCCACTCTCATGCTCAGTGATAGAAATTACACCTTTTTTTTTTTTTTTTCCTGGGCAGTCTGGTCCCATTGATTCAGATTCTTACTATGAGTTTCTTTTTTTAAGTTCTGTTTAAGCCCAGTCCTTCTTCTGATCCCCACTGACAGRAGGACCAGAGATTTCCTTCTCAGATTGTGATTACCACAACGGAAAACAAAACTTGGAGTGAGAGGAAACATGATTTTTCTGAAAAACAAACCCAGTRCTTGAGATTGCAAAACATGAGGCCTTTTTAGTTTTATTTTTTTAAAAAATTTCTTCATTTTAATGCTTTCATGCATGCCTTTTATTACTGGTTTTAGTCAAAAGCATTATAAAAGAAGAAAAGCTGTTTATGTTGGTGTTTCAGAAATGGAGTCCCRATCTGATTATGCAATAAATCAGAAAAAGGAAAGTACTCTCATGGGACTGAAAGGCTGGTTTCTGGACCAGAATGGTTTCAGAAAAGCTAAACATTTAGAGTTTTATGTCAACCGAGCTATGTGTGGCTGTCCCATCACTTGYTGGTAGTCTGGGTTTTCACCTCCAGAGGGTTTAAATCCTGGTTTAGGTCACAGTGAGAATGAGTTTGGTGGTTTCCATCTTAGTGGACTTCTGTCAACAGAGAAAAACCGCCCCACATTTCTGCACAACTGGAAAGTTCTGCTTTGGACAAAGCCTGGACTGGAATATCAGCGGTCACCACAACTCAGGGCAGAGGAGAATTGGGAACAGCACCTGGCACAGAGAATCCCAGGGACAACCATTATAAATCACCTTCTGGATTCAACTGGGACGTGTTTATTGTTGGTCCAAACCCAAGGAGTTTGTCAAACCCATTTTAAAACAGTAACTTCACCCATTATTCMAAAAAATCTGATGAGAAGCTCAGACTGAGCAATGGTGACAGGGAAGGCAAACTCAGACACTGCACTTTAAATTAAATGGTTTGGAATGTGTGTTACCATCATCCCCATGGAAAATAGCTGTTAGAGAAATGATTTGTTGTACAAAAAAACTTTCTGAAGGTATATTAAGAAGTTTGATAGTGTTGACCTCAAGGGAAATAAAGGAAATAAGGGTAGTCATAGAAAATGGTGAGTTGCGCATCAGAGTATGGATTTTACATTTATCATATTAAAAAAAAAGCCTAAAATAAAATTTAAAAATGTAAATAATGTCTTCCTCACCTTTCACTCCTGATGCCCTTTTCTCCTTCAGTCACACAYGCAGAAAAAAAAGATCCTTCTCAGCTGCTCTGCAAACACATAAACACAAAAAGAAATAGAAGCACTCTCATTTATGGGCAGATGCCAAGGAAAGTCTTCTCAGTGCAGGTGTTCTGAAGCAGCAGATGCCAAGTGGAAGAGCTCACTCTCCTTTAGCCCAAGGGTTTAGACAAGGGACTTTTAGACAAGGGACTAAAATTTTCCAAAAAAAGTTCAAGTGCTTCTAGACYAGAGATGCAAAAGCAAGAGGAGTCTGGGTCTGCAGGTGAATTCACCCAGATAAATACACCATCATACTTCTGCAAAGATTTTCTACTAAACTGACTCCCGGGGTCATTTCACAGAACCACAGAACCATTCAGGTTGGAAAAGAACTCCAAGGCCACCGAGTGCATCCTGTGCCCCATCCCCACCTTGTCCCCAGCCCAGAGCACTCAGTGCCACCTCCAGGGATGGGGAATATCCAAACCTCCCTGGGCAGCCCCTGCCAAGGCCTGAGCACCCTTTCAGTGAAGAAATTCCTSCTGRTRTCCACCCTGAGCCTCCYTTGGCACRGTTTGAGGCYGTTCCCTCTCCTCCTGTCCCTGTTCCCTGGAGCAGAGCCCAATCCCATCCTGGCTCCTGTCAGGGAGTTGTGCAGAGCCACAARGTCCCCCCTGAACCCCCATTTCTCCAGGCTGAGCCCTTCCCCAGCTCCCTCAGCTGCTCCTCACAGCTAGACCCCTCCTCACTCTCTAAACCCTTTACCACATTCCCAATGTGTCATCACAGCTCTTTCAGAGTCAGTGAAAAAAAATGAATAAAATATAACCCCACATAAACTATTTCATTGCAGACTGGATGCTGAAATGTCACATTAGACAAGCAATTAAGATTTTTTTAGGCTTTAGTCCCAATGATCAGAACAGGCTGGACGGGGAGGAATCCAAGGATATGAGATTTGTGTTTGTCTTTCTGCAATTACAGAGGAGAATTCAGACGAAACCCTTCCGCCGTAATGAAGACCACTTGCCTCGCCTAATCAAAAAAACAAAAAAGCATATAGTTGAGATCCAAAAATATCTTGGTTGAATGACGCACAGGGTTTGTGAGTGGGTGAACTTCCTCAGTGCACCTGTGCCCCAGCTGGGTTTAATCTGCTGAGCGCTGCCTTTTCGGAGCCGTCGCCGCATTTCGGATTTGGGGCTGGAAAGGGAACGGTGCCGCACCCAACCCTGCTGCAGCCCACAAACTGCTTCAAACATTTCAGTCAGGGCACAACAATTGCCTTCTGAGGGTTAAAGAAATCCAGGGATGATCTGCGTGGTGCTGGGTGTTTAAAGAGAAGAAAAGAACAAAGAAAAACAAGCAAATCATCTTCTCTGGTGCAGCAAATAGAACATCGAGACTGCCTGATAAATGTGATTGATATTTGTGCTGGATTCATTACAGAACACTATGGAAAACCAGGATTATGATCAACACCAGCTCCGTTTATAATTTTCATTAGAAATAAGATCAGCGCTTCTTCATACCTTTCAACAGTCTCATGTACCAGCAACCTGCACCAGCAAACATAAACACACCAACATAAAGATCAAAAACCCTGCCCAWGGGCCAAGCACAAATATCAGCCAAACAGCAGAAGGGTAAATAAACAAGGCTCTGAAGCCTCCAGGCTTTCCCAGAAGCGATTTAGGAGACCTATCTTTGGATATTTTTTTCCTCCTCCCCCTCCAATCGTGGGCAAAACCTTGATACCGCTGACCTAAGTGGAGCCAGGTTTTTAACCATTAGCCCTGCCATCCACATCCATCTGTTAAACAGATGCTGTGAGCTCAGGCTATGATCTCATACCTTCTCAGGCACAACATCAAACCCCAAAACACCCAGAGCAAAAGCTCTGCATGTGCACGGGCACCTCAGCACCGCTGCTGCACCAAAGACATGCAGAGCTCTCTTTACCAAACTTGCAGAAGGCAGATTTTCCAAAAAAAGATCATGAAAATGTTGGTTGGCCTGCTCTGTAAGGTCTGACACTACTCCTGAGTCTTGGGGTTCCATGCACTCCTTGGCCCCTTCTCCCTCCTGTTTTTGAAGCCACTCTTCCAGCATCAAAGACTGCTGGGACTGAAAAGTGAAACACAGAATAAAATTAACCAAAAATATTACTGAAAAAATAAACCCGGCTTAACRCTGTAATTAAACTGTCAATTTATGGCCATCTGGAAAAGTTATTCCACCAGCACTCAGCCCAATCCCCTGACACTTCCTACCCCTTCAGAAGCCAATGTAGCATCCCAGTGCTGCTTGGCAGTGTTCTGTCCCATAAATCACAGCATCATTTCAGCTCGWGAAGAGCTCTCAGATCATCAARTCCAACTGTTAACCTGACACTGCCAAGGCCACCACTAAACCATGACTCCAAGTGCCATATCCACGACTTCTAAATATGTCCAGGGGTAATGACTTCACCATTCTCTGGGCAGCCCATCCCAATGCTTGCCAGCCCTTTCTATGAAGGGATTTTCCTTCATGTCCAGCTGCRCCTCCCCTGGCACAGCTCGAGGCCATTTCCCTGTGTCCTGTCTCTCATTATTCTGAAGAACAGATCAATCCCTGCTGGCTGCCCCCTCCAGGACAGGAAAAGTGGGGAAAAAAGTGGAAAACTTATTCCACAAGCCATGAACTCCATTGATCAGACACCCATCAAAGGCTGGACTGAGCCCCTCATTTTGGGGCCTAATTATGTGTGACCTCAATGCCATCACAACCACAGAAATTAAGAATCCTCCTGAGTCCAGGACCAACTCTGGGAGAAGCTCTGCTTTAGACCAAAAAGGTCACTCGAGGCTGAATGAAGTGGGAACACTTGCTTTTCATTTTAATGAGTGAGAGGGWGGGCAACGAGCTGCAGCTGACCTGAAGCAAATGTTTTTTTTCTATAAGTTTTGCTGAACTGGAAAATCAACTTTTCACAAAGTCCCTAATCAACACAGGGTTTCATGTTGAACACAGACAGATAAACCCCCCTATTGTACATTGCATTTTTTTCCTTAGAAATACTATTATTTTCTTCCTTTGTTCCACTTTTTCCCGGGAATTAGCTTCACTTACACCAAACTGAAAGTTTGAGCTTAGACACTTAGGGGTGCAAGGTGAGATTTGCTAATCCCCCAGTGCAGTCACTCCATGGAAATCAAAAAACCTTCTCATTTTAAAGATTTATCCATGAGTTTCTATTAATCAAGCACAAAAGGAGGAACTCAGACTGCGTATAATTGAACCCGCGTATAAATTGAAGGAACTTAGCCCGCGTATAAATTGAAAAGCAATTTACCAGACACATACATTCAAAAACATGAAATAAACAAAGCCCCAATCCTCTGCCCAAACAGATTTCTGAGSTGCCAAGGGTGAGGAGATGGCGCTGAATTCCCGCGGTGTGAGAATATGAGCGCTCCAATTACRTCTGGAAACGCTCGTGGTATTAGCTGGAGGACGAAAGTGTCACCACAATAGAACGTGAGAGGGTCTTTCCTGTCACCCTGTTTTCCTTTCCCATGGACATTGTCCCAGCTCATCTTTTTTTTGAGCAGCTCGATGGAGCAGCCCTGCCAGGCAATTCCCATCCTGGGGCACGGCTCTTGCTGGCCTTGGCCATATTTCATGGCCCAGATTTWTAGGGACAGACAGACAGTGCCCTGCAGGACTTACAGACAGAGATCTGGGGTGTGGGGGAGCGYTGCAGGTAAACTCAGGCTCTCAAGTATTTTATTTTTTTTTTTTTTATGGCTTAGTTCTCCTCAAAGCCATCAAAGCAAAAATTAGCACATTTTCTCATAGGATCTCCGTAACTCCACAGAAATTCCTTTTTGCACAAACTCCCAAGGCTCAATTTCAACGTGGCTTKGTGCAAATCTCATTTTTAAATGGCAGCTCCGATTTTTGTAATCACCCATGGAGCAACTGGAGGTTCTGGCAATCAACATCGGGGTGCTCACCACTTCTCAGCTGTGACTCCTGTATCACCATGCTATTTTTTTTCTCAAGYATCTATTTTAACAGTACACCTGAAGGGTTAAGAGGAGTTTTGAATTTCCCATCTGTAAGACAGAAATTAGGCAACCTTCCCCAACAAACCCACAATAAAAGGCAAAGTGTGAACTTAAGCATCTAAATGCCCTCAAGATGAAATTTGGACTCAAAATCTGTGCACATCTTTCTCAAACCCACTGTCCAGACAAAACATTTTTCATTTAAAAAAAACAATAAATCAGTAATAAGTAATGTAAGCATGAGTAATAATTACTAAGTAATACGTAGGTTTTCCCACTGTATTTACACAAGACTGAAACCTCATCAGAAAAGGGAGGTTTTATTCTTATCTCATGGAAAAACCTGCTTGGGAATTATGTACTAGGAGGAGTCCTTGGCTCTAAAACCCTCAAAGGAATCTGAGCATACACAAAACATGCTTCCTATAGAGGAAGAGTTCAATACCAACCTCAACTGASTTTGCTCACAGCAGCTAAAGAAAATACATTCACATTTGTTCAGTTTTATCTGAATTTGTTTGGGGCAAGAGCTGCACTGAGCTGAAGAACAAAAATAACATGAGGAGATACGGGCACTGTAGAGATGGAGACATAAATGAGAGATTCTCTGGCCACAGGCAGACGTAACAGAATGTGCTACTGACCCAAACACAGGAGCCAGAACTCCTGCAGAAAATCACCCCCAGATTATTTGCAAAAATCTTGATTTGCACTGAGAAAAGCAGATCATTTGGGTCAAACCTCCCTCTTGCCAGAAATGACAGCGCTCTCTGAGTCTCAGATCCCAGCCCTG
>NW_026623429.1:1325657-1349011 GCF_030028575.1 Malurus melanocephalus
CCCAGTGCCATCTCTCTGTTCCCATATCCCCATCCCAGTGCCATCTCTCCATCCCAGTGCCATCTCCCCATCCCAGTGCCATCTCTCTGTGCCCATCTCCCAATCCCAATGCCATCTCTCCATCCCAGTGTCCTCTCTCTCTCTATCTCTCTATCTCCCATCCCCTGGCCATGCCCTGGGATCACTGGTGACAGAGGTAAGCTGTGCTGGCAGCCACCAGCCCGTGCCATTGGAATTCCTGTGCAGCTGCTCATAACTCCGGGCCTCTCCACAGCACCGAGCCTTCAATCAAAACAAATTGTTTGTTTCTTTCTGACCACAAGAAGAAGTTTGGTTTCCTCGTTTGCTTTGGCTGTGCTGCTGGAGTGAAAGCTCGCCATGACGCCGGGAGCTCCACGCGGCCTCTCTGCAGCTCCCAGCTCTGACTGACAAAACAAAATAATCCAAATCTGCTTTTGAGGCCSTGGCACTCGCCAAGCAGCCCTTTTTATGTCCATGGGACCGCCCCACGAGCAGGAAGGTGAAAATATTCGCTGAAGGGTTGTGAAGGATGGCATGAGAAAAGGGTTTGTAAGAATGTGTAGTGAATAGTTGAGCTGGCATGGGGATGGAATGGCACCCASCTGGCACAGCTTGGGGCTCCTCAGKCATCAGCTCACCCCGTCCCCAGCACCAAATCCTCCTTTCCTCACCCCAAACCACACTATGGATTAGTCTTTCCAAGGGGGGAGTGATCTGCTTCACTCCTGTGACAGCAGCCTGGGAACAGAAAGAGAAATAACGTTTGGAAACCTTTCCTTTCCACGTTCATGCTCCTCCTGGTGCTGGAAGAATCCTCTGAATCCTCCTCGTCGCTCACTAACGCTGCTGCCCCAGCCCTGGCACTGTCCTGCTGTGAAACACAGCCACCAGCACAACTCGTGATAAACCCCAGACACAAAAACAACGCTTAACTGGGACAAATCTGTAAATTTAACTCCCCATCTTTTGTACCGTCCAGCAGTGTGTCAGGAGACCATAACACAGTCTGAAAGAGGGTCAGACAATGTGGTTTCCTGAGGCTGGGAGGGACTGGAGCCAGTGACCCAGGAGGTCCCATCCCTTCCCATGCTCTTCTTTTCTTTCCATGCTCCCTTCTTGCTGCTACACATCTAAATTTAGGCTATAAACTAATTTTAACTGTAAGGGGCATGGGGGTGACTCTTTTGAGCATCTGAGACACTGTAAGAGCAGGGTAACTAAAACACAAATGCTTATGTAAATCTATCTCTGATTTTGTAATCAATTTAGTTCGCTGATTTGTTGCAGGGATTGGCTGAASTAACACGCCAGAGTTTTTACAGCCTCTCTGCCATAAAACTGACAAGCGTAGGTTTTCTGGTTTTGTTTTTGCTTCCTTTCAAGTGTAATAACTTCCCTTTTCATAAAATGCCAACATATTCTTTTAAAACTGTCAGGCTGCCATCAACCTGGTCACGATGCGGTGCCAGGCCATAGCCAGACAAGATGAGTTACAAGGTAATGTTTTTTTTCTGCCAAACAATACAAAGATATTGGCACCTTTCTCGTGGCTGCAAATCAGCTCGAAGGGCCACAGAAATCAGAAACTTGAGAACCACTTCTTCCTCTTTTTAGGGTTTGCCTCTGCAAGGAATCCAATGTTTTCATTAATAGCGTGCTGGCTTCTTCCCTTTCTCCAAGACTTCTCCTCCACCAAAGTCCTGGATATCATTTTATATAATTTTAGTGAAATTGAGGATGCCCTCCCCCTCTCCAAGTTACACACTGGATTCCTCAAGGCTGGTTTCAAGGAAACTCTGCTCCCGGGATGAAATACGAAGCAGCTGCACAACTTTGGCAGGGCAGACTGCACAAATGCCACCAAAAAAGTGAATCAGTGCCTCAGCCTAACYGGGAGTGGATCAATATTCCTGCTGGGAAGGTCATGGAGGAGTGGAGATGATCCCTTGCATCGTGTAGAAAAAATAGCACAAAAAGCCACAGAACCAGAGAAAGGATCCCCTTTTTTTTATTTTTATTTTTTTTTCATTTGGCTTTTCAAAGCTTCTCAGCTGATAAATGAATACACCAGCRTGGTTGGAGTTTTGAGAGAGATCTTTAAAGCAGTGATGATTTCAAGACAGCACCAACATTCYTTGCTGCTATAACCCTTCTGAATTTGCTTTTGAATGATTTGAGATCCATGTGGACGGTCCCAAAATGTCACCTCCTTCCTCCATCTCCCACCTGGGTGTTCAAAGGAGGCCACACCAACCTCTTAACAYCCCTGGAAGGACATCAAGAATTGTGATGAAAACAAATGTCACCCTCCACCATATGATAAATGGGAACCATCCACTTTGCACATGCACAGATCAGGTGGAAATTGAGAGAAAATCCACTCTAGTGCTTCTGGGAGAATATTCTTTTATTYAAAACCATTTTTCATTGTATGACCATGAAGCATACAGTCAGCCTAGCGACATCAGTYCATCAACCCTTCCTCATACCAGTTTGTTGAGTAATAAAATATTTCTGTTTTGCCAAGCTGAGGAAAGTTCACCTGGACACTGACTGGAGTCAGGCTGCTTTTTGTTTTCATGGCACCACTGGGAGCAGAAATTCCAGGAGCCAAATTTGCCTTCAGCTGAAGGTGGACAACTCCCTGTTCCCAATAAAGCAGAACAATGCTAAGTTAAAGGCAAGATTTGCATCCAAGAGCAGCAAAAATGGTTAAAAATGCCAAGACACATTTGAAAACTGAGACAGCCACCCGCTTTGGCAACACTTGAAGCCATAAAAGTATAAATATTAATTTCTTTCCCATCTAGGGATGTGTTATCAGGTATTTGCTGATGATGGTGTGGTATGCAGTGATCATGGTATGCTCTGAAGCAATAATGGTACGGAGAAAAGGTGACATCTTTTCAGAATGAGTAGAAATGCCCTCTACGAAGCATTAAATTAACTAATTTAAATTAATATTATTAAATTTAATTTCATTAAATTTAACTAATTTAAATTAATATTAAATTAACTCTTTATTGCTGTATTTGCTTGGTATTAGAGCAAATATCCCATCTCAAATATCACATGGTACTTGCAAAAAAGCCCACACAAATACGGAATCCATCACACACATCCTTTCCAAAAAAAAACGGGACTACCATTGGAATTTCATCAGCTTTGGRCTCTGCACAAACTATTTAACAACACCCAACAGCCTTTTAGCAGAGAATTTAGCAAGGCTTGGGCTTTGGGACACCTGAATGAGAATTTCCAGCTGCAGGTGCCCAGACTGGTAAGGGCACAGAACTCCAGTGTTCACAGCACCAGGGTTTGCACCTTTTAATCCTGGAAGATTAAAAAAATCCTTCCAGTTTGTGTTAGAAATCTTGACCCCCCCATGCATGCAGCAATTGAGAGGCAGCTGGACACCAAAAACACCAGATTTTGGGGTACAGGTTTGAGAAAGGCACACAGGGGATGATACCAAAGCTTTCACAATCCTCAGCTCAATCGTTCCGGAAGCATGAAAAGAATGATTTAAAAAAAAAAAAAAATGAAAAAGGAAGGTGACACAGCTCACTGAAAACATGAAGTGATTTGGGAGTTTGTCTAGTTCTGCTTAGGAAGCCAAACGAACCACTCAGCAAAGGAAAATGATATCCAGTRAGGAAAGGAAATCAGATGAACACACAATTTACACACCGTTTAGATAAGAGGTGTTTACCTTCAGATAACTTTAAATTCAGCTACTGAAATCAAGTGTTTCCGGTCTCCAAAACTCTTGTGGCTTTGACTAACATCTTTATAGCTCTAATCCATGTAGTTGGAGATGAAAAAAAAGGAAAAAAGGAAATTAAACAGAGCTTGAGGTACCTACACTCCAACTGGATCTGTTAGTGGATACTCAGCAAGATAAGGTACAGTCAATAAGGAAGTCCTCAGGCAATCTTCTGTCTGTAAAATACCCCAAACAAACCAGTCCTCTCTTTCTTTCTCAGTATATCTCATTTGAAATGTTGAACTAGAAAATGGGATTAGATTAGAAACAAATTTCCAGGGAGAGCTGCACTTCAGGGGCACTCCAAAGCTCAGTGCAAGTCTAAAGATGGAGAAACCAAATTTCCACTCTTGAATTCATATGGTGTAATTAGCAACAAATCCACTCAGAAAAATATTTTAAATAAACTTGGGTGGTTGAGCAGCACTTTCCTATCTGATGGCATAATGCCATTTTTTACATCAAATCCAACTTCTCACAAGAGTTTCTTTTGACTGAAAGTGGAGCCTGGTATTATGAAAGAATATTAAAATTGATGTGAAGTTGAGTGTGTGCTTCAAGATGTCTGGAAAAAGGTGGTAAAGGTTGTCTTGGTGCTGTTGGAACCCAGTTTCTTYGTTAATGCATGAAAAACCTTAAGGAAAGGACTTTTCTTAGGAAAAACCATCTCTGGATGGACAGAGAGCAGGAATTATTATGGGCAAGGATCTTGGAGCACCTGGAAAGTAAATTTGGTTCTCAGAGAATTCCAAAATAAAGAGGTCAAGAGAAAATTGAGGTCAGAAGATATAAAAGGGACACAGAAACAAAGAACAGCCTTGTTCTGCATACCTGCAGCAAAACTGTATTTGTAGGCATTCTCGAGGAGATGTTCAAGGGAGATTTTGAAGGAAAAGAACATAAGATGTGAATTTGTGTAACTGCAGAAAAATCCTCCAACACACGAACAGCAGCAGCAGAAGGGAAGTTTGGCACGCTCAGAATAGGGCAGTGCATCATTTCAAAGTGCAAAGTAATAAAATAGGCCATGAAATGTTACCAGCATACCTCAAGAACAGGGTGATATTTTTCAACTATCAATATTTGTTTTTGACATTTCAGCATTTACTATTCACCCCGTCTTTCACGTKAACGTTGAGCCAATCTGACTTTATTTTAGCAGGCAACACTTTATTAACACCCTCAAACTCCAAGGTTTCCTCAAGAATGCCTTCAACATGCAAGCTGGATGGCAGCCAGGTGTGAAAAGCCACCTCTAAATGGAAATAGTAATTAATGGAATGAACTTTGGAATGGAGAATATGTTAAGTTCAGTTGTTATGAAAATACAGCAAACACTAAGAGTAGAAGTTGTGCCACAGGGAAAGGTTTTACACAGGCTCATTGCCCAATTTGTGGACTCCTGATCATGACACTCTGGTGAGTAAAGCAGTGTTTTAAAGGATGGGAGTTACATTCAACACCAATTCAAAATTTTTTCAAATATTTGCCTTAAAGAAGAAACAGCCCCGTGGTGATCCCATGGTGTACCCCAATCCTCCCACCCCAGGAACCCCACAGCCAGCAGGGGATCACTTTCTACAGCACAAACCAAAGTGGGATGAGACTAAATACACTTTGAAACATTTAGGAACTTTTTACAAAGTGTTTTTACCTTGAATGTGCATCCCTTTTCCTCTTGGTGTTGGCCCAGCACAGCCGAGCTCACAACACTCCCAAAACACTCTCCCCACTTCATCTCCAGGGGGAACTGAAAATCCTCCCAACCATGGTTTGTTTGCTTCAAAGAGAAATTAAAAATTAAAAAAAAAAATAGAAAAAGCATTAACACTCTTTTCACTCCCGTGGTTGAGCAGGACCAAGGATTGGCTTCCTTGCAGAAATCTTCTAGAGGAGAAATAATGACATTTTACTCTTCCCAGGGGTTTGAAACATGGCCAGGTTTTAGGAATTGTATTAAGAGGAGACAGAAAGGATTCTCACAAATGTCTTCCTCGCATCTTTCCCAGCATTCATGAGACAGAAAAAACCCAAACCCAAATAACCMCCCTGCCTCACCTGGTCATTATTAATTACAGAGTTAATGGAGCTGGAAAGGCCACACAACCTCCTTTAGGCAGGAAAAGATCCTTTCCTGCTGATATCTGGTGACACTCAGGGTTTGCAGAAGAAATTGCAGGAAAATCCCCTCCTCAAGCTGTGCTTCAGCACACAAAACCAGAGGGGTGGCAGATAAAAACCCCCTGCTCTGCTTTTCTGCTGCCAGAAAAACAGAGAAACCTAAAACAAATTTTTGGTGACTTTTCCCTTTTCCATACAGCACCAGTAGCACAGAACAAATTCAGAAAGTGAGCAGGAAGAGAGCAGAGCCACGAGAGAGTCACTGCAGGACTGGGGGTGACCCACTGGAGAGATAAAAGAGCACAGAAAATGGAAAAATCCCTCACTGCTTTCCAGAAACTGCATATCCTATAATTAAACTCATCTTCTTACAAATAAATTGGAAATATATTTGACTATAATTAGTCCTGGGAAGCCATGGCACGCACAAGGCACAGCCCCAGTGCAAACTGCTCACTTTCCATTATTTGGGTACCATCATCAAAAGTGGATGCAGACAGCTGAAAGGTAGAATCGAGCTATAATTGAGGGGGAAATTTGGCCTGGTCCCAAAAACGAAGCTAAAATTGTAGTTATATCCAAATTAAGCAGGAAAAAAAACCAACAAAAAAAACCAAAAAAACCCCCAACCATTCGTTTCCTAGCTGAAATCTCCTGCTGAAAGCACACTTCAAAATGTGATCCTGAACAGCCCTGATACAAAATACAGCACTGCAGATGACACACCAGGAAAAATAAAACAAAATTAACATACCAGTGTTTGTGGCTGGACCGCTGGACCATTACTGGCATTTTGCTTATGTAGTGATTCCATTGGTGTTTTTGCATTACACGGCAAAACCATAGGTTCCCCTTCTAAGAAAAGAACTGCTTCGTGTGCCAAATGGCACATCTGGAGAGCAGGACTGCCAGCCTGCAAAGATAACAACCAAAATGGACTGATCCAGGCACTAGGTTTAAAAATGGTGATGCTCCTCACAATATTCCTATTAAAAATAACATTTTGGTCATGTATTGTCTAAAGCTTTCAGGCTGGAAAGCATTTTTAATCCATTATTCTGTGGCGGTTTTTTTTTTTTTTTGGCAAATCTGACAGCTGTAGGGGTGACAACTGTGGGTTTGGTGAGGTATCAGGTATTATTAGTGTTTTACTTTAGCTTTTTAACTAAAAGATTAAATTATTCCATTGCCTTTCACTGTCTGAGACATTATCAGGCACAGAAATTGTTTGATCTTCTGAATGAGTAATTTCAAATGAAGCCTTCTGCCTGATAAATTTAAGGATTAAGGTTTAAGATGATGTTTAGGGTAGGAAGGACTCCCTGATTCACACGTGGCCCATTTCAGGATCTGTTTCCAGAYGACACCACTGCCACAGAAAGTCTGTCTGGACCCTGTGAGCAGTGATTTTGCTGCTTTTTTGGGAGATTTCTGCAGAAATTCAGCTCCTCCAGACAATGTGCAGCTGTGCAGCTTCATGAGAAAAACAGTGCAGAACTCAGCAGGGGCCTTAAATTTAAATTACACCTCTTTTTTTTAACAGTGTTAAATGAAATTAATGACATCCCAAGCATTTCAGAGTCTGGAGAGTTGACACAGAACGACACAAACCATGGCCAGAATGGCACAAACCATGGCCAGAATGGCACAAACCATGGCCAGAATGACACAAATTATGGCCAGATCTGCTGCCTTGATCCCAGAAAGCAGAAAAAGTGCAGCAGAAGTTGTGGAAGATGCAGTGAGGAACACAAAACACGACAAATTCGGGGCAGGTTTGGGATATCACCAGCCCCAGCTGCCCCAGCAGAGGGGACAGGAGATGGAGATGGCTCAGAACAAAGCTCAGCTCTGTGACAGCTGAGCCAAACCATCCCTGAGCACAATTCAGAGCTCTCTGCCTTTGAGATTCGTAGCACCACAAAAAGCCATCCCAAAAATGTGATTATTTTTTTGCCACTAAAGGTGAATGGTTTTAGAGTGAATGCCTCACTGATTTGGAGTGGATTACCKTACAGATCTCGGAGCAAAAGTCACTCAAAACTTTGTTGTGGAGTTGTTCAYAACCAATCTGAAACAGCCATGGTAAATACTCAGTGGGGAAAAAAACAGGTGATTCCTTTTCCTAATGAATGTTTCAACCAAAAAATATTCCAGAGGGCAAACTGAGGTAGCTGAGAGCACTCAGCAGGGCTGTAGAAATGTTTCAGGGATGACACACCAGCGCATGTGACGATGTAGACACAACACAGGTGAAATATTTGAAATTCTGTAAAAACCTATGGGCTATTATCACATTCTGCTTAGGGCTGGAGGGGTGAAAAAAGATGTGGCTCTCAGAAGCTGCCTTTGTGCTGTAAAATTCTTCCTCAGTTAGAACAAAGACCCTGTGGGGTGGGRCTGGGGCAGTTCTGACATTTGCCAGAGCTTTCCAAAACTGGCAGCACCTCCTCACAAACTCACCACGCACATTAAAACACAGACCTGAAGGTTGCAAAGGAGTCAGRTTTGGCAAACAGACTCACCTGCCCTCCACATATATTGACATCTTTCATCTCACACAGCATTTCCYTTYTTTCCCCAAAAAAATCAGAATTTTTACATTCCAGGAGGTATTCCGCAGGATTGCTCTTTGGTTCCTTCCTGAAGAAACAYGTTTGAAAATTGATTTTATCCAAGATGTTTCCTTCTCTGACACAGAACATCAGTGGAATTTTGAACAATAAATTCAGAGCAGCATGCTTGCCACCACGGGGATGAGGAGTGCCTGCTGTGGAACTTTCCAAACAGCTTTGGAAGGCTGATCTCTACAAAATCTTTTATTATTTGTTCACTTTCAACACCCAGACCTGGCCTTCATTTTATTGAGCAATCAGCCCTGATTCCCAGTGGCATTTAAAATGCATCCCTTATTTTGTGTCAGACATCAAATCTAAATCCCAGCTCACACAGTGAATTTCTACCTTTTATGCAGTGAAAAAATTTTTTTTTTTCCTGAAAAACAACATAAGAGGAAAAGAACAAAGTTCACAGTGAAAACGGCGTGGCGTGGCTTTGTCCTATGATAACATAACAGCTCTTTAATATTTAACTTCCATAATAAGAGCTGAATTAGACACAAACCCTGCCAAGCCTGGCTGCCTCGCTGATGGTGGATGCAGAGATTAAGAGTAACACAGGAAATCTGTGGCAAACTCAAAACCAGGTCCAAAAACACCCAACTCCTCTGTGCTGTGTGCTGTGCYGTCTGTGAGTGCTGTGGTGTTGTATTTGGTGTTTGCCCTCACCAGGCTTTGCTAAAATTGCTCTCAATATTAAAAAAACATCAGCTCTCACCTCCAAAAAACCCTCTAAACCACCCTAAAAACAACCCCATAGACCCCACAGCTCGCAGGCACAGAGCACTRACATCCCTCCTCTCACTCACCCTAAAAACTGCCCTACAGACCCCAAAGCTCCTGAATAACCTGCCTCACAATCTGTTTGGAAATCCTGCAAATCTGGGCAAACCTCAAAGCCTTCAGTTTTTATTTGGGATAACTGAGAACATGAAAAGTGAAGCACTCTATGGGAAGGATGCAGAAAAATACAACCAACAGTTATCCACTGATGTTACTGAGTGTTGGTGGGAAATGGACACCAGAGGTGTTGCCCTCAAAAGCTTCTCAGATGTGATCTATGTAGAGCTGCAATTTAATCAGAAATAAAATCCAGGGATTGCACATTGGTGTGTCTGGGTGCTGATCACACAAAACAGCCCCTCTTGGGGTGTTCCTCAGTGAAATCATGGTGTGCCAGAACCCACCAAATCCAGCTTCCAAAAATCAGCTGAAAAAAACTAATAAAATACAAAAAAAAAAAAAAGTTTGTATTCTTATAAATGAATATGGATGTCTACAGCAAATCTAAAAYCTAAAATTAATCAGTATTTTAAAAATAGCGATTATTTCCCCTTTCAGAAATTCCTACTTTTCACAAACACACATACCTGTGTTTATTGTTCCATAAACCAGCTCGTCCAGATTTGTTCCTAATCAGCCAGATTCCATAACTCACAGCAGATGAAAAACAAAACGCTGGGCTCTGCCAAAGGATGCCAGACAAGTTGTGATTAAAAAAAGATTTCAGGGATGAAATTTCCTGAGTAACCACGGAAAAACCACATATTGATCACTTGAGCTCGGAGCTCTCCCTTTCCCAAGGGAAAGGAGATGAAAGAATGAATGTTTACATCATTTGGAGAGGAAGTGGTGGAAAGAAGAATGATTGTGACCGTGCCCTGTCCAGCATTGCTCCCCAGCCCTCTCAGCATCTGCTGATGTTTGAAGTGCATCTGCACCAAGTGTACCTTTGCTAAACTTCTCAAAATATATTAAATCTCAGCTATTTCAGAATGACAAAATCAAAAWTTGGGGCTCATGGACATGTAAAGCCAATGGCACCTTCTCCCTCTCTCTCAGTCCACCTGCAGGAGCAGCAAAGCCTCTCCAAATCTGTGTGAACCCCACCAGCACMAGGGCAAAATGCAATTCAGAAATCCCAGAAGAACTGAATTCATTCCATTAATTGCTAATCCCTCTCTCCAGCTGGAATAGTTCCCTTGGAAAACCCAGGGAGCTGTGGAATGGCAGTGACAGCAGASAAGGGAAAGAGGATTACCATCAAACAGACTTAACCTACAGCACTGGCTTGCCAATATTAGCATAAGMACATTACTTTTAATAAAGACATTGAAACGCCAAGGAAATGCTCCTTTCACACTGCTAAGTTACCCCAAGCATGATGATTTYGAAAAAGCAGAGTACTTTATTTATATTATTCATTAATTTAATTGCACAAGACGGAAAGCAGGATTGTGCTTTTCTCGCTYAGGCTGTTCATCCCATCAGGAATCCCTGGAAGGTTTCCTGTCTCTGGCACATCATCCTCCTGCTCCTCGATGACAATTTCCCTTTTTGACAGCCTGCTGCTGCCCCAGGGAGTGCTGGGCACCTCCAGAAGTCACTCCTAAACTCCAGCACCTCATCAGCTTATGACCAAAAYGAGAAGGGACAYGATGCTGAGCACTTTCTGTGAGGGKTCTGCATCTCAGCAACTCCAAATGGGGATTTGCAATCCCACCAATAAGACAGGATGTTTTTCCTTTCAGGTTTGTTTTCATGGAGTGACAGGGGACAGCAGGATGGCAGTGAGTGAAACAGAAGTTTTGGTATTGGTGTGGGATAGGTGATAATGCCGTGGGGTGGAAATGTTTAATCAAAATTTGCCTGAAAAGAAACCGGGGAAAAAACAGGTAGTAAATAAAAAGAGATAACGTGGCTGTGGTGCAGGAACCCTTGGGATGTGGCATTTGGAGAGTGATTTGGCACACAAGGAGGAGCAGATTGCCTCCACCAAATCCAYCCCCCTTCTCCAGCACATTCACAGCAGCTTTGTCCTCGCAATGACCCACGTTTCCAGTGAGCAAAGTCCTCCTCTCTTCCCCCCATTCCCTCAGAAGGCATCAGTTTTCTRTTTTAAAAATATCAAATCACCCTATCTCAGCTGCATTATAAACGAAGGCAAACAAAACAACCCGAAACAGTTTCGCGTGTGCGGAACAAGAAAAAAAAAAACCACGTCAAACCCAAAGAAGTTTCCAATAAGTCACTCATTGAAATTCAGGAAGAAAAAACCCCAAAGGGTAAAAATACCCCCACGTATCCAAGTYCTCTGAGGCCATTTCTTTCCCTCATCTGTGTTCCATCATCTTCTTCCTTATCCAAAAAAGTTGTGGTGTCCGTGGGAGTATGAACAAACATTGGTGTGACCACCGAAGGAACTCTGTCTGGCAGAGAAAGCCGCGCGTTCTCCCGTCTCCAGGAACTCGGCCTTCCCTTCCTTCCACCGTCATAAATATTCTCTGATGACAAAGCAGAGGGCAGGCATTCACCCCGATTGAATARCTTTGCACTACACTGTGTAATCAAAGATCCCCTCATTTTCAGGAGAGCCTTATCTGACATCTCGTCACGWAAATATTCTGCGGGAACGATCAGCAATGTGTGCCACGGTCTTACCAAAGTTATTGATGAGAAAATTATCTTCAGGACCAACCTTCCCTTAGTCTGAGGAAAAAAAAAAAAAATCTAAATGTAAGTCACTCTCTTCTGCTGGCCTCCCTTTTCACTCCCCAACCCCCAAATTAATACATTTACAGTGAATAAACAAACAATCACTTTATGCTTACCCATACACCTTCTCCTTTTATGGCAGCCTTATAAATTAAATTTAGTCTTTCTCTTCAAGGTAGACACAAGTAATAAAATGATCCTGTTTGTTATCCAGCGCAGTTTGAGAATTCTGCTGGCATTTGTGCCGTGGAGAAGGTGAGGGATTGTTGACACAACGGAGGCCAAGCGTGCATTTATGGCGCATGATATCACCGTGGGCAGTTTGCTCACGCCACACATGACTGCCAGCAGAGAATGAAATTGCTCAATAATGTGTCAATGTACCCAKGGGAAGCATTTAAGTCATCTGAGCCCCGCTTTGGGAACTCGCCAGGGACCCCGGCGGTACCTGAAATCTGCACGGAACGGAGGAATTGTGGCCGTCGTCCGCAAAAAAGGATAAACAGAACCGGGGAGAAATCGGGAAATCTGCTCCCCAGATTCAGGAAATAAAAGCTGCAGGAATATCAAACTTCCATCAGTGTGGTGCATTCCAGGGAGAAATCACCTCAGCAAGAAYGAAAAGCTCTGAAATAGATGCAAAACCTGACTGAAAAGGCGTTTATGGACAACGAAATCCTCGCACCATCTGCACCGTGGCTTTATTGTTTTAGTCACAAATCAAATTAAAGTGAGACATCTGAGTGATTGAATATTAAAGTAAGATAAATGACAATCAAAGCTTGCTGAATCAAGTAGCACCGTGGAGGATCAGTTTAATAAATCATTTTCCACACTTCTCAGGAATTTGAGGGCCATAGGATGAGATCCAGCTTGGTGGATGCCTACTCTTAATCACTTAACTGCTTCCATTGCTTTTGAGAACACTACCCAAGTGCTTTAGTTATATGAAAATATCTGGGTGAGTGAAAGCCTTGGTAAGGAAGTCATTGCTGCAATCTTTGGGAAGTTTTTCAAGCCCATGGAAATTGTAAATCTCTCCAATATGACCCATTGCAGTTAAAGTGAGAATGAGCAGAGTCCCCAGTGGCTCAAGCAAAACAGGAATTTACTGCCTTTCCCTATCAGAGAATATTTCATGGGTTTTCCACGTGCTTTACAGAATGTTTTCTGTTCACCTTTCCCCAGACACAGCCCCCAAGGACCGATGGGTTCAGCCCCCAACCCCACAAAAGGATCTGATTCAAGGACATCCATGAGCCATGACGTGATGCTCGGCTCAGGACCCACATGTGACCAAAAAAAAAGAGCAAAAATCCTAATTCTGCTATTTTCAGCTTAGCCTTTCAATCTAATCCCTTCCCTCTACTTCTCCCTCCCACCCTGCTCTGATTTTTCCCATTTCGGGTGAGATCCCGAGGTCTGCCCCTGGCAGGTGGGTGGAGGAGCTCCAGATCCTCTGTTTTTTGGTAGCCCAGCAGTTATTTGTGGTTGACTTTTTTGGCTGCCCACAGGAATTTCCAGGCTGGTGTAAAYGGACAGATGTGGGTTCTTTTCTGCAATATAGATCACACCATAGAGAGATATCAAAGGGAAAAACCAAAGCCATGAATAATGCAGCAGCGGGAACATTTGAAGCTCTGAACTTTAAAAGACTGGCCTCTGAATTTATTGGTTTAATTGTTGGGTATGGGCTCTGGGGCCATCAGATTGCTTTGGGAATCAAAACATCACTGCAAGGTTTCCCGAATATTTAGAAGTTTATGCAAAGTGGGAAGCCCCTCCCTGGCAGCACTGATCTTACATGCTAAAATTGTTCCTCCTTTCCCTCAGCTGCACAGTGGTTTGATTTTTATTTCAGTGAGGAAACCCAGCAAATATCCCCTGGCTCGTGGCTGCTGTGACAGTGGGAAGCCAAAGGGGAGGGGTTCAAGGAAATTCTGCCCCTTGTTCTCAGTTTTTTGTTTGTTTGTACTGTTACCATCATGCAAATGCTACTTTTGCTGTGTGATTTTTGTTCACATAAAGAGACATATTGGAGCATTTTTTGCCTTGAGATGAACAACGAGCCCATGGTTAAAATCACTTTGAGGCAATGGTGCAACTCAATAATCGTTCTTACTCTGGAGCTGCCAGCTAAAGCTTTTTTSATAATTTATTTTTCCAGGAGGATTTGTACACATTTCTGTCAGTCACCCCTAAATCTCCTTTTTTTTCCAAGCTGAACTGATGCCTTAAGAATTTTTATCTTCCATATTTCATGTATTCAAAGAATTGTCTTATTCTTATTGCTTAAATTGTTGTAAACCATCTTTACTTCAGCTTTTCTTTTACGTGTGAAAATTGTCATGATCTTGCAAACGGATTGGCACAGATAAGATTTGTGCATCACCCAAAAATGTCACTGGCAGCAGAGGKATCCTCTGTGGGCTTTGGAATCCATTAAAGCACCATTCAGAGTGTCTGTGAGGGTTATACTCTCCAATTCCCAAAATATAAGATTTTTATGCAAGGGGTTTTTTTTTCAGCTAAAAGGGATTTTAAAGGCTTAGAATTATCTATTTTATCYTCACACTTTCAAAATTACTGCACTTTAGTTTAGCTTTAGGAAAAAAAAACAAAAAAAACCCCACAAAACTTCTTCAGAGATAAAGTGTAAAACCACTTCAGAAAGGATTGCGAAATGGAAATCTGGGGAGCTGAGAGTTACCAGTGGTGTGAGTTATCAAACAAATGGACTGAAATCACAGAATAAGAACCATTCAGGCTGCAGAAAACCTCCAAGATCCCTGATCCTCCTGATCCCCTTTTCTCCAGGCTGAGCCCCTTTCCCAGTTCCCTCAGCCCCTCCTGGGTCTCCAGCCCCTTTTCCAGATTTGTTCCCTTCTCTGGACTCACAAATGTGAAGAATCTTATTTTTGGCTCAGCAGGGCCATCAAGAGACAAATATGACAATGTGAGAAATTCCCATCTCCAAGCACGGGGCTGCCCCGGAACCCAAAAATCCAAAACCTGCAGAGAGCAAAGCAAAACCCAACAGAGCTGGGACCTGGCTGAGCTCTGGGTTTGTGCTGGGGGAGTAGGAATTGTCCATAAAGGGTGAGAGCAGTGATCCTATTGCTGCTGTGGGGCTCCAGGGCAGCAGCAGCAGCTCTCAGCCCATCCCACCCTTCCCCTGATGATTTTTGCTTTTCCTTTTTACACTTTCTGTACCCTCTATGCATCCCCTTTACCCCTTGATTGTAATTGCTGTAGCCTGATATTCCAGCTTAGTTTAGGAATTGTACTGGGCAGAAAGACAAAATATCCTGAGGAAGGGCTCAGTGAGCCCTTTGTTATCTTAAACCCGAGCTTAGCCTTGGGTGAAGCCTTCTCTCTGGAACATCTTGTGTAAACTGGGTTTTGGCTTCATCCAGGATTCATTAGAATAGGGGGACATCACTGCATTTGTTAAGTTTCTTATTGGGGAACCCTAGATAGATATGCTAATTCCTGAAACCTATAAAACTTGTATCTTATTGGGGAATCCTGGATAGAAATGCTAATTCCTGAAACCTATAAAACTTGTATCTTATTGGAGAATCCTAGATAGATATGCTAATTCCTGAAATCTATAAAACTTGTATCTTATTAGGGAATCCTAGATAGATATGCTAATTCCTGAAACCTATAAAACTTGTACCCGTGCTGTACACGGGTGTGCATTCTGCCATCAAGTTGTGCACCTGRGATCCCAAATCCCGAGGTAAAACCCTTTTTATCCCCTTAATCCTTACTAAAATTGGCYTTTCAAGGCAACACCCYGATGGTTGGCACCGACYGTGSCCGTGGGTGCTGKGATGTGGCAGCTGCTGGCCCAGAGCTGTGCTGGGACCACCAAATCACTTCAGCCAGGCCACCAAACACCCACTGAGGGCAACCACGAGGGCATTCACCCCTTGGGATCYGTCCAAATGGGCACTTGGAGGTGAAAAGGCTCCGTGTTCAATTACCCAAACTGAGTCATCCCATCCACCCTCTGSAGTTATTTCCAAGTGCTCTGGTAAGCAGCATCTGAGAACATTACATGTGTTCAAAATGCTAAAAATRCACAGGGAAGAAGGCAGGAAAAAGATCAGATCGCTCAAAAGTACACCTCCCTTTCTTCTTAAAAGAGAAAAAAAAATTATTCATTTTCAAGTTGCTTTTTCTTTTTTTTCCAAATGTTTTTTCCCCAAATATTTTTTCCCACACCCTGCTTTGCTCCAGCAAAATTTGTTCCAATTAATTTGCTCCAGCAAAATTTGTTCCAATTAATTTGCTCCAGCAAAAGTTGTTCCAATTAATTTGCTGCAAATATCTTTAGAATGTTCTTGGGGACAAAAAAAAATTAATATTCCTTGTACCTTTGTATTTTCTAAATAGCTAAACTTAGGGGAAAGTACTTAGGGGAGGGGTGAGGAGGGTGGCAGGAACAAAACAAAATGCTAAAAGATGGATTAAAAAGGCCCCACGCTGAAAATGCTGAGTGCCAGGGATTCCACCCGGGGTTTCTCAAACACACAGATTTGTTTTCAGAGCCCCACTGCCCTCTGCTACCCCAGGATATGGTATTTTCAATGCAGCCCCAGAGGGTCACCAATTTATTTGTGTCACCTACCCTGGGATCTGACAACTCTCCCCGGGGGCTCGGTTAAACAAGGCTGCAGTTTTTAAACAAAGTGGATTTTAATTGAGAAGCACCTGTGGTGAGAGTATTAAAAAGTGAATTTATCCCAGTGAATTGCACAAGAAGGAGGTGGGGGAGCCACACATATGTCATACCTGCAACACAGAACCAGCCCTTTCATAAAAAAAAAATAAATAAATAAATAAATAAAGGAAAAAAAAAAAACCTTTGGAGAAATGTGTAGGATTTGACTGCACCCCACAAAGAGCGTTTTTCCCAACAAGCTGTTCCCAGGGCGCTGAAAAGCTATCATTCATAAAAAAATTATTGAGGGGGAAGGAGGCAAAAAAGGGAGTTCAGGAGGCCAGGGATGGCAGGGGGAGCTGCAGAATGGGACCCTGTGTGAAGCAAGCACCTGTTTGTGGCCACCAGAAAAGCTGAACTTGAAAACCTAAAGCTCCAAACTGAGGGGGGAGAAAGGGGGAAAGAGGGGAAAACATAATGAAAGCTTGTCCTAATATCAAAATCCACTTTAACCCGTGGAGTGCAGACTCACAGCAGATGGCTGCAATTTAGAATAAAGCCCTGGATTAAAGAGCTGAGGAGGAAACTCTTCAGACACTTCTTGGCATCATCAAACAGACGTGGGCTTGGGGCAAAGGCTGGAATTGTGCCACTTTATGAAATATGAGGCTAARAAACCTTCTTCTTAAACAAAACTGAATGTTGGCCTAGAGAGCTGTTGAGAGGAGGTGCCAAGGTCTGTCTGAATAATAAACAACCCCAATAAAAAAAAAGAGTTCACAAGGCAAGGAGAGCAGAGCCAGCAGCTGATGACACAAACATTTACAGGAGATGTGTTTTAATTTAATGACACTCTTTATAAGATCCCTGGGTGATTTTTGGCAGTGTTGTGCACTCACTTTACCCCTGTGATGGGCAGAAGTGATGTGCTCAAATCTGCTGGCCCAGCTGACATTAAGGATGACATTCCTCACAGGTTTTCATCACTAATTATGGTTTTTTTTCCCCTCAGGAGTAGCTGAGAGTTCTCATCCATTATTTCCTTATCAATGTTTTCCCACTCATTGTGCATGTAACAAATGTTTATACAAATCAACCTCATTTCTAATCAAAAGTAGGCTCAGCCTGTGWTGTGGGTAAGGAAAGAAACCCAAGGTGCAGAATAAAAAGGGGGAAGGAACAGAAACACCACCTGCTCTTTTTCCCAAGTCTTATTTTGTAAATGGTTTCTCAACTATTCCAGAATATGCTTTTTTTCTCTTTTAAAATCACTGCCAAAACTGCCCAGGACAGCAGTGGAAAATCCTCCCTCTACCCAGATTGAAGTATGGATTATCTAATTTATCTTAAATATTTTTCCCTTTATGACTGTGCTGTGAATACCACACAAACACGTGTTTCTGAGACGAGGTCCACAGTAGAAGAATTATTTTCACCAACATTTGTTCTGCTCATGTTTCAGAGTCAGCACTACCATGGAGGGGCASCTCTCAAAGACAGACACACTGCCATTTCCATTTTATCCAGACTTTCTCCCTTAAGCACAGCTTTTGTGCTTATGTGAAAAAATGTGAAAATCACATTTTCAAAACCCCAGAGGAAGAAAATGTTTTAAGAACAACCCCACAAAAAACCCCACATTACAGACTAGGCTGTTTGTCTTACAACAAAGTAAAGTTAAAATGTGAAGATTTTCAGAATATTACAGACCTAGAGAAATACTTCCTGAATGACAAAATGAAAAATTCAAACAGAAATCTCCTTTGTGCAATTGTGTCTCTACATTAATGTCTGCTTGTACTCAAAAATGAAATGAACCTTTAAAGTTTAGCATTAAAAGAAAAAATTGTGTTATGGAAGCCACATAAAGTGGCAAAAGTGCAACTGAGAGTGCATCTTGCTCAGGGATTTCTGTGACATCTCCATGTCATCCCTGGTGCAGTATCAGCTGCATTTTTGATCTGTTTATGTGACATCCCATGCAGCAAAAAGCAGGAGATGAATTTCAAATCCTCCAGGTTTCCCTCAGGCTTTACCTCCAGCTGTGTTTTCCTTCCCCATGAAAAGCCATGCAAAACTAGAATTCTCTCATTTATTTGTATATTTTTCTCTTTACTMTTTAAATATTTTAACTATTCTTTTTTCTGTATTATATACTACTATGAGAGCAAGCTCGGGTTGCAGAAAAGGCTGAGTGTAATTTCAGAGTATCCTCAATTCCAACACGGATTTGATAATTTTGGAGCTCTTTTCCAACTTTAATGATTTCATGATTCTCTAAGGCTATTTAAAGCAATACAGAGCCAATCCTGTCCAAATGAAATTTGGGGTGAAAGAAGAAAACTCTTTTATCTTAGTCTGGAGAAAAGAGAATCTTCTTTAAAAGATACTTTTTGGGCTGCAGCTGTGGGAAATGTCCTGCACAGACAAGAATCTATGATTGGAACATCAATTCTGTAAATTTAGCAGCTCAGCTCCCATATCTCCACTTGCAGTGCACAAAATAAAGTTTTTCAGAGCTTACAACATGGCTACGTTCGGGCTGGATTATGCCAAAAGAAAAATTCACCATTGTCATTTATATTGGGAATAGCTAAAGCTTCAAAAAAGTAGTAATTTTAGGGATACTGAAGACCTATATATGAGGTTTCTCATCCTTATAAATTGCTGGATGATACCAGAAACTACTGGAAGAGAAAGTTCATTTAGATAAACCAATTAAGCCAAAAGCAGCATAAAACCTCCTATTGGAATGATTTTTATGTTTCAAAACTGGAAGGGCTCGATGGCAGAGCGGGGCAGCCGTCAGGACCATGGACAGCACCGCAGGAAACCGAACGCGCAAGGGGATCTTAAAAAAGGAGTGGAAAGGCCAGGAAATCACAGAATTACAGAATTACAGAATGGTTGGGTTGGAAGGACCTCAAAGATCATTCAGTTCCACCTTYCACTGCCCGAGGGTGCTCCAAGCCCTGTCCAAACTGGCTTTAGACACTTCCAGAGATCCAGGGGCAGCCACAGCTTTGCTTCTTTCACACGGAAGAATTTCTTCCTAAAATGCATTCTTCCCCAATCCCCTAAACCCAGAAATCYAGTAAAAATCAACGAGTTGAAAAATAAAGCATTTACAGTTGCTGACACTGAACCTGCAAATTTATTTCCTTCCTAAATTCCTCCCATTTAGCACAAAAAAAGTCAATACTAAGAAGATTTTTAAGTTGGCACAACCCAATGGCACAGCTCACATTTGGTACAAAAMTTGGGGGTAATTTTGGGTAGAGCCCCTCACATTTCTGGTACTTCCTCATTTGCAAATCAAGCGGACAATTTTTTTGAGTCTCACTACACAAACACTCGCACCMACTCCAAAATACAAAATCAACTGTTAAATAAAGGTTGTGACAACAGCATTAACTGCCCGGGATTTTTTTTTTTTTTCCTTCGGTTGTATTTGAAAATGTATTTTACAAGCACTCAGAGCTCTGCAAACATTTCAGGTTATTTCTCACACTTTACCAGAAAGCTTTTCCAGAATCTCTCCACTTACGAGGAAAAAAACTAACTCCCTGTTCTCTTTTAATAACAAATGGACCTTAAAAAAAAAAAAAAAAAAAATGTGATCAGTATTGTCTGAAAGCACTCGAAAGCAATAAGATGGTCACAAGACTTGATCTGCCTGTTCTGCCCCTTTACAAACTCACTAAAGCTTGCTTTTTATGACTGATTGCTGTGCTGTATTAATCCCYGAGCATATAAAACGAGTCTATTGGAGACTGGGACTCCACTGGGGCAGGACAGGGAAGCTGTTGTGTTCCAGGAATTAATCCATCCTGCACAATCAAAAGCCAGCCCCTCACAATACAGTAATCAGCATGTTCTCCACGCTGAAAGCCCAASGTTTCCCTTTTAGAAAACACAACTATTACTCCATTATGTACTGAAACACACAAAACTCTTTTTATCTTTTTGTGTTTGTTATTATTCGGCTTATATTTATAGCTTCGTGCGTATTCCATTGGTGGGTACACAACCATCAAGTTAAAAAAAACCCCACCCTGTCTATTCCCAATTGCTTCAAAAGAAAAAGGGACTCCCACTGCTTTTTCCACAACCAAAGTTCTCTCTGGATTTGCTTTGTGAACAGGATTTTAACTCTTTATTACCCCAAATAAAAGGAAATTCTTTGCATTTTTTTCCTTACACAGAAAGKTTTTTTTCTCTTCAGAATACTTTTTTTCCCTCACTTTGTTAAAATATCTAACATGAGTTTCCTAAGTAGTGGCACKAAAATAAAGATGTTTAAATTTCTCTAATTATCCAATTAAGAACAACTTCACTTTATTTCAGATGGTGTTATAGTTGATGCTCCTTTCTTAGCAAAAGTTTAATTCTTTCCTTTTAAAGCTGAACAATGCAGCCTTCCAAATAACCTATTTTTTTTTTTTTTCATAAAAGTAGAATTCTTTTTTTTTTTCCCCATTTAGGTGTTAGAAGTATGAATCTTCTATTGTGTTATGAAGATTAAAGYCCCCTACAAACCCAACTGTAAAACTTATGTGACACAGTAATGACAATGAATGAATTCTGTCCTAACACAATAATTAAAGATTAAGGAAATAATTAAGAAACCACGTTCTCAAGAAGAACCACAATCACATCCCTTTTTCCATTCAGAYAGCAAAAGGCACCCATCTGTATAGGACAGCACTTCAACACAACTTTTTTTTACTACCCAACAAAACCTTCCTGTCAAGTTATTTATAAAAAGCAAATACTTTGCTTATATTCACATTTACTCTTTGCTAAAGCAAAGAAGACTTTTCTCCCCTATTTATTTTTCAAGTAAAAAGTCACTAGAAGAAACAACAGTTGGAGTCTTTGTTCCTGTTACCATCATCCCTTTTTAGACATAATTTACTTCATAAATGGCTGAATACAAAACTTAAAGCAGTTTTGTATCCTTGTTTTTAAAACCAACAGGTGTCTAAAATCCCATGGAGCCAATTCCATAAATTCCATAGTCTCACCAGGCTGCCATGGCAGACACCAAGATCTTCCTGTCAACTTGAAAATAACCTTGGCATTCCAGCTGTACTCACCATCAATTTTAGGCAATGCCATCTGTTTCTCAGAGTTCAAAGCAATGTGTTCTTTTTTTCCACTTTTTAAATCAAAAAAACGGAATGGAAGGAGCGAAAGCTCACACATGTGGATGAAGGTTTGCCATATGTAATGTCGAGTTTAAGGACGTAAAATTGCCTATTTAAAAATAGGATTAAATGCCAAAAAGAACATGAAGACATTGATTTCTGTGAGACCTCTGAGTCAGACATGACTGAAGATAATCCAAGCACAGTGACCATCACAACACRAAGCTGCAATTCCTGGTTTGCTCATGCAGGATCACATTTCTTGGCTTCCACTSTGGCACACACAGAGTTAACTGTGCCCTCCTCCCCCAACCCTCAGCTTCACCCCCCTTCTCCCCCATCTCATTCATGCCACATTCCACAGTGGCAGGGTCCAACAACAATATAGGAGGGTACCCAAAATGAAGAGGCAGGGCCTTCCATTCTTCTGCCTCTCTTGAATTAATTAACTGGAAATGAGTTTTGTCAATGTTTTGGAAAGGCAAAGGGGTGAAAAGAAACTGCTAGAATTAATCACAGTGAGAAACTACCTCTTCAGCAGTCTGCCAAAGTTCAGAAAACCCATGAGAAGTGCAAAATAAAAGGCAAGTGGGCTGACTTACCCTCCAAAGGAACAAATAAAATTCAAACAAACACCCAAGTCTCCAAAACAGAGACATGCCCCAGTGCAAAGGAATGCAGCATCTGTTGCCACAACAGCTTCAGCTTTGGTTTTAATACACTTGTCATGAAGACTGAAAGGTATCAAGGTAGAAAAGACAGTTTACTAATAATTTAAATACACAAAAGGCACATTGTGTTTAATTCACTCAATATTTAAGTACATCCAACATTCCCTTGATCCTTACATAAACAGAGACATTTAGGTCCCATGACTGAAAATGAGTAACTTTSCTTGTTTAGCCCTGACTCAGCACAGATCTCTTACATGGAGAAGGCAGCCTGCAAAGGAGCTCTTTCTTTGTAGTTTTTTAATGATAGTTATCTCCAGGTTCAGCAAAGGAAATTATAACAAGTCGATAGCGCACGTATCACATTCTTCTTTCTGCTGATGAAACAAGAAATAATGAAATTCCACCCAACTGGCAAGAAGGACCTTTCTTCATCAGCTGATTTACCCAGGTATACAGAAAACACACAGGTGTSCTTTTGTTTATAGCAGAGTGAGGCAGAAGCATCACTTGGCATTTTTTCTGAGAATGAACACAGCCTTTCCAGCAGACTAAGGATCATTCACTTATTTAAATTTGAAGAATTGCTCGTTTTGATTTATTTCTGCATTCGACTCCTCCTGCCCTCCCTCAATCCCTTAATCCCGYAGAAATCAAAGGTTTGAAAAAGATATTTACAATTGGTGACACCAAACCTGCAAATACTCATATGTGAGATAATTTCATTTAAAATGAAGCAGAAGCATCACTTGGAAGTTTTTCTGAGAACAAACACAGCCTTTCCAGCAGACTGGCACCAAAATTATTGCTGCATTCGATTCCCCCTGCCCTCCCTCAATC
>NW_026623429.1:1349986-1355534 GCF_030028575.1 Malurus melanocephalus
AACCTGCAAATACTTGCATGTGAGATAATTTCATTCAAAATGAAGCAGAAGCATCACTTGGAAGTTTTTCTGAGAATGAACACAGCCTTTCCAGCAGACTGGCACTAAAACTGAAAAAAAATTGATTGTCGAGCAAGGGAAAGCATTTTCTAAGAGAAATATCCATTTAGTGATTTGATTGTTTTAGTGATTGATTGCGAATATTCTGTTCACGAGGGCTTTTGAAGGTTTGAAAGGTAAGACAAAAGGTTTGAAAAAGTAAGACATTTACAATTGGTGACACTGAACCTGCAAATACTCGTATGTGAGGCAATTTAATTGAAAATGAGGTATGTCCTTAAACTTCAGGCAAATTTACTAAGGTTTATATTGAGTTAAAAAAAAAAAACAAAACAAAACAATAAAACAAAACAATCAAATAAAAACCTCCAGCCAAATGAACTGCAGGAATTATATAGTAAAAGCTATATTGTTTAAAACCAAAATTACACTTAATTGAAATGTCCTAGTGAGATTAAATAAAGAATAAGTCATTTGTTTTTGATCTGAACACTTTAGCACTGGCACTTCCAAGCACTGGCAAACAAAATAAGGACAGGAAAGATGGATATTATTTTCACTGCAGAAGTTGAAGAGATGTAGAAAAAGAAAGACAATCATGTTAACATCTGAAAATAACAGAAATAATGACAGAGACACTTAAAATTCTTTGACTTCTAAAATTGCCCCAACTCAGTCCTTTGTGCCTGGGTGCTTTTACACACTTGCCAGGATAGCAGACCCACAGATCAGTGTCAGGGAGCTCCCACCGATGTTCAAACGGGCACAAGCTGCAACTCATTCACCTTCTAAGGTGGTCCCTGCAGGCCAGGATTGAGGCACATGTCAGAGCTGCAGACAAAGGATTTAAATTCCCAGGATTATCAGCCAGGCATCTCCCAAGAGAACTACAGCGCTCATTTTATGAAGTGTCAGAGATGCTGGTCCCAATTCTGCAGCTGAAAAGCTGTTATGATATAATCTTCCCYCCTGTTACCCATGCAGGAGCTGAGCCTTTCTGAATCACACCAGTGGTTTGCCTGCAGGGCACCAATTATTTACTACATGTAGCTTCACATCCAGCAGAAGAATATGCACAATTTAYTCATTCCTTGACGTCTTTTGGGTCGGGGAGCACAGAGATAAAATGTTCTTGTGGGCATTTGCCAGGGGGTGACAGGAGGGGAAACYCRGCTGAGGAAAATGRGAACTTCAGACAAAACAATGTAAGARAGGAACTGGACTTAAAAAATCTTACACAACCTCAACAGGAGAGAAGGGTTTGGATGAAGAGTAGCTTGGACACAAACGGAAGGGAACAGCCCTGCATTGCCATGTGCCAGTGAAACAGCCTTTTAGTACCACTTTGTATTTTTCTTCACATTYAGGAAGTCCAGAACYKAAAATCAAAAATGAGAAAGCMTTTTAGTASCACTTTRTATTTATYTTCMCATTCAGGAAGTCCAGAACTKAAAATCAAAAATGAGAAARCATTTTAGTAGCACTTTATCTTCAYRTTCAGGAAGTCCAGAATTGAAAATCAAAAATAAGAATGTTAACTGCTATGGAGGTTTTTTTCCTGATAGACCTATTTGCACTTTGTCAGGAACATGCTGCACACCTTCTTCATTCAAAAAAATTTAACTGTGAGGTAATGACAGAGGAGAGAAATTAAGACCAAAGCAAATTATGCATCACATCAAAGCCTTAACAGGTGAACATAACAGAGAATATGAATATATTCTCTTCTGTCAGGACACCACTACTATAGTTAAGTGAAAAGACAAGTGCCAAGCTACATCTATGTTAATGAGCTAAATTAACTTGAGATTTAAGTTACCTAAACTCGGTATTTACACTGGAGATTACATTTGAGTATATTAAACAACAGTAAGATGCCAAAGAAATAAAACCATATTCATGCAGACTCTCAGTTATTAGTGCCAGTGGTGAGAAGAGATTTCAGAGCAGCACAGAATGCAAGCTGGTGAATGCAGATGAACCAAGGCTGACACCCTGCAGGTCTTTCCCAGCTCTAATTTAAGGCATTTCATGAATGMCAAAAAGTAACATCAAATTGTCCCAGTGAGAAACAGCCTACCACCCACCCTGGCTCTGCTCCTGGGATGAGGAGCAAACTTTTCTTGCTGTGTTCCCAAAATACAGCTCCTGCATGCATAAAAGCATAGAAGCAATGATTTTCTATAATATTCACAGCAATTTTCAGAGAGTGGCAGTTCTCAATCTCACAAAGCACCACACAGAGAAAAAAAAACTCTCACAATTTTTGTGCCATTTTAGCCTTGGGAATGATCCTGCTGCTATCATCTTGATGTCCTTGGACACAACCCCGCTGCAAAACCCCATGGCAAAAGSTGCTTTCCTATTACCAGATCCATTCATGCTTACATAATATCGAAGCCATCCCCATTATCTTCTGAACTCTACCACCATGATGGCATTTATCAATATTGACTACTGTAGCTGAAGCTGCAGAATGGTTTCAATAACRTTTTTGCTCCTTCAGAAATCCCTTTCTGTGTGGGTTTCCCATTGTGACCACAGCCATGAATATTCATGGTGCCCTTGTTTTCAGCCTGGGGGAGGAGGAGCAGCCCCTGGCAGACTCTGCAGAGATTAAAGCCAGTCCCAGCTAATACTCACATTACCCTCTTGCTCCTCTCCAAAGACAGAGACACGGAGAGAAAATTAAACATATTCGAGAGTCTCTAATCCTACCTACACTTTAAGCACTTTATTGTATGCTCAGCTTTAGAAAGAGAGCTTCTAAAGTTGCCATAGTTACTACAAATACGAGCGTGAGCCTGTTTGTTGTGAAACTGTACCAAAGAGAAGGAACACAGAGCACAGCAGAGCTGATTGCACAGRCTTTTCTAGATCTTTCCAACAGGGCATATTACACTCTCAATTAAATTTATATTACAGACAAGTAAAGATTATGATACTCTAATAGAGAAGAGGGCACACCAAAGGAAGAAAACMATTTGATTTTGCAGAAGCCTCATCACTAGACTAGTTTAGGGACTGAAATCAAAYATTTCTGCACATTTATAGCAACTCTTTTCCAAAATCCTTCAGTGTGCTTTGGGATTCCACTGCTATTTTGACATATACAAATAACAAAACTGAATCAACCTGCCCGGTCTCCCATACTTAATATCTTCATTCCACAATTTAAAATTTAAAATCGTCCTCTGGGCTRTAATTTCAACTGACAGGGAGAGTGGAACACAAAGGAAAAAAGGTGGAGGAAACRGTCCCTTAAGGATGAAAAATCTGGAAGCCATAAAAATTTGTGCCACTAAATTCTGTGTAAGTTTTGCCACTGCCTGCAAAGGGAACTTTTCCCAATTCTCCTGGTTCTCTTCCCTTGGATTGTGCTACCAGAGGTTGCTGGAGTCAATGTGAGCACACAGTGACTGGTTTGTAAGTTTAATGGGCTGTGAAAATACAGAGGTGTCCTGCCAGGAGAATTCTGCTGCAGAGGGGGACACACAGAACATTTCTCAGGGACAGTGTTCCACCTTCCCATTCTCAGCCCAGTTGGAACTAAACATTATTGACAAGCCCACTGTGGCCACCAGGACCAAATAATTCTACAAAACAATTATTCTATATGTTAAATTATTCAAAACAACTATTCTGTATAATTATTATGCTGTAAATTGTTCTATAAAACAATTCGGATTCTATGGGTGAGAGAACAGAAAAAAATATGAACGAGGTTGGAAGCTGACAAGGTAGATAAAAGGCAATGCACAAATAATCTGGAAAGTGCATTGTATGTTGCTTGAAAAAAGCAACTTTCAGAAATTATTATCATTAATTAATAGAGGATACTGAAGGGACAACAAGGAAAATGAAATATGTACATCTCTTTCCCTAAGTTCCCTTCATAGTTACTAATACTGAAAACTCTCTACATATTACATTCTTGGTGGAGAATTTATTACRTAGTATAGGAACTTCCTTATTTTTTAAAATTAGATTGTTTCCTGCACTACAGTCAGTTTTCCATAACTAAATTATTACTTAGGAACTTTCTTATAAGTAATTAGGTCTTATGGAAAAAAAAGGATGTTCTTTGCCCAATCTCACTACCTCAYTTAAATCAAAATTTTTATTATTTAAATAGCAACTATGTTTTAATCAAATATAGGAAGAGACAAAAAATGTTATTAAGAAAGCCAGCACTCACAGGCTGGAACCTTCATCAAATGGGCTCTTTATGTAATCCATTGTTTAAAGCCACCCAGCTTTYCTAAGAGTTATTCTGGACCAGGTCTGTAGAGTTAAAAAACAGAGGTAATAAAAATACAATTTTTGTATTGTACAATAATTATACTTCTTTCTAGCCTTCAACAAATAATCCAATAMCCACTAAAACTTCTATGGGCTGGAATGAAATATTGAAGCATTAAAATCATTCCACTTGCAGACCTGACTGGACCACACTGGGAAGACAGAAAACATTTCTCTTTCCAACCTTTCAGTCCTTTCAAGCACTTTTGTCTGGGATTTTAGTGGTTTCATGAAGTTCTACAAGTGGTAAAAGATCAGAGCAATTCCCAACAACTCCTCTACAATTTTATGTGACTTCTACCTGTGATTAAGACATCACCAAAWAAGTAATAAAAGAAAATGTAAAGAACTAAAGATTTTCCCTTCATTGCTTATTTGTGAGAAGCTAATTTATATTTTTAGAAGTAACGTTTTGGACTCTATTTAATACTTGGCATTGAATTACCAGCATCAGAAAACATCAGGAATTCAGCCTATACAAACTTAAAATATTTTGCCTAGAGGCAAAACATTCTAGTTGTCTGTATTTTCATTTATTCCTCAGCTGTGGTGACTGCAGTCACCACATTCTGAATTTAAAATAAACTGTGAATGTCCCTTCTCCTTTCCCCTGCTTGACTTGGGGAAGTGCAGAGCCGACACAGCACAGCCAGGCATTAATTCCTGATCACAATTTAGGGATAATTTTGTAATCCTGGAGAAGCCAAAGCAGAGTTTTCTGCTCCAGACAAATCTCACCTGGTCCAAGGGGTGCCAAACAAGGCTCTGTCTCCACCACAGAGTGGCAGCAAATCCTCACTGGACACAAATTTGGCATGAGCAGCTTTTAGCCAGCCCTGCCCACTCCTCACCTGCAGCTCTCCCCAAAGCAAACTGCTTCCACAGCTTATCCTGGTGAAGACACAAATCCTATCCCCAAAAACCTGCACTGGGGTTTGCAGCTCCAATTCCACCCTGCAGAATATGGCTTTGACAGAGATTTATGTTACACCAGCTCAGAACAAATGGGCAAAACCATTTGGTTTAAAGGCACTGAAAGAGTTTAAACATTCTCTGTCATTCACAGCCTAGAGAAAACAGGAGACATCCATAGCACAAATTGTACATAAAATACATTTTCCAGTTCCCAAGCCCTCTCTACCCTCCTACCATCAGTAGTGCATCAATAATTTCCCTTTTGCAGACA
>NW_026623429.1:1356050-1369552 GCF_030028575.1 Malurus melanocephalus
GCATTTACCCCACTCTCTGAGCAGTCTGCCCATGATTTGCAGTGATAAATCCATTTTTTAAAGTGTACCTTGTGGCACACAGACATCTTTAAAATGGGGCTTACATCTTCTGTATAACCAGAACACAAGCATGTTAACCTCATGTATGATTTCCAGTGACAATTTATCCATTAATGTACCTATGGCCAACAAATTAAGTACATTAATTAAGACCAGACTATAAAACCTCTTTTGCTCAACACTTCTGCACAAACACAGCTCCTCTTAAAATCAAGCCTGTCAATTCCTTCATGTACAAGATGCCTTTTTTCTGAAAGACTTTCAGTGTTGCACTGGAAGATTTCACYGTGTCCCTATTTCACTGTGTCCCTAAACACAATATCCTAGTGGTTATCTTGCTCATTACAGCCTGGGATTTATTTCTGGCTTTAGATTTGTTTAGAGCTGCTTCCAAGCACTGCTTTTCACCACAGATTTAAAAAAAAAAATAATTCCCAGATCATAACCAGCATTTGGTAAAGCATTTTTTGCATGAAGTAAAACAAGAAACCAAGCTTTGTATATTTTTTGTGTCTCTCCCCTCCCTTTATGTTTTTCAGTATCCTTTTTGAAGCGCAGGCACTAGAGCTAGGCAACAAAATCTGCCAAAATTTGCTGTGGGGCTGATTGCAGGTGCAGCACAGCTTCCTGTCCCTTTGGCTGCCAATAATTCAGAAAAAGTGAAAACCACCAACTCCAATATCAGTTGTGAGCAGTATTATACACCCAGCTCACTAYTGGCCTTTAATGCCTGCCAACAAAACATTTAATCTGTATTTTATGTGCTGCCTTTCATGTTCTGTGGGACTTAAAACCCAGTGCCAAAACACCTTAACATGAACTATGAACTTAAACACAAAATTTGGGTCCAGAGCTACAAAAGCCGTAAGATATGTTTAGCTCTGTCAGGCTATTTTTATTATTATGTCTCTTATGCCAAAACTTACAGAACTTTCAAAAAATATTAAGCCATAACCTCCAACTTGTTTTCCTTTYCCCCATACTCAGACTTGTAATATTAGCTTAAAACCAAGTATATGACACATTCATTTCTTGCTGCTTAGGCTGCCAATTTTTTTTTTTTAAATTGAGACTTACATTTTTAATAGAAACCCTTAATTTATGAGCAACTACAAATCATCTGGTTTTAAAAAGATAAAGTGGGAAAGAATCCCACTCTTTCTGTGTGAGAATCAATCTCCAGCTAGTACTCCACAGTTAGGATATTCAGTTTTTTCGCCCTCTTCTCTTACAAAAATCCCATTTTAAGTGTTGATAACAACTAAATCTGTCAATTATGTGTAAGAGGTAACAGAGTTAGCAGGCTGGAATGTTAAAAAGGAAAACCTTCAACTCTGTTACCTCACTGTTTAAAATGCCTCACCTTATCTTCTCTTCCAAGTACAGAAAAAAAAAATTAAAATTTCATTAAGCTGAAACTCACGTATCAAATTATGATTAAAACCTACCACAAACATTGAGATGTGATGCACTGAGGCACAGGAGGATGGTAACTGTGTTCAAAAACTGATTTTACATCAGGCAGACTGCAGTSCTTTTAAATTTCCTGGGATATGGAAAAAAAAAAAAGGCTCTACCTTTACACAGAAATATCCACGTGTGTTTATATGCATACATATAGGAATTAAAAGCTTTTCTAAAATGCTTTAAAATGGCAATTATAGGATTCAAACAAAACTTTCAAAAAATGTAGCACTACACTTAAAAATCCAAACTAATTCATGACTGAGATGGGGTCAGGCTACTTAAAATTCACCATTCTAAGGCAGATGATGAGTTGAGCTGACACAATTTGGATTTAAGCTCTTTCTCTGTTTAGAAATGTTAGAGATTCATCCATTTATACAGATCCAACAAGGATTTGAATGCCAGCTTATCTTTCAGCACAGAAATTGAGTATTTTATTGATTCAGGGTCTGTAATTTATGTGATGTAACTTCCCCCCTGAYGCTTATTATAATTTAAAATGTTACTTTATGACAAATAATCAAGGAAATTAAGTTAAATAAGACTCCAGTTCTACGGTCACAGATGCCAAATGCTGCCCAATGTGCACCCAAAAATAAAAACCATTAAATAAATGGGCGTTTGAAAGGTGCAACTAAATTATTAACAACTGTTTGTTTAGCAAAATAGCCATTAGCCACAAGATTTCAGGGAGGAAATCTCCACTCCAGGAGAAAGGAATAAATCCATAGAGCCAGGGGAAGGACTAAAAATATAACTCAAGTGAGGAAGGAAAGGCCAGGCTTTGGAAACCATTTAGAAATCAAAAGAATAAAATCTAAACAAAAATCAGAGCAAACAGTTGAAGGTTCAGGAAGGAGCTCACAGGAGAACACCATCAGCTGAGGATAAAACTGTTTTTAAAACAGCAATCAAAAATGGAGCGAGAGAAAAATGACAGARTAAAGGTATTATTCAAAGCATTGGCCAGATGACATCCAAATATTCTTTGGAGGCATGCACAAGGAAAAATGTCAAGAAGACAGACTGAAATATGATAAGGTGGTTGTAGAAGGCATTCCATTCTCAACAATATTTCTGAACCACTCCTAGCTTTACTTAAAAAACCAAAAAATCTTTRGCTCTCAAATTTCTAGTGCTCTGTCTCAGCCCAGAGGGGAATTTTTCAGAAGTAAGTCTACAGAAAAAAATCAAGGAAGCTGTTTGAGCTATAAAAGCAGTGAAATATTATATATTTGCTTAATTTCTTCTTCTTTTTTTTTTTTTTTTTTTTTTTTTTTTTTGGGTGGGGTTTTTTTTTTTTTTTTTTTTTTTTTTTTTTTTTTTTTTTTTTTGGGGGGGGGGGTGTGCTCCTGGTAACTAAAGATCTGCTTTCTTTCAAGAATTCAAGCCTGTCATGGATTTAAATCCACCGAGAGGATTAGAGAAGGGGACAAATATGACAATATTTGGTTTAGAAATAGTTATTAACTTTAATTCCYCACTTTTACACGCATAGTTGGTGTCTACAGAGATTACACCTCTCAAGGGATTAGAAATATTAGAATGTAACATTTGAAAGAGCCTTCTCACAGTCTGTACAGCTCTGTTACATTTCCTCCAGCTTTAAGAGTGACCCTGTACATCACATTTCTTAATGGTGATAGCAGGGTAGAAATGAGATATTGAAGAATAGATTCATATTCACATCTCTGCTAATCTGCTTTAGGATTTTATAAACTCTCAAGGAAATTACTAACACAACCACCACCCCCTCCCAAACTCTAAATGTCAGGTTTTTTTAAACTATTTTAAGTATTTTAATCACCCTGCAGGTGCTCTAAAAAATGAATTTTAGAGATTATACAATAAACAACTTGAAATACACAATTAGAAATTGTAACTTTTTTAAATGTTCAAATACAAAGTGTGATCTGTGGTCATTTCTGGAAGACAAAAAAAGATTAAGTGCTTTAATTTCTCAGAGCATCTTTTTCTGTACTGCACACTGCATTCTTTCTGTGGTCTTAAGGCTTTTTCATTTAAGAAGAATGTGGCATTTGACAGGAGAAAAGTTTTCCTGGGGAACAGTGTGGAAGACAGAATTAGGAGATGTAGAACATCTCACAGGGAAACCTCCTATTTTTGTTTTCATTCTAAAATAAACATTTTCTGGCAATAAATACTCGAGAAGTCGAGTCTTTGTGCCAGAATTTAGATCTACTGAATATCWTGCTTAATGGGGTGTGTTTTCTCCTTGGTTCTCCACCTTCCATTGGGTTTTGCCCCAGAGAGTTTGCAGCATCCAGAAAAGATAAAAGGTGATTTAGATATGGATATAAGTGTTGGGTTATCCCAACAACTTTGGATGTGCAGCCAATTTCAAATAAGATTTTAAGCAAGATTAGGTTACACCAGTGCCTCCTGTGCCTTTTCCTACAGGGACMAGCACTCAGCTCCTCCCCCTTTAGAGCTTTAATAATTTTTTAACCCTAATTTTAACCTTAAATTTAACCCTAATTTTTTTTAACCTCAGCAGGACATTTTAGGCAATATATCTGCTTGGAAAGAAACTGAGATCTCTTTGGTCCATTAACACTGCAGTAAGAGAAGCCTGGATAATTTGGCAGTGCTCCTTTCAGGAGTGTAAAAAAAAAAAAAACAAAACCACCTTGACAGTGACAGCAACAGCAGTGGTGGGCAGAGATGTTCCCAACTACACCAAAAAAGGGGTGTTTGGAAATGGCTGTTGGGCTAAAACCTTTTAGGAATAAATCAGAAATTTCAGAAATTGATACAGCACTGAGGGATTCCATTCTAAGCCACACAAGCCCCTGGGGCTCCTTTAGCTCCTAACAAAACACAGCTACAAAAAAATCCACAGCAGCTCCACCACGGGGCAGGATTTGGTCTGCTGAAGAAGGTGAAAGAAATGAGCCCCTCTCAGGCTGCTCTTGCTCAATAATAATATTGATAATAATATATAACCACACTTGTAGCTGTTCCAGCTTCTCGTCTGACCAGTTCTTACAGCTAAAATCAGACACAGCTCAGGATTGTTGTGTGCATCACAAAGCATTCTGTATCTTCTTGAAGACAATTCTCAGCCACAGGAATTAAATTGGTCTAAACTGGAGTATGGCAACATAGTGATTTCCTCCTGCTTTCCTACTTCCATATGTGGATAGAGTAGAGGCACARACTGGTTTGGTTGGAAGGGACCTTAAAGCTCATTTATTTCCTAATTATTGCCACGGGCAGGGACATTTCCACTGTCCCAGRSTGCTCCAAACCCCATCCAACCTGACTTTGGGCACTGCAGGGATCACAGCCACAGTTCCTCTGGGCATCCTGTGCCACTGAGAACAGGTAGAGTTGGTTTCCACTCYGCTGTTATTTTATTTTGCCTTTGGCTTTAGGAATGAAGGGTTCAGGCCAACAGATTTCTGTTCTTAACCTGTGTTAACAGGTCCCATTTTTCCACTGCTGACCTCAATCAGTGCTAGTTACAGTCCCAGTGACACATTTGGTACTGGCTGATAGAAGAAAGTAAGATAGAAGAAAGTAAGAACATTTGTAGTGCTCTGTGTTTCCTTGGATGACACAAACCAGTTGGCAATAATGAAAAATAGAGGCTTTCCACCAAAGAATACACCAAAAAATGCTCAGGCAGCATTCAAACTTTACCTGWGCAGGAAAGCAAATGTCAATGTGAGGAGGAAAGGGGTAATTGCAAGAAACACWGCATGGACTGGGCTGGAAGGGCCAAGTTCTGTCCCAGTGGGCACAACTTCAGTGGGCATGAGGAGGTTGTGCCAGCTCTCATCAGCACTAGGGGCCTTTCATAGTGACCATATAATAATGTGATTTTATGTATGTTTATAAAAATACAGAATACAGGTCATATCGAGCTACTCTGTACTGTCAGTGCCTGCAGGGAGATTTCCAAAATAAGGCACCATTGCTGAAGTGACATTGGGCTGATTTTCTTGGCACAGCCACATGAGAATCTCAGCCCTGTGAGGCTCACTCTGAAAATTCAACTCATTCTCCTGTTTGTGCTTCCCACTTTCTCCCATTCAGCAGTGAGGCTGTTTTACAGCATGTGGCCTGTTTTAGGTTGCACTCTGTAACTTCAATAAAAGTGTCTGTCAGCTCCCTCAAAAGTCCTTGCTGGCATCTTGCAAAAACAAACTGCCATTGTTATAGACCTGAGCAACTCCATTTCCTCCAGCTTKAGCCATTTTCATCAACCACAATTATACTCACTGCTGCCACGAAGTTGAAAGTATTTTCAATCTAYCTCTCAGATGACAGAATATAATAGATGCAGCTTTGGAAGGAGTTTCTGAAAATTAACTTACTCTTCTATGTTTTCATCCATTATCCAAACTAAGGGATCTGTGCATGGATAYTCACATCAACCACAGTTTTTCTTTTCAAAAATGCTGAGAACTCTTACTCCTAAAGCAYAGCTGGGTGTTTATTCATATATCTAACATGTATATATAAAAGCACATATATATACAAACAAGCATCCTCACAACAGGATATATTTTCTTCATGTACAATTGGTTTCTCACCTAACAGAAAACTGTGCTTAATTATCAGTTTATATAAAACAGACACTTCCATAAGGCCATTCTGATAACATCCAGACATTCACAAAACCARTTTACTGAGGCACCTTCTATAAGAGTCTCAAAAGGCTAAGATTGGCCAGCAGCCTGAAAAAACAGGAATATTCCATCTTCAAAACTGCAGTTCACTTCTGACTTTCAAGTCTTACCACTAACAGCTATTACATTGCAGCACTCTGGATAATATTTTTTCCCCAAAATAGTAATAAATATTTCTGAACAGCCACTGAAAAGCAAAAAAAAGACATTTCTGTGTGTGTTAATCATGAGCACAAATGTTAGGAAGTTTAACCCAGAAAAACCAAGCAGCTTGGTTAAGGTCAACTGAAAATCTTCAATAATAAACAGGTGAGTTTATCTAAAACCTCTCATAAGCACCTTTTTTGAGTGATTAGGGTCAAAAGTATTTTGATCAGAAAGGGCTCACCTCCCTCCTGATGTTTGCCTGAAGGAAATGGAATCTGTGAAAGGGCAGAAATGAAGCTGCAAGGAGCAGGAAGAGCTTAGGACGAGGTAAAAGGCAAGAACAAAAAGAAGGGCTCTTGTCTGATGATAGAGCCTGTCAGAGAGGAGGAAGATGATGACTCAGAAGCAAAACAAAAGATATTTGAATTTAGAACAACTTTTCAACACAAGTAACCTGAAAAGCAGGATTTGGAGTAAATTTTTTTACTGGTATTACCCAGACAGGAATCTCCAATGGGCTCTGCTRTCCTTTAGCAGGTTGAATTTATTTTTAAACACAGATTACAARGCTAAAGCACAACATTCCCACTTTTCAGAACCAGGACAAGAAACTGAATTTTCAAAACTAAAAGATTAGCTCATGCAGGAGTCTCTCCTTAACCTAAAGGCAAATAGCACTGCTTGCATTTTGAAACACCCTGTTTTCCTCTGAAACAGAAGGATAGTTATGATTAGGACAAAAGCTCAAAACATATTAAAGAATCCCATGGTATTTTGTTTTCCTTTCRTTCAAGTTTATAAATTACAACTGTACCCTTTGATGGTCTCAAACTTTATCCTCTTTTACTACACCTAAAATGAAGGATTAATCCTARAAAAACATTCTAGAAGTGGCTGCACAGCTGTGCTTTCCAGCAAAGGGGTCATTTGGGACCAAAACTCCTTTCTAGGTTTTCTCAAGGTGTTTTTACACTCAGGGAAAGGTAACGATCCCTGCCCATCCCATCACATCTGGGTCATGGAAACACAATTCTGCCACACTACTCCTTTTGTTTGTTTGTTGATACTTGTTTAAAAGTGTGCTTTTGCTTCTATAATCATTTGAAAATCTGTTTCATGTGTTCAGTATAAAAAAGCTGACRTGACTCTGTACAGGAGAGATATTTGATTTCCAGATGCACTCACCAGAAACTCACAAAGAGCCAATGATTCAATGACAGAAAATCACAGCTCAGTCACTGAACACACAATTATTACTTGAAGAGATGGATAATTCTGCTTAGCAACTGCTTATCTGCAGTGTAAGATTATTTCCCTCTAATAGCAATCTATTTTTGAAARTTTCTGCTCTTAAATTCCAGGGAAAAAAATTCTCTAATATGAAGCACAATGCCATTTATATTAAACACCCCCCCCCCAACATTTCAGTAATTTGCATCATTGATTTTCTCAATTACACACATTTTTGTGACAGCTTGCTAGCCTTGTCTCTGTGCTTAGAACACACTTCCCAACCTGATTTAATAAGTGTAGAGAATTGAAGGGGTATTTATTTCAGTCTCCAGAATAGATTTCAATGGAAGGAAAAACTCTAAAATCTGATACAATGACCAGAGCATGATTTCTGTCACAACTCTTTGAATGCACACTTTCAAACCAGTAATATTGTTTTAGGAAAYAGAATATAACTACAGTTAACTTACTTGGAATCCATTCACGGAAACCTATTTGTGCCCTTGCTCACTTCAGAACAATTAAAATACAACCTAGAAGCTCATGAGGCCAGTTCCATTTAAATACCCAGTGAAAGCAATAGTGTCATAAATCCATGAAACCCCCACACATTTTCTCATGAATCATATTCAGTAAACAGAATTCTTTTGTAAAGGATACAAGGATTGTTGTCATCAATGCTGCAGTTGTCCAGAATCAAGGAAATGCCATCCAATTCATACACCTAAAGAAAAAAAAACCCAAGTTTAATTTAAAAGACGTCTCAAGAAAAAAACAAAGTTTAATTTAACAGATGTCTCAACAATACAAACGATGTTTCATGCTAGAAATACATAAAGACGTAACAGGGATGTTTGTTTCATTAAAAATATTAAACATGCCAACATGAATTGCAGAGTAAACCTGGTGTTTTCAGCATCACTAAACTGTAACACAAGTGAGCACTAATTTCACATTCTCCCTTCATTTAGCAAATATTTCACTGAGGAATTTTCTGCTTCTCCCACTGAGCCAAATAAGCTATGCTCACTGATAGTTCATGCTTGGTGCCTGAAGGAAGAACCATGAAAAACTGTGGGGTAAAAAAATATGGAAAAGAAAGCTGAGAAATACATCCCCACACACACACAAAGTTCACATGAGGCCACATCTCCTGTACCTTCAGCAGCAATGTGTGACCTATACAGGCACAGCTCAAATTCTTGACATAAAAAGTAAGAGCCACTCAATGTTTGTTTTTTTTTTTTGGAGAAAGTGTTCCTCATGTTAGTAGCAAAGCAAAGATGAGATCTGGCTTGTTTTATTGCAGACACATGTGGGAGCTCAAAAACTACACTAATCCATCTGTGGGTGTGAGATAACAACTTATCATCCTAACAACTCATACACAACACCTCACCAAGAACTCAGGACACGCTGATCTTGACATGGAGCATGAGTATCTCATGGAAAGTATATTCTGTAAGAAATTTATGACCCCTAAGGTACACAGCAACATCAGACATGCATATTTATATATTTATAGCTTTACAAATCCCATCCAACCTCAACCATTCTGTGATCACCGAGCTACACTTGTCCAAACCTTACATTCTTTAATTCCTTAAATTTTCATTTCAAACCAWGAACTGGCAGGCAACAGAATTTAACCAGAATGCCAGTTTAGGCTGTGGTTTGATGATGGGATTCTCTCTTACACCTTTTTTTTTGCCCCAAACAAGACGCATTTTTATGTATCAAGGAAAACAATAAATCCCAAAGTTTACTTTGCAGGGCCATCAGCTTTCTGAAACACAAGTTTTGTGATAAGAGAGGTAAGTCGAGTGGGAGATTTAGATGTGAAATCCCCAACAGCCTATGGATCAATAGAACTGAATTCAGAGACAAAGCTGWGCACATGCCTCTTACAAACTCCTTTTCAGATAATTTTATTGCAGAGTCTCAAGCTCTAACACGAGAAAGCAGCACTGACAGATACACAGACAGGCACCTTAAAAACCCACATCTGTGCTAACATGCCTAACTCTACCTACACGAAGTACAGTTAATAACACAAGTTTAAAAATGCCCGTTCTTTCCATGAAATGTTTGTGTTTTCTCCAAAGGCCATGCACCATGGATGGTGTGACACTTCAAAGGCTGAACAAGCAGTGACCTTTCAGTAACACAGCATTTGCACATGTTTGGAAACACTGCCTCTTTGATGTTCAGGCTGTAGCTAAACTCTGATATAGCCTACAATGCTACCTCTTATTTTCCATCAGTGAAATGCTGAACTGTAGAAATTAAAAGGGATTAAGTGTTGTCAACAGAAACACACCGTGCAATGATTTGCTCCGGTTCAATTCAAATGAGATGTCTGCTTAACAGAGTGAGCATTTTAGRAGGGTAACATTTTAATTAAAATCCATGCAGACTTCAAAAAATTACTGCAAAAATATGATGAGATTCTATCAGAGTTCGGTGAGAACAATCAAATCTTGGTGRTATTTTTGTGTAAAAACAAGTTGCAAACTACCACTGCCTCACACATCCCCTTGGAGGTTCTTGAACATCATACAAGTGAACTGTACAAAAATTTGCATGAGTTAGGCACAGCTTTTGTCACCACAATGCCAGCTTYAGAATGCCACCTGGGACATACTACACAGGGAAATGGAGCAAGAAGAAAAACCTTACAATGTGCCTACCCAAGACAAACCTATGTRCTCCTCTGACTGAGGCAACCAAGGCAAAGGCCCCACAACACTTCCACCTCTACACCACCTAGATAAGCATGTATTTAACATTTTAAATTCAGAAATCATGGCAAAAAAACATGTCACTCCTACAATTATTTCAAATCTATTCTCCCTCTTTCAGCATTATCTCCTGGAGAGACATGAGGTTTATTTCAGTTCTCCCAAAAGCAGCAACCCGCAGCAACCCTTGCCTCTTTCTTCGAGGTAAAAAAAAAATATTAATACAAAATATCTTAAAAGTGGGGTACCTTTGTGCTGTCCCAAAGCTCTCCTCAGAGAACTAGGKTAGAGAATGAGCATTTTGGCCTTACAGAAGAGGAAGGCACCAAGCACAACATCAGGCCTGAGCCAAAAAAAGCAGATGCAGAAAGCCATGAGAGGAGGGGAACGTGCTAACTCAGCTGCTGAATCATTTTTTCAACGAGTCTTTCCAAGAGCAAAACACAGGAGTTTCCAGCCATTGGGATGATAATACAAACACTGGAGAATTCAGAATAGGCTCCCACCAGACACAGTAACACAACTGGAACATTTGCTTTTCAAACAATTCAGCTGAACTGAGTGCAGCCCCTGAACCAGAAATCACAACACACAGATGCTGCCATGGGAAGAAGRCTCTTCATTCTGGTTGGGTTTAGATCCATGATTTGGTCTGGAAAAAGCAAGGTCCAGCCCAAAACTCATTTTTTGGAAACACACAATAGCTGCTAGTGCAGCTTCTGACTATTCTGGCAGAGCAGCAGGAGAGAACAGTGGAGCTAAACATCACCCAGTATTCAACCCTGACCTTCACACTGTATTTGTACAAATTTCCATCCAATACAAAAACTGGTACAAATTTGCAAACATCACAGTGTACATTTACATACTTCTAGTCACACACTCTCCTGCTCTCAGTCCACAGAGCCCAGTAATCAGATAATCTTAATTTGCTGATTTCCAATCACTGCTATAAAAGAGGTTCTCTCAATTGTCCCCTTTCACCAGAATGAAAAGAAACTTAAAGGAAATKAAGTGTGAGATTAGCTACAACTTGTACAAGACCATCAGAACTCCAACATTTTGTTTAGTTCTAAAGCAAAGTGAAAACTGAAGACTTCACACTTTAAAGTTCTGAAAAAACACAAAGATAAAGGTTGAACAAGTCACAAGATTCCTTTCAGCCTTCTGAGTCACCATTGTAATAGGAAGTTCCAAATGGTTTCTGGCWAGCTGCCACTGTTTTGGTGGCCATGGTATTTTTGTCTTCCATGCCAAGCTTTAGGAAGCATTTTATGAAAATCTCAATTAAAATGAGAGACTTTGTTTTGTGGGTTGCATGTACTGGTTTGTTATTTTTGGGGGCTATTTTTGTTGTTTTTTTGTTTGTTTGCTTCAAGTTTTGTTCTCTCCAGTTCCACATTTTATATTACATCAGAATAACTTTTCTTCTAGACCAGAATTCCAGGCAATTCATAAAATATGCTGAAAATCATTGACATAGACAGAAAAATTTGATTCCCACTGAATGCTCCTGTTGGAGATATTTTGATCAGTGTTCTACACATATCACACACGAAATGGGCACAGAGCCTTGTGACTCTGTTATTTTATTACTTATTTAATTTCTCCCCATCAGCTGGCACATCTGCCTTGCTGCTTCCTTCTCTCAACATTTCATCTGCTCCCTTCTCTCAACATTTCATCTGCTCCCTGACACAAAGTCCAGCTGAAATCCTGGAAAACTGCAGCCTGCTTTCAGCATAAAGTGAATGGGAATGGAAAAGGAGGAAACCCAATCCAGTCAAACCCTGTTTTGATGAGTGCACCACCCTCACAGAGGCCATGTGTCATCACTCTCATCACAACTCTGTTCTGAAACTCCTTCCACTCCCAACAGCCAGGATTACTGRCTTGGAAATTTCTGAATTCAGAAAGCAAAAATAAATGCCCGTCAGTCGTTCCATTTTCCACTCTCCAAAATGACTTCTGTTGTGTCCAGCATTATTTAACATTCTTGCTTCATTTCACTTTGAAAAGAGAATTTTTAAAAAAAAATTAAGTAATCAATGTTACATGTATAATTTCATCATCAGCAAATGCTCAATGATGAAAAWAATGTGTGTGAAAATATCTAGGATGACTTCAAAACATGCAGTGATTTACGCCACTCATGGTTACATTCTGCAGCTCAATTCAGAACACTGAATCACAGTACTTCAGACTAAAGGCAAAATCGTGGTAGTTTCCTGTAATTCCTCAGAGTTTCCTACTGCAATTGTGAAGTGACTTTAGCACTGCTAAGTTTTTTTATGGAGCTGTAAAGAATAAGTTATTGAGTATGTTTATATCACCCAAAATCCACAGCCAAGGGGGAGTGGGAGGGTGAGGAAAGAAGAAAAAGAGAAGATTGATTGGTCAGAAGATTAATAAATGTCTCTGTGCCATTTCCAAAGGCATTTCTGATTCTCTGCTTCCACATCCCCTTGTATGCAGAGCTTCCAAGATTTTAGTGCTGGGTCAAAGAACAAACCATTCATTTTCYAGTGCATGTGTTAAGGACGGACACTGTTTCTTGTTAAATACAAAACTATCCTTGATGCTAATTAAATTTTTCACTGGGTCACAGTATAGTAAAACAAAGTGTTTCAGAAAAGGACTGTAAAATGCTTTTCTGCAGAAATGGTAAATGGGAGACTGCATGACCCAGCTGGTTACTGCAGTGAGCAGTTTAATGGTGTTTGYTGCTGGTGTTTTAAATCAGAGCAGCCAGGGAAACCCTCAGAAACCTGAGCCAGCCATACAACCCCATCCCTGAATCCTGCAGGAAATAATACCTCACACTGAGCAATGCCAGCCTCAYACTCGATTTTATATGAAACGTGGTGTTTTCCAAGAAACATGTAAATAATGGAGGTATAGTCGTTTTGAAAGGAAGAAAAACAACAAAAAAGCCACCTCAAATCTCCCAGTTACAGTAATTGTTTTGTTTCAGGACTGACAGATGTGGTCTCACTTCACCGTGGAGCCTCGTGGGGATGGTTTCAAAGGAGGCCAACACAAGTGCAAACCAAGTCTTGAGCTGGAAGAACCTTTAGAGACCCATTCATATCTTTTTTCCAACACTGCATGACACCTTCAGGTCACAGAATATTATTCATCCAAAATAGAACTGATGGTGGGTCTTCTCAAATACAAAAGCAAAGCAACTACACTT
>NW_026623429.1:1370482-1389652 GCF_030028575.1 Malurus melanocephalus
TACATGAAAATAGAGAAACTAAAAATCCTAAGGCATCAGACCGAGGGGAGGAAGAGAAGGAGAATGGTGGGATGAGTACATGAGCCACGCCAAACTCCACAATTTACCCTCAAAGCTGGAAATGGCCCCTCACATTTCCTTGCTGTGCTCAGCCCTCGTCAGTGTTTCTTCACTGACAACCCATATTTACAGAAAGCTGAGCAATTATTTTCTCCATTGACCYGAAATTCTACGAATACACATTTTCTTTTAACGATTCACCAAGCATAACCTTTGCACAGGATGAAAATTTCTTACAAAGATAAATTTATCCACCTTGCCGAGATTAAGATCAACTTCACATTCAGAAAACAAGACTCCTGATGTTGTGATTTATATGTCTATAAAAGCCATAGATATGGTATGCATGATATACAGTAAGTCAGGAATGCATGCTCTAGCACTAAATTTCATGCTGAAAGCTTGCAAATGCCTCAGGCTACTGARCGAGATGATACATGAAGCTGCACACAAGGAGACTGCGTGGTAGTTGCTTAATTTACCTCTAAATTACAACTACCAGAGGCTTTTCTGAGTATTTGTGTCTCCAAGTGTCTTGTAGTCTGGTAATCACAACCACAGGTATGACAAAAGTAAGATTCCCCATTTCTACCTGAACTTCTATACCATAATAAAATTCAAAGTTTTTTTTTAATTTACAAAGGTGTTCGTAGAATTGTTTTAAAAACTCCATAATACATTTATCCTTTCACGTGGTTAATTAACTTGAAAATATTATTCTGYAAAACAAGGCATGTATATATACTCAAGCACTAAGCCAATTGTTTATACAATTTTGTCTGTTCTGTTTGGCTTTATTTATATTATTTCCTTTCGTGCAACAGATCATTAATTTGATTACAGCCTATAAAGTCAAGACTGCAGGTTCTAACTGAAAAATAGAAACATTCTTGTTCCAAGACTGTTTCATTCCTCTATATTAAGTATATATACACCATGTTATTAACATTTCATTAAAGGAAACCTATCCAAGTACAGCCAACTCTTCCTAGCAAATCCATTAACAAGAAAAAAAAAAATCTCTTACAAACAGAGCTTGAGGGTACATCTCCATAGATCAAATTCATACCATAAAATCATACAATCACAAAAATTAGAAACATTTCCAAAAAAATTGGAATTTGACAAATCACTAATTTTTTACTATTTTTTAGAAAGAAAGACAATTTCTATAGGAGTTCAATAACAAACACTTCCATTTGAAGTTGATTTTCAAAGGGGCAGATCAACACTTTTASAGAAATGCCTGCAGGAACAGGTTGACACTAATAGTGGGTCAGAAGGTGAGAGGAGAAAAAACCTTGAATCAGAACCTCAATCAGCAGCCACCAGGYTGATCTATGGCAGGGGAAACTATAAACTTTCTTCCCTGCTCAGCAGCTACAAACTCTAAAGGCACTTTAAAAATGTGCATTGAATGGTGAGGTGCTCGTGAATCTGCACAATTCTGTGAATTYTWAAATGGTGAGGTGCTCGTGAATCTGCACAATTCTGTGAATTYTWAAATGGTGAGGTGCTCRTGAATCTGCACAATTCTGTGAATTTTWAAATGGTGAGGTGCTCRTGAATCTGYAYAATTCTGTGAATTTTAAAATGGTGAGGTACCCATTTATGAGTAATTACACTGAGCTGTTTGCATTTTTGTTTGCAGGCAAAACACTGGTTTTTTTTATTACTTTTATCTTTAGCTACAGTGTTGAATAAATATTTCAAATAAAGCCCTTGATTATTTCCAAATAAAGCCCTTCAATATTTCCAAAGACAAATGCACCATCATACATTTGCTGGATTTAAGAATGAAAAGGTTTTTAGAGAAGTTGGAAACTCTCCAATGGAAAATTTGCAGCTCTGAACAGCTCYATGGGTAGCACCCCTCATTTTCTAGAAAGACAGGCAAAAACTGATTTGGAGGTAATTTTATAATTTACCCTTATAAAAACTCAACATTTGTTGTCAGCTTCAATATGAATTCACTGAGCTCTGTCATTCCATTTTAGAACAGTAATTGCTAGGCCAAAATCTAAATCCTCAGATCAACACTTTTCGACCACAGAGCACAACCACCAGAATGACTCCCCATTAATAATTATACTGAACTTTAATCCTGCTTTTTCTTGCTAAGAATGAGTTTAGTCAAAACCATTCTTTAYCTGTGTATCACAACTACCAATCTGAACAAATCTGATTGACTGCAATTATGAGGTGACAACTTAGAGAATTGGAGTTTTAAACATTTACATGCTCATGAATGAGGCAATTCTTTGCCCTTCTTGATGGAAATACTGCACTTTTTTGGTTAAAGAACAGAAGTTTTTTCAAACAGCACAGTTAATGTGAATTAGCAAACTGAARTTATTGATAGAGTGTAAAAGGAGTATTAAATCTGTTCTCTCAAAACACAGGCAGAAGATCCTCACTATTTATGAAATCCTTAMACAATGCTAGAACTGAAGATATTTTTCTAAAATCTCCTTAAAGCTCACAAATTCTTCTCTCTTCACCTGTTTTTACCACTGTTTCCATAAAARAACTAAGTAGGTTTCCAATCACTAGCTGAGGATAGCAGGCAGATTAGATTAGTTGATAAAAGCATGCAAAAGTGATCACCACTTATTTTTATTTTATTGCAACCCTTTAATAACACTGAGGCTCTTTGAAGAGATCACATTTCAAGCAGAAAAGATAACTGAATGGAGTTCTCCAAATAAGAGCTGAATGGGCAGAACCTTTGCCTACACTGATCTGTGCAATCTCATTCCCTGCCTCTTTAAAAATGAAACCATTCATTTGGTTCTTTTGGGCACAGGATGACCAAACCTGGCTCAAGAATTGCCAGGATGAAGAGMAAGAATCATGCAGAGCTACAATTTAGAACAAACAGCATCACCCAATGGCAGAAATTCAAATCTGCAGATGGCTGTCACTACACTTTCTCTCTCCTCCTGAAGCTATGAAGGAGAAATGGAAAAAATCCCAAATAAAATCAAATTCTTGGTCTCTGTCTGAAGAGTAGGTGCTCTGATATGGCATCACATCCTTCAATAGGAGTTTTATTAAACAGCTAATTAATGGATGGAGCTGTGTCGGGAGATTTAGGTTTGATATTAGGAAAAGGTGGGTTTTTTTCCCAGAGGCTGCTTAGATCTGAGCCAGAGAAAAAGCTTTCAGAAAGGTTAATATTCTTCCACATTTGGGGATTCTTCTTCCAGCAATCAATACTGTTGGAAAACTCAAGGAATCACAGATAACCCCTTCTTTCAATAGAGGGCTCATTASGTCTTCTAAACCTCTTTTAAAAAATATTAAATTAACCCCATCTGAAGGTGTTATTTTAGTAAGTTTTTACAATACTGTGCATTCCAGACAAATTCAGTTCTTCACCACCTAGTAAACCAGCGAGAAATGTTTCTAGCTGATATGGTGCTCTTCAAATAACTGAGTATGATACAGGGAACAACAAAAAAAATCTCTGAACATCTCAAAATGCTTCTCAAGCTATGAGAATTTTAACAACCCACRCCTAAGAGAAGCATTTGAAACCAAGGTGGGGAAAAGAAAGAGCAACAGCACAAAACCCTTTGGTGAATAACAAACTTAATTCCTGTTTGAAATAGTTACCACAGGTATGATAACTACTACTCAGCCCACTGGACCAGGAAAGGAGCTGCAAAAACCTCTTGAGAACTCTTCCATATAAAGGTGAATTACCTTATTTTTAGATTTTGGTTTGGGAAAATGAGTATTTTACACCTTCAACAGGTATAATTAATAGCAATGCTCCAGATGCAGTTTCAACACTTAGCTGAGTGCTGTAAAAGGTCTGGAAATGGTTGTCTGACACTGGYGTGCCAAGCTTTTCTTTAAAAAGGGAAAGAGTCCTGGGCTGCACCACTTTGATGATCAGGTTTGACACCAAGGAGGGTTCAAAAATATCCACCAACATTCAGAGTCAAAAGGAAGCCATGAAGCCTACAAGTTGGTACTGACTGCTTGGAAATACATACAGAGCCAATTTGTTTTAATTCAGAATGTTAAAATGACATCTTGTCACCTTACTCTCTTCTGTCTTCCCTCTCCACTATAAATCAAAGTGATTAATTTAATTTYTAGAGCAATTCTTAATTTAAAAACACTATGAACTTCTCAACAATAACCATTCCCCCAGAATCTTCAACACCAAAATGCCCAAGTTCTGCTCTTGCTTTTGGCAGATGTTGCAATGAAATCATCACTTTMCAGGAATATTTACATTGTCAGAAGCCAACAGAGTTTCCATTTATGTTTATTCAAGGTTTGGTCAAAATTTCAGCCTATGATTCATGAATAATAAAATACAGATTGATCTTTATGCCCCTGTATCTATTTGATGGTAATTATGGCAATCCTCTACATGAAGCAGGACAAAAATATGTGTAATAATAATAATGTCACCAAGGACATCCAGACAACCAATATGTGAAGGTGTCTCTATGTAGCACCTTCATTTAATCAGCAAATTAAATTTCATTTGCTAATTAATTAATTTATTAAATTTAATTAGCAAATGCAAGCTGTTCAGACAAAAAAAAATAGTTTATGCACTATTCAAATTAAAGGGAAACTTTGTCCATACCCAAGTGCATCCAAGTTCCTTGCTAGAGAAATTATTTTTTTTTTCTGTGCTTTGTAGGATGAAGGCTTGAAGTGAAATTGGCCCAACTGGACAAGTCAGAATGGATCAGCAGAAGCAGAGCAAAGGGAACATTAACTTGCTGCTGCTAAAGGGGCAGCACAACAGAATAAAGTTCTGTACTATTCCCTAAGGACAAATGAGTCACATTGTTACAAAAATAATCCAYCCCTTCACAAACAATACTGCACGAGGCATTCATCTCTGACCTCAAGGCAAAAACCTCACACCAACCCTTTATTACTCATATTGTCCTGCCCCTCAGAGAGTGCCTGATTTTCTTTTGTTTACCATCTCTATGCTTTGATGGAAATCTTGGCACTTCTTTAAGGATTCGTGATTGCAACAGAGCTGAAGATGAACATAAAAACAACACAGGACTCCAGACAGTTCCCTTAAATGTCCCAACAGATACTTTGAAAGACATTCTTGAGCCACAAACACTTTGCTACTTGATGCATTTCTTCATTAATCAGGTAGAGCCCTCATCTRGACAGCAAAACCTCAGCTTTCAAACAGCTGTCAGGAACATTTTCAGCTTTCACAGTGCTACAGCCAGACAGAACTCACCAGTAACAGAGCTCAGGCTGCTACAGCACCCTGAATGTTTTGTCTTTACCTACCAAAGCATTAAAACACACTGAGAGCTACATGACAAAAGCCCTACCCAGCAGTGGAACCATGCAGAATTTTGGTTGGGTGTGCAGGAACTCCACTTCAGAGCATCCAGGTCCAAAAGGCTCCCTCTTCTGCTCAACTGCAAACCAAGAATTCTTTTTCCACTTTAGGCTCCTAAAGTTTAATGTTAGGAAAATATAATAATAACAATGATATGGGTTTCTGACTAAGAGGTTTTCTTCTCTCCCTTGCCTCTCAACAGCATTTGCAGTTAAATKTGGGATGATCTTCACTGCAAGTAATTTCAAATCCTGCTATGCCAGGAACAATGGAATTACTTCTAAAAAATTACACTAATCCTGCAGAACAGATAAGCTCATGGAGTTTTTCTAAAAACCTGAAGTGAGAACGAGCCATAATTTAGTGTAGTGAAAGGTCAAGGGGGAATGGCTTCAAACTGAAAGAGGTTAAGTTTAGGTGAGATACCATGAAGAAATTCTTCCCTGKGAGGGTGGGAGATCCTGGCACAGGGTGCCCAGAGAAGCTGTGGCTGCCCCTGGATCCCTGGAGTGTCCAATGCCAGGCTGGACATTGGGGCTGGGAGCACCCTGGGATGGTGGAATAGTGTCCCTGCCCATGAAAAATGTCTTGTTCCATCCCTTCCAACCCAAAATATTCTCTGCTTCTGCAAAAACAAAGCATGTTTAATTTGAGTTTTTTCAATTTTTATAATTACTGCAGCAAAAAGATTAAGTTAAGGAGCTGGATGGYCACAATTTGATCTATGGATGTCAACAGCTTTTGCTGACCAAGGGGGTTCATTGCACACCTTGTCCCCATGAAAAAAAGGAATGGAAAACTGAATTCTAAACAAGTCAAATCTTGCTCATATTTTCAGACAGAACAGTCTTCAAATTAGGAAGCTAGTCTCATATAAAACAATTTGGCTTAGATATACATATATATATATAAATCTAAATTAATTTAAACACACTAAACCATATCCAGATGTTTTACTTGCTACTTTTATTATGATTAATTTTAACAGCAGACTTTTCCCTTTTCTCCCAGAAGAATTCCTTTTCTCATCTCTGCATTGACAAAATTAATATTATTGCATTAGAGAAAGCACTGCTACCACCTCAAACAAAAACAGGCATATGAAAAAAAATTATACTGCATAAATTGTTCATCTGCTACCACCTCAAATAAAAACAGGCAACTGTTTCCTCTTTTTCCCCACTGTGGAAACAAAACTGATTTTCTATATAGGAATTATAAAGGGTTCCAAKTAATTTGATAAAGGCAGACCTGCATTTTTAAAGTGACAAGAAAAAGGGAGAAAAAGAATAAGAGACTAATTCAAAGATTTAAAATTAAGTTCATGCAACAAACTCACATCCATTTCCTTTCAAAGTGAAGTTTCAAATTAGTTTGAGACTTCTCAAAGAAAGTGGAAAAGTGAAAACCACAAAGGAATTAGGCACTGGATTCATTCTACAGGGGTGAAAGGGAAGGCAGCCAGGCAAATGTTACATTGTTATTAAAAAGTCAGCATAATTGTGATAATAATTTAAAGACACTAAAAAAAAATTGCCTCCTTTACACAATCAATTCTAACCTTTATTTTTAGACCAACAATATATTTTGTCAGGCATCTGTTTACACCTCAGAGTTCTGCCAGAAAAACACACAAACTCACCTTGTCTTGATTTTCCTTATTCTTGTAACACAGATTTCCAATYAAACGAATGAGATGAGATTTAAAACCCACAGCTGGATGGGCAATTTCTTCCTGCCCTGTCASAGCATGTGTGGCAGTGAAAATATTTACAGCCTGTTTTCCAGCAAGGTGAGTTAACCTCAGAGTATCTAGAGAAAACAAAAACRTTTTAATTCATTACCATGAGAAAATTAATCTCACTTGGCACAGAGCTTTACTGTTMATTGTTGAGTTCAAAGCTAAGCCATAGAATTTCACGTATTTAGCATCATGTCAAAGAACTTTAAAACTTTACTCCATTGTGTAATTTGTGCTAATATAACCAACCACAAAAGATCAGCCCAATGTCAGAAAGCATTTTTGTGTACTTTTTACACCCTGGTATTGATCTCCACCTAAAGGGTCAGAATTTGTAGGCTGTTAAGAATTCTGACACCACAAATATACTGCTAAACSCAAGTTTTTTAGAAAACTTGCAGACTGAATTTGTCACATCAATACATCCAAACAACAGGACCACTTTCTCTTTTTTGTTTTTCCAGTCTGTTCCTGTGCTGTAGCATTACAAGAAATTTCAAGTACACAGAATTACAGAATGATTTGGGTTGGAAGGGACTTGGAAGATCATCTGTTGTTGCTGGAAGTTTTTCATTTATTTTTTTTTATTTTCTTATTTCTACAATGAGGACCCTCCACGAATCTCAAAAGAGTCATCGCTTGTAGCTGTTTCAGCCTTTTGATGCTTTAGATTTTTACCCATTTGTCTTAAAAATACACAAACTTTTACAATTTTCTCACAAAATGGTGGCACACCTCAGTCTCAAAGTGCTAAGATTTCAAAAAGCACAGGTCATGGTTTGTATCCCCCTAGTCCTTCCTGTTTGAGCATCTATGGAACATCTTGGCATGATTTTTTTTCTGTACAGCTCTTGCTGTTTCTTAGCTTCTCTAAACCTGAGCTTTAAAAGTCACTGGATTTGGTTAATAACATTCAAACCGCACTTAAATTTCAGTTTTTCAGAAATTTGAAGGGAAACAGTTTTTCAGAAATTTCAAGGGAAACAGTTTTTCAGAAATTTCAAGGGAAACAGAAGGGAACAAGCATGGAGAGAAAGTCCTTTTTCTACTTCTTGAAGAAATCCTTCTCCAAATTCAGCCAGGAAGCAGCTGTCCCTTACATCACCTTTCCACGTGAAAAAAAAAAAACATTGCTGATACTTGAATCATGGGCAACACAGGCCCAGAGCAAGTGGAAAACCAGAAAATTTCCAGGAACAAACCAAGTATTTGAAAATGCACATTAAAACCATCTCCTATTTATTTATTTCATTCAAAGGTCAGATTTATAATTACCACCAGCCGTGAAAAACATGTTTTCATTGCCAGAGTACCAAAAATTAAMCTTTGTGGCTGTTCACTCACCTATGGCTGTTTCAAGCAAACCAGGGAATGCCTGCAGATGTTCCAGTTGGTTGYTGTTTGAGGTCATTTCACAAAGAACATCGAGAAGACGAATTGTCACCAGCGCCTCCTGAAATGAAAATTGCAGTTCTGAAAATGGTTTATGAAGGATATCATAAAAAYATCAACCCAGAGATGGAAACAGGGGACAGGAACTCTCAGGTTTTGTGCAGGTCTTCTGAACTGCCAGGAACAAATTTATAGAAAATTAGGGCAACTTTCTAAAATAACAATAGCGTATTACATTGCAATAATTTCTTTTCTATGGTTAGTGTTATATCTGCCCAAAAAATCATGGGGAAACCAAAACAGAGCCATAAGGGATAAAATTTTAACAAAAACACAGTAGCTTCCAAAAGCAGAAATACAGAAAATTACTAGCTGAGAAAATTATTTCTGTATAAATGTTTTCTTTGAGTTTATTCAGTCGGAGCGTCCCACTTTAAAGACACAAACACCGCCTGCAAGACACCAATTTGTTATCCGCAGGAATTCTGTAAAGTTTTGTGGTCACATGAACTTTGGCTGTGAGAATTTACATTATTCTTGGGTAAACAGCATTGCCATCAGAGATGCAGCATTTTGGTTGAGTATGAGACACACAATTTCATTTGCATATTATTTGTTCAGCCAGAGAACTATTTTTTTCTCACTGAAAATGTTGGTCCTGCTTATAATGACAATCTAGGATTTACAGAAAATATCTTTAGAGGACATGGCAGAATTTGGAACACCAAATATTGCTCAAGAGCCAGGCTGGGACTGCAAGATGATCCCACTCAAGGTGTGGTACATGAACTCCAAGTGGCCATGAAAAGGCTCAGACTTTGGTCACAGKAATTATTCCTGCCTTGTCTGGCCCAGGAGAAAAAAAGGTTTATTTACCAACAGTATAATATTTCGGATACAAAATGTTGATTATATGTTGATTATAATCAACATAATGCAACTGAAATCAACACTAGTGTTCAGTAATTAAGTAGATCAATTATATTCATTCTTTGCTGCTTGAAGACACCAAATTGCTATGGGGTCCAGGTATTAAAACTGTATTTTCTWTTTTTGACCCACACAGGTGTACAAAAGTGCAAGTTTTGCCTTGAATTATTTTTATATATATAATGACACAGCTTTCATCAGCACAAAGGCAGTCTCTAAATACATCAGACATTATCCTGCTACAAAGTAAGAACAGCCCAACTGTATTTCAGAGACAGTAACCAGCTTTTTACAATTTTTAAAASGAACAGATTATTTAAAAACAATAAAACAACTCCCAAATTTTCATGTATATTGGAAACCTGCTAAGTTCAAAAAAATTTCCTTCCCTGCTGTTAACTTTCCAAATTGGTTTTTTTTTTGCACTCCACCTGTTCAAAAGAAAGGCAGTAAAGAAAAATACTTCCTTTGGAAGTTCAAAACCCAAAATAGTTTATATCCATATCAAGATTTCAATCTGAAAAGTAAAAAAAGAAGTAAATGAAGATTTTTTTAAATAAACACTGAGAGAGACACAGAAAAGATGTTCCTTATAAAGAGATGAGCTAAGTCCAGGGAAGGGTTTTATTTTGCAAGTATGGTTGAAATAGCAAGCAAACTGATGCTGAAGTCAGGCTCAGAATGGAAAAGCTATTTTAAACATTGGTTTAAGCACTGCAAAAGCATATGATTAGCTTCTCATGGGTTTAGGATGGAGCTACAAGACCTGATGTTCCTGCAGGAAACCAAGCAGGGTCTACRTAGAACAAATTAAACAGTGGATGGGAMACCAGGACAATTCTGGGAGTTAGGYCAGTCCAAGRATTGATCCCAAGAGTTTGCAAATGTGGCCTCAGAGCTCTGGAGCCTGAGAGAGCTTAACAGTACAGACATGGTGAGCAAGGAAAGGGCCACAGAAATGGCAGAGCAGAGCTGAGCATCACAGACAATACCAAAAGCATTATTAATGACAGACTCCACATGCACAACTGCATTTTTATGCAGTTAAGTACAACTGCTACACAAAACCTAAAATATTTACCCAATTGAGGAGAAATTGGTGCAATTCTTTAACTGAAAAAAMCCCAGTTTTATGAATTTAGGCTGGCATTTCTATTTTCCCATGGCAGGCATACATTATGAATAAATGTATATACAAATATGCACATACACACAYTGCCCTTCATTTATTCAGCTATTAGGATTTAGATTTTTCTGTTCATTTCATGAGCCAAATTTCCCACCAGTGATCCTCAACTTATCACACAYCTTGTTTATGTGAGAGAAGAATTAACAAGTCTGTGTCAAGCAGGACAAKTTTTTGCAGTGATTTTCACAATACTGCTGTCCCAGCACCTTCTGGTTGGACAGAGATCTCCTTCTGCTGGGTGCAAACAAATGGTTTTTTCCATGAACTGAAACCACAGAAAGTGGTTTGGGAAGTAACCAAATGATTAAAAAAAAAAAAAAAAAAAAGATGCAATTGTCACAATGTATGTCCTCTTTCTGCCAACCTTTTCCAGAAGGAGACAGTTAAGTTATCTAACATAACTTAGAATAAACAGCTGGGGCAGTGGGGAGGCTGTGTTTTTTGGACATACAAAAAGAGATTGTGTTCTTGTTGGTTTGTGTTTTGGCTTTTTTATCACATCCAACTACCATAAAGTGATTTATGGTATTTTTTCATAACACCTCTCAACATATGTTTATAATTTGTGTGGCTTATTTAAACAAAAAAGACCCAAGCAAGTACAACACCTTATAATGTTTTCATATGAAAGCATTTAAGATCAATGTTTTTTTACTTGGTAATATATTATTTATGATGCTTCTTCTCTGTAGTTTCTAGAAGTGAAACCATTCCACATTAATTTTGCATTAACAATGAAATTATTCTGACTATATATATTACTGCTTCCAGGATAAATAGGATAAATATTTTTATTTTGATGTATATTTGAATCAYGGGATCATCACAGAATCACAAAATATCCTGAACTGAATCCAGGGGCAGCCACAGCTTCTCTGGGCACCCTGTGCCAGGGCCTCCCACCCTCACAGGGGAGAATTTCCTCCTAAATCTAAAATCCACATCTACTCTGTCAATGTGAAGCCATTCCCCCTTGTCCTGTCACTACACGCCCCTCTAAATTTGAATAAATTACAATTCACAACTCAAATAAATTACCAAAGCGATCCTTAGTAAGATAATAAAACATCCAAACATGTGACAATTAAAACATTTTTAAAGTTCTGAAATATTTAACAATGAAGTAGATTTATTTTCAAGTATCTTTTGCCACCATCAAAGGAAAAAGTCAGCTGCTGTCCTACAGACTCTACAATGCAGTCTGCCACTGCTTTCCCAAAATAAAATGGAAAAGATATTGTTATGTATTTTATGTTATGAATGCCCCCTGGAGCAACAGTGCCATTGAGGATTTATCACTTCAATTCCTAGTACTTACATGGTTTTTAATCACTCTTACCTCATTTTCTGCATCTGCTGCAGCAGTTAACTTGAGCACAGCTCCACAATTCTCTTGGAAACAGCCTGCAAGGAACTCAGCGTGTTGAACAAACACATCCATTTCCTCACTGCTAACTGAGTTCTTGTCATTGACTTTCACCATCAGCAGCTCTAACAAAGTAACTCTGGAGGCAGAAAACAACTTGTTAAATTCACTGAGCCACATAGCATTATCAGCAGAATAAGAAGATACAGTGGTTAAAAATGATGAAAACAATTATCATGCTAGCAACAGAGAAGATTTAAAAAAATTAACAAGCCTCATGAATACTGGCAATCAGTCTCTGTCTGCTGCTTTTTTTTTTTAATACAGAATTAATTTAATTCACCATTCAATTAATACAGTCTAGCCAGACAGTCAATATTTTTCTCAAGCCTATTTCAATCTTCTAATTTCTTATGTCCTAAGAAAACATTACGGTGATTGTATATTCCCCATGCCTAAAGTTTCCAGCAAAGCAGCTCTTAAAAGCTGCTGTCAAGCATTGCAAAATAAACAAAGAGTATTTGACAGCTTCTGTTTGAAAAATACAGGTTTTCACAGTCCTTGCCTTACCCACAGTCCTTTACTAACTCTCCCCCACAACCCCAAATGGTGAAAATAAAAAACCATCTGCACACTCTGTTCTTTACAGTAATTTTATAATTGCTACGAGATGGACTAAGCAAATCCAAGTTAGTCACTCATACTCAGTCAGATAAGTAAGTAAGTAAGTAAGTAAGTGGATAAATAATGACAAGTAAGTGGATAAATAATGAAGCTGCTCTATAAAAACTACTTGGGCTGGGTTTTTCAACAGCTTTAATATAATTTTATTTCCAATATCCTTTCATATTGGAGCAGCCCCTCCTGCTCCAGCCCAGTGCACAGGGGATGGGGAAGTGCCACTGTCATTCTTTCAGCCTGAAAGGACACTATTTACTGAATGAATTCAAAAGCCAGCCCAGGGATTTCTTTCACTGAAATATTTGCAATTCAGATGGAAGGACTGACATTTAAACATGTGGAATAGTTCAAATGCTTTTTTCTTTTAAATTTACCAAGCAGGTTGTCAGAAGAGGAAGAGAAATGTCTTTTTTCTGTGGAAAAAGCTCGGTCACTGCTTTCTTAACCTCCAAGAACGCACCTCTATTAATCACMAAACAGCTACTCAGTCCCAGCTCTCAGTGTCATTAATACAGCTGCATTAAACTATTATCTGAAGGAGGACAAAAAGGTTTTTCAGCACGGCAGCACTTTGGGCACATTTGGGTGAGGGCAGAAGGATGGAGCAGCCTCTCAGGGCTCTGCTCAGTTTGCTGTGCAGGTTACAGTGGGTTATCAGTCACACTCTGCCCATCTCCAACAGCTCCACAGAACCCTGCACTGACCAAAGGCTTTCCCTTTTGGCATCCCATACAAAACCTACACTTAGTATCCACCAGGTTTGGAGTCTTTCAAGAATGTGCTCAGCTAACAATGCAGGATGGTCAGAGATTTGATGAACACAGGAATTATTCCCCCACTGCAGTGGGTTGACCCTGAACARWTTCCAGGCACCCACCAAAGCTGCTCTCTCACTTCCCTYCCCTGCCCCCAATAGCTGGACAGGGGAGAGAAAACTTCATGGAGGGTTCATGGGATGAGGTAAGTGCCAGGATAGACTATTTCTACATCACTTCCACATGTTTGTCAGTAAATTAAGCAGTACCAAAATCATAATGGAGTTTACTTGATTGGCAGAACTTTTGGGATTGATAATAAATTCAGTGGACATGCTCTGATCCCACCTGTGATCACCGATGTGAGGAATCCAATCACTATTTGTAGTATACTGAGACCTTTCTAGAAACTGATTATATCTACTGCTTTAAGTACAAACACACAACTTAACCCAGCCCTGCTATCCCCAAAGGCATTACAAAAATATGCAAACTGCCATTCATGATATTCCCCAAAAGAATTCAGTGCAGCTCATTTGCTTCAAGCAGTTACTCAGCACCCACCTGCAGGCACATGGCTCAGATTTGTGACCATTTGGTCACTCTGAATTACAGAGGAAAACAGTATTTCCCTCCTTGTCATTCCCATTCCATCCCTATACAATAATGGTATTTTATCTAAAGTTCAAACCTATTGCACATTCTTTCTTTGCCTGACATCCCTTTAATTTTCTTATAATCTCCAATCAATGCCTGTTCCCTCACTTGTGGTAACACTGGAAACAATACAAAACACAGACTAAAATTACAAAACACAGACTAAAATCACACTAAGGCACTGTTTTGTGCAGTGTTTTGTCATTCACCTGCAAAAACTAGAGAGGGAACTTGCAACTTCCCTGGGTGGATGCAGAACAAAGTGGCCACATTAAACACATAAACAAGACCACAAAATCCTCAAGCAGTTGTAGGAGACATAGAATTCTAGCAGAATTCCCAAAATTTGATTGTCTTAACAAAGTATCTTTTTAAAATCTTCCTCAATTCTCTATTAAAGCAATGGGAATTTTTCCATTATAGCAGTGGCCATTTCCCATCAATTCAGCACACATTTATTCAAACACTACAAGGAAACTATCAGTGTTTCTTCCAGGTGAAAGAAGAAGTGTTCTCCTTCTGTTAAACACTGGAAACATTAAGGATTAAGTAATCATGGGCATCTGCTCATCAGTTTTGTAGGTTCTGCTGACCAGTATTAGACACACTTCCAGCTTTTGTAAAGGTTTCCTCTTAATTTCTTGACATAACAGCAGAAGTATGAAGAGCTGAGGACGTTTCCAATTGAGCTGTAAAACTCTGTAGGGTGTGGTTCTTTTATAAAATCAAGGCCCAGGCATGAAATCCTGTCCTTTTTTTTTTGTATGAAGTATTTCTTTACCAAGCAATGGCGCCAACCTGGATTCTGCAACCCTACATAAATCACTGCCAGTTGTGGCTGAGCTGTAATGTTAACCGACCAATTTAAAACCATTACTGACATAGAAACGTGTATTTAGAGATTTTGTGCCAACTATGAAACCACATGGTTTTTCAATCATGTGAACAGGATACTCTATAAGGAATGCTAAATACAAAAAGCCACGTTGGTTTTTGGGGTTACCTTTCTTGATTGCTCAGTTTGGCATAGAGGGCTTTTACCAGTTCTGGACATTTCAGCAAATGTTCTGTCACAATCAGGAACCTAAAGGAAAAAACAAGGCAAGTTTTACTGGTGCTGTAAAAGCAATATCTACATTTATTCCAAATGGTGATGGTTACTTTTACTTGCAGATGAACATGGTCCTATTCACTGATAGATACAAATTGTCACAAAATAATTGCACATTGTTCTGCAGTGTTTTTCCTAACTCAACGATGACACTTCCCATCATTTCTGCACACTTTTACTCACATGCTTGAAGGAAGCTGGCTGGAGTCTTTGGCCAGTTATATACACCACAATTCAAACAATAAAATACTCATCCAATGGTTTCTGCATCTCAGCAAAAAGACAAAGTTTAAGCTTGGAAATTATTATTCTATTCATCACAATACCATTCGTAAGCCCAAACAATCAAAAAAGTGCCCAAATAATTTATTAAAGGCAATCTATCAGGGCATCAAAGCAAATGGAAACTTCTTTGTCAGATGCAAGGCAGCAAAATACTTTTCTCAACTTTGAAAAAATACCCTCTTTGTGTAACAGAGACCTAAGCTGAGAACCAATTCTAAGTCCTTGCTCTACAGGGCAGGTAGATGTAGAATCACAGAGTCTCACGAGGTGGAAGAGACCCATGAGAATCACTGAGTTAAATTCCCAGATCTGAATAAGACACCCCAACTTTAACACAAGGATCTTGCCACTCAAAATACAGTGAAGTACATTCTTCACTGTAATAAATTATCAAGCTTTGTTCTTTGTGCCTTCCCTTTCTCATTCACCATATTTGGGGTTTCTGTCTAGAATACAAAACAATCAAAAAATGACCAGAAAAATGAGCCACTGGTTCCCCCTTTCTCTTCTTACCAAAGTGACAGACATTTAATTTCAACCCAGACTCATACTCTCAGCATTATGGGAAAAAAAAAGTAGATTAAAGTATTTATGTCTCAAAACACATCCCTAGGAGCACTGGCAGTGCTATTTATGCTGCACAGGTACACACAAACTAAACAATGCATTTTTTTAAGCAGCATGTCTAGGCTTCAATAATTACAAGTCAAGTCTCAGAGTATCCTCTGAGCTGATGAAGCTACAGAGAAAGAACAGCTAAAATAATATTAAAACCAAGTGATTTCAATATTCCTTTCACCTCCTCCCCATTTTTCTCTTTATTTTTGTGTAGCCATAACATATTACATAGCTAATAAAAAGATCACTAAGAAGCCTTCCAGCTGAAACAAAGTATTTTTTTGACAAGTACTCAGAGACAGTTGGGCAAATAGGAAAACAAGAGGATCAAAATATTAATGGTTATTACATTTCTAATGGTAACTGTGAACTCAGCCAGCATCTGGTTCAGTTACTGAAAACATTTTTAAGAGGGTGAGGGAGAAAAACTATTTCATGCTGCACTTACTTTTACTGATATTTGTATATTCATTCATGAAAAAGATCAGCAGAGGTGTAGGGAATCATCAATTTAAAATTGGCATGCTGAGGGGTGCAGAATTGATCCAAGAGTCTTTCAACACAAATTTCAAAAATCACAAATTTATCCAACTGAGCTGCACAGACTGTCCCATAAAACCCAATTTGAGCCATGAGCAGGGCAGTCAAGGGCAAAACTTCCACAGTTCCTGAGCCAACAACTCCCAGTTAAATCCTCAGAATGGTCACAACTGACTTCATTTTTCACAGATTTAAAACAGAACCACAGCCTTTTGTGTGGAGCTGTGAAAGAAAATAGCACGGATCAGTGCAGTGCAGAACACAGAACTTGGCCTCACAACGCACAAATTTCAGCTGACAATGCAGCAGAGTGAAAGTGCATTTAAGGAGACAGCCTGAAGCCCAATTTTCCCATTTTTTACAATTGAGGCTATGAATTCAAAGCTTAACTCCCACGTTTAAGATTACTTTGAGGAAACTTTCTTAACTATTTGTCTTGCAACTAAAAAGTGATCAATATTTATCACAAAAAAACATCTGCTGCTACCAGGTTCATGTTCCTGATCACTTTTGCAAAGTGCTAGGTCTGTAGTTTAGCTGTTTCTTTGCTTTATGTACTTTCTTTGCTCCTGTACTTCTTCACACACATTTTGTACATTCTGTGGACTAGACATCTATTGTTTGAAGAACTTGGAGTATTTCAGACTAAAAGTTGTGATTCTTACTTTCTGGTTTCATGATGTGAGGCAACACCTCAGGAAAAAAAAAAAAGCTCTGCCTGCCCTGTAACTCTTCTGCTTCTCTTTTTTAAGTGTTCTTTTTATCCACTTTCTGCACTAGTGGATCATGAAGAACAGAGCATGAGCATCATCACCAAGAGATAACACAAGAATTAGTACTGAAATAAAGAACTTGCAACTCCTTCACCAGACAGCCCAGAAATTTTGGAGGTAGCTAAGCAAGGATACAGCAAATTTAATTTATTATCTTTAGCCCTGTCAGCTATCCTGGTTTTAATTTGGGGCACAAGAAAAGAAGAGGAAAAGTAAGACCATCCACAACTCTGAAATAAGACATTGAGTTTTGGGTTACTGACAGAACATGGCATTTCAAATGCACACAAAAAGCTCTGGTAGGAGACTTAAACTCTCTTAGGGGGCCAACAGCAGAACCACTGGAATAAACCAAAGACCACTGTAATTTAGTAAAGGAAATGGTGAAAATTAAAGCTGTTATGCAAGTGTAACACAGTAACAAATGAACAGTGTTAAATATGCCAATTTTCTCAACTCTTTAAAAACTGTTTGGCTAAAATCCTAAAAAAATCAAGCGCTTCCATAGTAGATAAATACAGGAGGAGATGATCAAAAACTCTGCAACAGCACAAGGGTTGTATTGTACTGAAGTGAAGCTCTAAAGCAGCCAAGACAAAGTGGGGTGAGCTACATTTGAATTCAGGATATTCCAAATGGCCACTAAGCTTGCCCCAATCAAAGCTCCAATCAACTTTATCATCAAATGACATGCTCCACACTAAGCTGATTTTATCCCATTAGCAAATTTAGAGAACAGGCTCCTCAGTCCCAGAAAACGAGGAAGAAAACCCCACATATGTTTTCCAAGTATGAAGAACAAGACATGGCAATTCCCTATTCTTTTTTGATCTCAAAACCAAAAGCATTTTTCCTCATCCTACAGTAATGCCACTCTATCCAAAATATTTAGTTAGAACTAAACAGCTATCTTTTTATTGTAATTTAATAAAAAGAAAGTAATAAATCTTCCACATTCTGAAGGAAAGTAAAGAAGAAAAATCAGCTACTTTCAGCCAAATTTCAAACTCTCATCACCAGCCTTTTTAGGTTGCTAAAAAAGTTATATGCTTCATAGGGAATTGTTAGAAATCAGAACACCTTTTAGAAGCAGAAGTATATTTCATCCTTGCACAAGAATAGAAGCACCCCACCAAAACCATTAAAATAAGCAATTACCAGTATAAAGCTATTCAATAACAAATTGTGCTGTCACAAAATCTCTAGAAATTAGTAATTCACCCCATTCCAACACCAGCATTTCCTGCTCAAAAGGAGGAATACAATATTTATTTGATTCAGAAGACACTCCAAATCAATTTGACAGCTACATCTGAAAGGCACTAAGAAGAGATTAAATCTAATTTTACATGTAAAATTGAAATAATTCCTTTCTGAAGAACTACCAAGAAAAAAATGGAAGATGATTAGCAACAGCTAATAGCACTTCCTGCTCCTCCCTCTCCATAATATATACAAGAAAAAAAAAAGGTGACAAGATAATTAATTGCATGAGGCTGGGTTTTGAAAGACTGAGGGAATCTGTGCCAATTCACTGCTACTGCAAATAGAAAATAGAAACTACTCAGATCTCTAATATTAAGGAAACATTTCCAATTGTCAGTACTATTTAAAACCACAGCTGAACTTGGAACCTGCAACATAACTCCAACTTTCCTGGAATTAAAAGAAATAATTACTTTCTGGAGAGAAGAAGTGGAGGGGAAGATGTTCTGAACTATGTGA
>NW_026623430.1:0-43797 GCF_030028575.1 Malurus melanocephalus
TTCAATCTTTGTTTATTCTTTAGACATCTCCAAATCAAGTCTTCCTCTAAACATCCAGTTTGATGTCCTAGACTTACTTCTTTGGTTGTCCGTCTGTTTGGGTTTTTTTGTTTGGTTGGTTTTTGTGGTTGCTTGTGATTTTTGGTTTGGTTTTGTTGTTGTTATTTGGGGGACTGTATTGGGGTTTTTTTTGTTTGTTTTGCCGTTTTGGGGTTTGTTGGTTTTTTTTCTTTAGAATCCCTCATTCAGCCTCTAACTTTGGGAATGGAGAATGGTTTTTAAGGCACACAGGCCCCTGCTACACTAACTTTGAGAAAATGTCACGCACAAATGAAAATTCAGCGAACATATTCATGCAGTTCAGTTCTAGCTAGTGCATCTAGCTGCTAAGTCTAGCCAGTACAAATAACTTTCTTCTTTTCAATAGTGATTTCTAAGTTTCTCTGTTTAGCAGGGCTAAGACATTCTTGTTCTTTCCTTTTCATCTTCTCTGGACAGTACTTTAGTAGATATCCTAAATATCATGCTTAACACTCTGGTGGAATGACAAATTTTATCACTCTGGTGGAGTGATAAACTTTGTAGATTTTCTGTGTATATCTTGTTAAAGAGACAGGTTTTTTTTACATATTCAAACAATTAGGAATTTTTGCCCAGCGTTTCTTCCTCTCAGTCTATGATTATGGCAACATTTCATGACAAAGGCAAGCCTTCCATTTTCCTAGGCTGTTATCCAGACCACATAATCTCTTTTTAGCAATCCTTCCCCTATCTACACCATTTGCCACGCAGACCCTTCATGGTCTAGCCCCCATGCTATTTCTTCCCTCTGTATTTCAGTGTCAGTTCCCAACACCAGCCGGTGAACAGTGCCCATGCCCATCATTCATTTGTTGCATCCTCAAATGCTTTCTTTCATGCTACCCTTCATGCTTGAGAGCTCCCCATAAAATCCACCTTCAAACCCATTTGCTGCAAGGCCTCTGAAAGAGCTGGCAGCAGTTTGTTGGTAGCACTGGCAACACTTCTCATCACACTGACTTATAGTTTTCTGCTGCTCCCTCGTTTGTCTATATCAATCTGCTGTGGTTTTTTTTAGTTTTAGATTCAAAACTTGAAATATCTATCATCAACATGTTGTTCTGGTTTTGTCCAGCACCTAGCACAACTGGGGTATTGTTCACAACAGTGGTTTAGAGCAATTCAAATAATAGGGATAGACCAAGCTTTTTCCTATCTCTGTGAGCAGCTTCCAGTTCTATTTCATACGTTGCCTATGAGATTATAAGCGTCCTCTTTTCAGTTTAGAGAACTCGCTTGTTAAGATTTCCAGGGATGGAAAACAGACAAAGGCTTCTGGCTCTCAGTCCAGATTTGTATCATGGTAATTCATTCTACTTGATAAATTTGTAGAACTGTTGATGAAAGTTGTAAGGTACCAAATTGAGATTAATTAATGTATCAGCCACTGAGGGATGAGCTCAGAGGTCTCCATCCCAGCAGAGTTATTAAGCAGTGTTGTGCTCTATGTCTATGATAAAAACTGTCAAGAAGCAGTTTGGTGGCAAAACACACTCTACAGAAGTAGGATTTCTCTGAGAGAAGCTTTGTTTGAGAGAACCACCCAAAGTGAAATTATCAGATTTATTTTACAGTTGATTAGGTCATATTCTCTCAAGGGATATGAGCATTTGCAGGTCATAATGAAAGTGAAAGTTTTGACCTTTTTTTCCTTTTTATCCTTTTGAAACGTAAAATCTCATGAAGAGATGGGCAGCCTGAGGCATTGCATGAGAGAAAGAAGTGAGTGCAGCAACTAAAGTATACCAGCTATTTCTAACAAGTGCATCAGACTACTTCCTTGTTACAAAAAGATTCAACGAGGTTAAACTTAACTTCAGTTTCTCAAACACTTTTATCCAAGCTGCAACATTAATTTACTGTTTTCCTCATTTTTTGCCTAAAAACTAAGAGCATTTTCCTACTAAATTATGCAAGTGGCAAAGTGAATTGCATTTTTAAGTCTTACTAACATGAAATTTATTCTGAAATTTGAGGATATGCTTACCTTTTCTACCCACGTTCTAAGAATATGAAATAAAATGGAACATGTGTGAGGACATCATTTGAATTTTGTATATAAAAAATACAATCAGGCAAGGAAATGGGTTAAAAACATACTCATAACACAGTATTTTCATTCAGGAGTTTATATCTCCTAGAAAGGTAGACCTAAATAGCTGTAAATCTGATTAAGAAGTTAATTATGAGGGAAAAGGGCCAAAAAGTTAGGAGGAGAAGAAGAAATATCATTGATTTGACAACGATGGCTGCCAGAAACAGCTTGCAAATCACGGAACTATGTGGGGACGGAAAGTTTTCTCTAAATTATGGTGAGACTGGGTCTCTCTAAATCACTGGGGAGCAAAATTATTTCAGTAGACCTTTAATTTTCAGTTATTGAAAGTCAACATCATGGCAAATAGCTGCAATGTTTTACAGCAGACCATCAAGAAAGTATTTTATTTTTCGCTTCCCAAAAATGTATGAAAATTTCAAACTCAGGTGAAAATCAATCATCTCACCAATCATACGAAAAGCAGCTCCTTTCCCAAGTGAGATTCACAGGATAATGAAGGAGAGGCACAAAGTCATCTGCTCAGAATATCTTGCACTTAGAGTGCCTTTATCCAAGGACTCCCAAGTGCTGGACCAGTCATGAAGACGTTTTACTTTAGCAAGGTCAGCAGCAGATGAAAGGAATATTCACCAAAACCAGCAACCCCTTTCATGCTTTACCTACCCCTCTCCACCCCTTCCCCTCATCCCACCACAATGTCACTTTCTAAATACAGAATTTCCTTCTAAGTCAGGTAATTGTGGGTTCTTGAACTAAAATGATCAATAACAACCTAAAAGTTTTTGCAGTACCACATAGGTCAAAATTCCATGTGCTTTTCACTTTCTCTCTCCAGGCACACAGAGTCCTACCTAGAACTATGTCTCTATTCCCCAAAACAGCAATAAATACTAAGCATGAAGGTGACAGCAAAGTTTTGCTTTTTCCCAGAGCATAGAAAAATATCTCAGGTCCATGAGCATTGACTGTTTGGAGACCAAAATCTTTGCTGATCTTTCCCATCATTTGCAAAATTTCCCTTGAGTATCAAATGAGTGAAAGAAGACAGCAATGCTGTCCACCGTCAAGATTAAGCTTTGACCCAGAGAGAGGGGATTTACTCTGCTAGTGAATAAAATGGGGCCAACAAAAAATCTGAAAAATCTTCCCATGATTTTTCAGATTGTCTGTTGCCATATACCCTGGTTCCCTCCAGATTCTGATTGGATTGGTCTCAAGGATAACACACAGGAATAGTATTTACAAGGAAGCATTTCCTCGTATTATTTTGGCTATGGTCACCCTTCATTACAGAAGAAAGAATATGCAAACTCAATTAAGCCATTTGGGATGTTTGAAATGCTACTAGCACTAAATGATAGAATTAGGAGCTGAATCTTGCATGTCTTAGTCATGTTAACCTGCCAAAAATGTCTCTGGCTTGCTCTAGAACAACCTCTCCAGCCAAGCTGAAAGCTAAGCCTTTGTATTTGCTTAGTCCTTGACCAGATTGGTTGGCCAGATTGGCATGACAATGCCAACAGTGTTTTGGAGACATATATACTGTCCAGATTGGGAAAAAGTGACCTTCAGATATCTTTGATCAACTTTATTGTGGAAACAATTCCTAGTTGCTATGAGATTGGAGTCAGTTTTGACTTGCAACTAGAGCTGTGCAAATGATGTTGGCTCAATAGGCTCAAGTTCCAATTTTTTATTATCTTAACTCTTTTTTTTTTATCTTTCATTCTTCTTATTTTTTTTTTATTTAATAGAAAAATTCTATCCTAAAGATTTGATGTAAGAATGAGATAACAAAAATAGCAGATCTTTTTAACTTTTTTTTCAGTTGTTGTTCACCAAAGCAAAAAACAAATTTTGCCTTTTCTCAGAGAATTTATTCTTGCCAAAAAAAAATTTGCCTCAATTATGCTTATTTCCAAAGATAATGCCTCTATATTTTCCTGAATTCTACATTGTTTTCAGAAGACAACGTGTGTTGTATTATTAAAGATGATACAGCAAAAACAAAAGGTCTGCTGGTAATTCTCAGGCACTGTCAATGTCATGAGCATAATTTCTTTATATTATCACTCTCAGTGACACCATTTTTACATTTATGTGCTTATATACATCCCACAAAGAATCAGATAATACAGACTATTTAGACAGCAAAACAGAGAAGGAAAAATTAAATCTTCGTTATTCGGAAGAGCGAGCTTGTGTCCAAAAACTCAAGAGAGTCTCAGAAATATGCCAAAAACTTGGCATCTGAACACAGAAATTACCATTCTTTTTCAAAATATATATTGGAACCTCAAGGCAGGAGAACTTATTTTCACAATTCATAGTATATGTATTTCCTAGCAACAGAATCAAAATTTTAATGTACATTAAAGCGCACAGTATAATATTTTGTCCTGTTTTAACTCCAAGTAGAGACACAGAAAGTTGCTCCTTTTTTGTTGGGTTTTTTTTTTTTCTGTTTTTTTTTGTGGTTGGATAGTTGGGTTTTTTTTTAGAATCATATACTGATTTCAATTGGAAGGGAACTCTGGAGGTTATGTGGTCCAAGTGTATCCTGAAAACTGGGATACTTTTCAGCAGCTTGCTCAGTGTCTTTTTGGTTGAGTTTTCCTAGAAATAATTTTGTTATGGTTTTGTTTTCTTTTTAATACTAAAATTGTACCAATAACAGAATTTTTTTACCTAACTTTTTAAGAATTACTATCTACAATAAGAATAAACGTGGGTGTTGAAAGATTTGTCTGTAAAAAATGACACAGGCAAAATCAGAGCCAGGAGCTTGCAGTTCAATCCATCAAACACTGTTAGCYAACCAGTTTTCTGCTGCCTTTTAAACAGTCTTCCTCTTCAAATTAGTCTTACCTGCTTAGCAAACTCATCTATGTACTCCTTTCCAAGTAAAGAATGAACATACAAAACGTTGTGTAGACTAATGCTAAAGTTTTTATCAACTCAGAAGGGGATGTTTATTTCCATCCAATGATGAGCTCTTGCATAGCTTTTTATATCTAAGTTAGAATTTTCCCATATTTTGTCCAAAAATCTCTCCAATCAAAAGTATATATAGACAACTTCTGTACTTTCTTATTTTCTTGAAATTTAGAATGCTTGAAAAGCATATTTTGCCCTCGGAATAGCTCTTTCAGTTTTTCTTTATGATCACCACCATTAGGTATCTCATTATAATTCTGACTAAATAGCTTTTACTATGTCTTTACTTCTTACCAAAAATCTCATTGCACCTTTTAAAAAGAAAGAGTAAAACATATGAGTACCTGTGCAGAGAACATTTACCAAATATTTTACATTTCAGATGAGTGCCACTGGTGGTTTATTACAAATTAGTTTCTTTCAGTTCCTGTCTAAGCTCCAAAACCATCTTAGTCAAAGCAGGCATTGCTGCAGATGTGAGTTGTGCTAGTACATAATGGGGACAGCAAAAGAAATATTTTCCTGAAATATCTGACCAGCCCTAGTAATACCCACAATTTACTTACACACGGTCTACATAAACAGTTATGCTGGATTTAGCCTGTGTTTAGCACCACTTGATAAAAACTATTACCAATGTGGTTTACATAAATTACATGCACTCTGCTCCATATGGAAACCATATTTTAGCAGCAACCAGTGTTTAATAATGAACACTCTGCCCTGATTTCACACAGACAGGCTCTTTCTCGCCTCTCTCTGGCTGTGCAATTCCTGTGATTTAATAAGATACTTAGCTCATGAAACAAGTGATTTGAATATTCACACTGCAGTTAAAAAGGGATTAATTTTATCCCATGCCCTACTGGTAACAAGATGACTGGCCTCTTTGGAATTTAGTGCACTAAATTATCCTCATCTATAAGTTTTTTCAAACATAGCCTGATAACAGCAATTCACTGCACGAACATCATTATTTATCTAAGTTATTAATGATTTTTAATTGTTTAGTTTATAAGTCTCTTTACTTTAGCTCCTGTCATATAAAATTAATTAACCAACTGGCAACAAAGAAATACAAGCACAAACTGACCCAACATTTTATTGTAACTGCGTACCTCTGTAACATTTCAGTATTATTGTTCAAAAATTATGGGATCTTCTGTATTTCATTAGACATTATATAAACTATACATTAAGCAGAAAACATGGAGAACTATATACTAATGACAGGCATAAATGACTTCTTGCAGATTTCAAGCTTACTTAGATTTCCCTACCAAGCTAAGGCAAAAGAGATAATTTTTCTATCAGGTCTTTAAAATTCTAGGCTGGAATTCAGATCCTTTTGAAGTTCATGGCAATTTTGTTCTTTGGCTGTGCCCAGATTTAACCCTCAAGTTTATAAAGTGTTTAATATATCAGTTAGCAGGAAGAAAAGCAGGTTCTAACAAAAGCACTTCCAGAAAAATAAAAGCTATTACAGCAAGACCAGGCCTACCCCATTCCYCTGTTCTTTATTTAAATCTTTAAGAAATAAGAAAAAAGCTTAGAAATTTTACCTGAATAAGCTAGTCAGAGAACTGTAATGAAAACCATGAGCTAAGAAAAACAAATCTAAAAAGGAAATTAAAAAAGAAATGCTATTAAAAGGTAATGCTTAGCAACCTAGTTGAGATCRTCTTAGAAAATCAGAATGAATTTAGTAGAAAATTACAACATTGCTGAAGTTTTAAACTTAGTTCTTTCTGTGTATAAATACCTATATCATAATTCCTACCTGTGACATAATTCCATACAACTCAGAAAGCTTGTATTAAGGATACAATTTTTCATAGTTCACATATAATGTAAACTTCCAAACATCTGGTGAACTTCAAGGCAAAGCTTTCCATCTCCCCAGAGAGTTATCAGTTGGACTATAATGTTATCAGCTTTCGCACACTTCTCAGTGAGATGCAATCTACTTGCCTGAGAACACGAGGGAGAGCCAGGAATTCCTGTTCCAATTCCAAATTTGTGGACTCTCTAAGATTTCTGGTAAGTTAAGAATTCCCAGCTGCCTCACTTTCACAGACTCCAGAAACGGGGATATTTGTATGCCTACTTTTCCAACCAACAAGGATTAATTACTGAATTACTGACCACTGTATAAATACTTAGACAAAATTATTTGAATGGCAGGGCTCAATTCACACTGCCTGAACACAGACACTTTAATATGGAGGGGAGGATTTTGAAGTATAAATGATAGCCAACACTGACATTTGATCAACACCTCTCCTAGGTGCAGGTAGGGTGATGAGGTGATGCTGTTTATGAGAGCAAAGCAGACTTTGCCTTAGTAGTTTATAATCCACCAGAATTCAGACAGCAGCTCTCTCCAGACCAACTGACTCACCAAGAGTCACCAAAGGCCATTAAGAAATCTGAACCCCAACAAGACAGAAGGGAGTTGGTAAATATAAACAGCAACATTTATTGTGAAAAATCTAAGGAAGAATGGCAAGTGCTGACAGCTTGAAGACAATAGAATTATTCTTTAAGGGCACTTTTCAAATTTTCTTATAGCAGAATACGGGTTTTTTAAATCAGAAATTTCATGAACAGGAAAAAGTATTATATCAACAAATTACAATTAGAGAGCATGCATCACTCAAAGTTCAGAAATGCTGCAAAGACAAACACTCATTCCTAATCTACAGATGGAGAATTCAAGGCATACCAAGTGGAAGCTGGAAGTAATTAACCAAAGTCCCTTTAAGAAAGTTGAAGTTTCATAGATTTAGAAAAATCAGAAATCAGTAATACAGCCAGAAACCAAATTATACTGCTCATTCTTACAGATCCTCTTACTAGACACAGTTTYTTTTATACACCAGTGATGAAAAGACATATAAACAGAGCTGCAATGGATTTATAATCCTAATAGGACGAGTAGCAAATGATCCTCATACCATATAAACATCTACAAGTTATCTGTATCTAAAGGTAAACTGCTCTAAAGTCCTTGGTGGAGTAAATGAAATCACCCATCCTGTGAAAATTCTAAGAATTTCTAATCCCAAATTTTTGGGCCCTGTTTCGCTGATCTTTGAATCCAGCTATTCATAATCTGCTGAGATTCCCGATATTCAGGTACAAATACACAGAAAACTACTTAGCATGTGTGCATTACATSGACAGTTTGGGAAATTTTTTCAAAATTGTGTGCTCCAGATGAAAACTTCATGACTGATTCTGTTTCATAAAAACAGGTCAGGTGCCATCACTGATAGTGATTACTTATTTTTCAGATAGCAATCCAAATTCTTGAAGAACATTGTAGGTTTCTATTCAGGAGGAATACAAATTTCATATCAATAAACAGTCTTTCTTTCTTTGTTTAGGTATCGCAAAATTCTGAACAAAATAATGTGTTGTTTTCATAGATAATTATGTACAGTTTGGGTCAGATGTATTTAATACAGAAAAACTGGCAGACCTCTAAATGTTATTGTGCGAGTCTGTTACTACTGGCCCAAAATTTAAGTATGTTCATACTTTTCTAACTTCTAATTTCAGTGTTCTGCTACTAATTACTAATGTCAAAACCAGAACAAAAGCTCACTGCTTGGCTCGTTGACTTCTGCACACAGATGTCAAACACACAGAGTTCATTAATGATTTCAAGGTGACAAAAATGAAAGAGATGGCCAAAACTGTATTGTTGATTATTAGTTCTTTACAGATTAGCATTTTCATGACTGGAGAAAGTACAGTTCAAACTAAAATCTTAATTTGGCATGCATTCCAATTCATTTTACACCTACATACAGTATCAAGGAAAAAGGAGAATGTAGAATAGGGATGTAAAAACCCATGAATATAAACCTATTTTGATGAATTGCACGGCATCAAGTGGTTACCATAAAGTCTAGTACTCAAGATAGATAGAAATAAAGTGTTCAATATGTGAATGAAAATCCTCTAAAGCAGAAGCTATAGACATTTATCTACTYCTGTTCAAAATGTTTAATTTGGTCAATTTTCTAAACTTGCTAAGGGGTGACAACGAGTACTTATCCTTGTGAGAGGTATAAAACTGGTATCGGAGATAACATAAAATGTGCACAAGCATTTACTGAACGTAACAGAGTGGGCAGCTACAATGATGATCTCCCCTTCCAGTCAGCACAATGGTTTGTTACATTAGAAAACTGCATTTTTACAAAATGTCAAACCTGCAGATTTAAGTCTATTCTAACTGTAGTACTTAGTGACTCTACTGTGATACAAATCTTCCAAGCCAGTAAAATAGTAATTATTATGTTCCCATTTCTACATACTCATTAACATTTGGCTGAACAATAGGGTAAAAGTACAGTCATTTTATGAAGTTCTGATTGCACTGTTTTCTGTAGAAGCTGAGATTAGTTGTTAGGGAAACAAAAGTGTGAAAATCTTAACATGAACTCAATCCATAAGAGGAGGAACCATCACAGGCTTTCACCTCTGTGTCCACAGGAATTTTTTCAGTCTCTCCTAGCCAGTTTTGTAAGCTTACATTCACATGTGCTGTTGTGTTTTCAACTCATATTACAATGCAGAAGGTCCACAGAAACAGCACAGGAAAGCAGATACACACTGATGTCAAACTCACAATTAAAATGGGGTGGGATAGTTTTCATATCCAGCACCCTTCAGTTCCACAGATCTGTGGCACTACATGAAAGGAGAGCAGGTAAATCACTTACAGATGTATGAGGCTGCTCCCTTTACAGTACCTCCTAAAATTATTCTGTTCAATACTGAACAGTCTAATCCTCAAAAGAACGGACACATTTGAAAGTACCAAGAATTAATTGTTGTCTATGCATCTCAGAAGGTGGCCACCTAAAGTATGCTTCATGTATGTTTGTGTACTATGAAGGCCATTTTCTGAAATTCTCCATACTACTTTCCAGATYCACATTCCCTGACCTACTTTTTACTTGACTAAAGCTACTGCAGCTGCATTTTCACCAGCTACACAGAGTCCACTGGCAGACAGCAGCCATTTTCTGATCTTGCTTTATTTTTTCACTATGTTATTTGTCAATATTCCCACCACTAAGAGATTTATTCACTCATGTCACTGCAGAAGTCAGGTGTTACAAGCACAGTAACACCTGCAATCCCATTTTATCTGTGATAAATCCAAACTCAGGTTGGTAAATTCTGTGTTTCAGCTAGGCTGTCTGGTTACCTGTAAATCATAGCCATGCCCAGCCCCTCCAGGTAGGATCAACCCCATTCTATACGCATTTCACAGATGGCTTTTAGGACAATTTACCTCTCTGGCAAGCTTTCAAAAACTACTGCGCAGCTCATACACAGTTACTCTGACTTTAGGGAAGGGTCAGTAGTACAGGTGGTCTGTTCACATGCACTAATCCCAACACGTCCCCCGGGCACTGTCCTTCCTCACTTTGCAGAGACTGTCTGCTCAGCACACGTGCAGCAGGCCTGGCATTTCTTGGAAGCATGAGACCCATTGAGCATGTGCTGCAGAGAATGTGAAGACATTTTTACGTCCAGGAAATCCTAGGCAAAAATACAATGGGCATAGTTACACACCACATCAGCCTTTCAACAAGGTAGTCAGAAATCAGCTCACTTGCTGATGGATTATTTGCCGTTCTGATGAGAATTACGTAGAATAAACAGGACTAGTTACAATAACTGAGTGGTTACCCACATGATAATGATACCTTTGTTCTATTGAAAAGCACCTCCCTGGGAGATCTTTTACATGTGAAATAATCCAGTGATACAATTTCTGTTGATTGTATCAATCTGAAAAGCACCTTTAAATATTTCTAAACATCCTTGTTAATTCTTRGCATATTAAAAAGTATTTTCAGATAAGCAAAATTCTAAAACATACTAAAGCAAATACTACTACATGTTTTATCTGTGTGGTATTTCAATGTCATTACTACTGTACTGTCAGCATTCCCTTCTATAGAAAGTATCCTATACATAACAATAAATACTTTTAAATTGAAGCCTTTTATAAAAAAGCCACACTGGTATTCTATATTCCCCGCCCCCCACCCCCCATGAACAGAAAGAGATTCAACACAGATACTTACAAACTAACTTTTGAACACTCCAATGACCATGACCGCAATTATTCTCTCTTTCAATGTCTCTGGCTACGTAGTAGGTGGAGAAGCATTCTTTCCCACCCCAYACTGTATATAGAAAAAAAACTCCTTCACCAGTCCCTCCTTCAAGTGTTGCAGCTCATTTGGGGAATTCAGTGCATCTGGAGAGTGGTTACGTGGAGGCCAATGACACCTCAACCATAAACAGCAGTGAATCTCTACATGCTTGAAGATGTTTATATATATATATATACATGCCTTCTCCCACAACTTCCTTTTCCAGGCTATCCTTATTTTTTTGTCTCAGATGGGCTGGTGCTAGAATATCAGGATGAATGTGTTTCCAGAAAATTATCTTTAGTTACTGCCTTGAAGACTGAGCCCTAGATCTTAGAAAGTGATGGAATTAGGAAATCCACTCATATTGTGGAAACACCATGTACAACCTAAACCTTTGTCTAACATAGATAAAATATATCCCTGTATACCCAAGTGCACTCAGCTTCACAGCAACATCCTACTTCTTTTTTAAGCACAATAAGAGTCCTCAGTAAAGTTCAAGATGTGGGAGAAAGAAAATAAAAGAGAACTTCTCCTGTTTGCCAAGTGTTCCCCCACCATAAGCAAACACTAAAAGCAACACGTTGCTTAGCAACATTTATCATTTGGCTTAAACCTGCTTATCGCAGTTAAGATTTATCTTAATTGTTTCATAAGCCAAAATAAACACTGACCCCCCACTTAGAGCACTGTTTTCACAGTTTGTTAGCTGAAGTGCATTGATCACTTCTATGTTGTAATACACTTTTGGCATGGCAGTTTTAACTTTCCTGTTCTGCTTCTCTGGTCATTTCTATGAAACAAGTTTTGATTTAAAGCAAGCGGACACACAGACAGGGACATCAGACCAATGCACAGAAATAAGTGAATCTGAAAATTGAAGAGATTGTTTAACATTGTTCAGGCACTTAAATATCAAAATGAAAATGAGAGCAAGCTGTTCACAAATAAATTCTGTTAAAGCTTACTAGGGATGATAGTGTAAGAAAATACTATGGTTTAGGTAGTGTTTCCTACTTTCTCTTCAGGTGCTTTAAAGAAGAAAGAAAAGGGAGTGGATTCTGTTAAGGTTCTAAGACCTCTTGTGAAAACATTTATTGAAATGAGAACCCAGTAATTGGAATAAACACTTTGAAATCAGGCAATCGGCATGACTGAAATGTTTTCTTAACATTTCCTCCCATTTCTAAGCCATTCCTTAGCTGTCTTGACACTTCTGAAACAAAATCATGACGCCTCTTCTTTTCTCAGCAGAGAAAATAAACTACTGAAGTAAATTACAGCTCTGCTAAACACTATGGCCCTCTGCATAACCGTCACTTCCCTCATCACCTCAGTGGTGGAGGAACTGCTGGACAAGATGGCAGAGGAAGAAARAAAACTGTACCACTATTGCTCTTTAACCTGGGTACTACTGGGTAGTAGCAGACAAGGCAGTAAAACCTCACAGAACCGACCAAAGAGAACCCTGGACATATATTGACAAATACTGCAGCAGCACAATTGAAGCATAGTCTCTAGTGCTGACTAGGAAAAGAGAAAACCTCAGTCAGGGAGCAAAACAGACATTATAAATCCTCAGGAACACAGCATCCCTCACTGTGCTGAATACTGTTTACTCTCTTGTGCTGGTTGCCTTGATCAGGCTTGTTTTGATTATTTTTGTCTTTTTTTTTTTTTTTTTTGAGGCACCAAATTTGTTGGGGTTTTTTTGCCATAAAGCAATGGCCAACAGGGTAACAAATAATAGCATGGCAATGGAAGAAAAAGAACACGTAAGAAAAAAGCAAGGATAGAATAAAAGTGAGTGGGAAATAAGGAGAAGTACAATTAAAAGAACCAAATGAAAGGGAGAAATGAGCACTGGAAGTCTGAAATAATAATGCCATTCCAGAGAGCCAGTGATAGAGCTTAAAAAGCATCTCCATTTCACTGCAAAAACACGAAGGGGAGGGAAAACTGCTCCAGCCATTGCAGAATCAAAAGTTCAGTTTTGCACTCAGGAATATTGGCCTGCGATCCACAATCTTCATGGCTGAAAGCAGCCACCTCCAGATAAAAATTCTCTGGATAAAGAGTCATGTCRTCTTCCTCATCCTCCATTGTTCAGAAATACAAATGTAACCTACTAAGTGTTCTGGAGAGATGTTCACATGAAATTGTTCTGCCTAATCCAGCTGAAGATACAGGGATTTCATTCGTTTGTTTCCACCACAAAGAACAACATTGAAATGATTTGTTTTTCTAGTAATGTAAGAATTAGGATCATATGTCATGAGGTAAACAGTCATTGAAAACAAATGGGTTGTAATAGCACTTCACTGCACCTTTAGTAACACTTGAGTAGAACTATGGACTAGAAGAAAAGTTGAAATAAATGCTTCCACTAAATAGTCCAAACATGATTATTAGGAAGGTTATTAATTAGGAACACTCCAAGTGTCATCTTAATACTCAGGGAGGATGATGTCCCCCAATATTACATATTTCAAAATTCTCTTTAACAAAACTAGATATATATTAGCAGGTTTTTCATGAACATTTACTCAAAGTGTTTCTGAACATTCTGTGTTTGTATTTACTTTCTGAGGACTGTTTTCTGCCATGAAGGTTTGCAGGAACAACAAACTGAATGCTAAATGGCAGCTTTCTAGGGATGACTTCTGAGAATGTAGGAATTAACAATGAACCATTGCAGGACAAATATTAGGTCACAATGAAATGTGATTGTATACAGGTTATTAAGTTTTGAAAGTAGAGAAGCTCTGTGCATACCATGAGGAGCCTTTATCACAAAAGTCTGTTTAAGTTTCTCTATTACACAGTCCAGATGTATCACAAAGAAGATTCCTATGATTTCAGCCAAACAAATACTGAAGAATGAAGAACAAACTCTATGTAACAAGAGTAATGCCCTTTATCCAAAGAGTCACAGAATCACATAATTGTTAGAGTTAGAAGGGATCTCTGGAGATCACCCAGTCCAACACCCTTGCCAAGGCAGGAGCACCTACAGATGGTGAATGAAACATAACCAGGTGGGATTTTCAGTGTCTCCAGAGAGGGAGAGACCACAGCCTCCTGAGGCAGTCTGCTCTGGAGCTCTGCCACCTTCAGTGTAAAGAAGTTCACCCTCAAGTTAAAGTGGAACTTCTTGTGCTTTTGTTTATGGCCTTTACTTCTCCTGCCATTGGGCACCCCTGAAAAGAGTCAGGCCCCACCCTCCTGACACCCACCTTTGAGATATTTCTCTGTACTGATGAGATCCCCTCTCAGCCTTCTCCACACYAAACACACCCAGSTCCCACAGTCTCTCCTCATGAGAGAGATGCTCCAGACCCCTGACCATCCCYGTGTCCCTCCACTGACCCCCTCCAGCAGCTCCTTCTCTCTCTTGTGCTGAGGAGCCCAGAACTGGACACAGCACTCCAGAGATGGCCTCACCAGGGCCCAGTAGAAGGGGAGGATCACCTCCCTCAGCCTGCTGGCCACACTCTTCCCGATGCAGCCCAGGATGMCATTGGCCCTCCTGGCCACAAGGGCACTGCCAGCTCATGGACAGCTTGTGATCCACCAAGAGCCCCAGSTCCTTCTCTGCAGAGCTGCTCAGCAGGAGCTCAGCCCCAGCCCGTGCTGGCMCTTGGGGCTGTTCCTCCCCAGCTGCAGGACCCCACACCTGCCCTTGTTGAACCCCATTGGGTTTCCCTCTGCCCAACCCTCCAGCTGATCAAAGTGCCATGGAATGGCAGCACAGCCTTCAGGTGGATCAGCCAGAGTTACCACAAGCAGGCATAAGACTGCTGTGAATCCAGGATGAGGACCCTTATATTTACAGCAAACAGACACTGTCTTGGTGAATTTAAAGATCTCCTGGCATAATAAACCCCTGACATGATTTCAAACAACTGTCTCCAAATGGGCTATTTATTGAGAGACTTGAACCTAGTCTCGAGGTCTCGGCATCCTTCCTCAGGTAAAGGTCCCCTTGTTTCAACTGGGATCTGCAACATAGTGTTTGTCACAGAGCTTCAGGATTTGTCCTATTTATTTAGATATGAAAACTATTCTCACTCTTCAGATCTGCTGTGTTGTTTTACCGTAAACTAGACTGGAATATAAAATGTGTAATGACATCAAAAATGGAAGGCTGTCTTAAATCCAGAACAGAAATGATGTGCATGGATTAGTTGTAAAAAAGGGAGTTTACTTTTCAACAACTTTTAAAGGGTTAAATAGGATATTAATAGGGCGTCTCCTTTGAATTATGTGAAGAATATGGATCCACAGTGTATAAGTCCCTGGGAAATAAGACCCCTAAAGATTTGGCCATTGGTCAAATGTTTAGCCTTTTCATGCAAAATACTTTCATAAATTCTGTAAAGAATGTTTTCAGAACTTTGCCTTCTACACTGTGTGACCAAGGCTTTTTTTATGCTTGAACTGTTGGACTGCTTGCTTGCCTGTCCACTTCAGAGTAAAACAAAAAATTGCTATCTACATCTGAGTTATGAATTGTATGATAGTCTCTAAATTGTTCTTAAGCCATAAAAGTAGTTTTCAAATAGTTGTCCCATTTCAAAAACTCTCAAGGACCTCTTAAACTAATAGATGACATATCCATAATTTCTCTTTTAATTTAAAACTTAGGTTTTAATTCTGATTTTAAATTTAGGTTTAAAGTATATTCCCAGAAAATTAATTCTCTACAGAAACATTTGTGCCTAAGTTTTGAAACCTAGTAACTCCACTAAAGTTTTCTTCTTTTGGCATTTTGATATAATCAGTATTTGACACCAAATCATTGACACTAAACGTAGAGATCAGAGATGTCTGAGAAAAATGTTTAAAATAATGGTAATAATTCATAATTCTAGCTGGACAGAAAGATTGCTAAAAACAAAGAATTAACAGGAACAAGTGTAGCAAGTGATGGCTGGCCTATTTTTGTTTCTGTCCTTCCTCCTTCACRTACAATTTTTCTACTTCCTTTCACTGGAATTTTCCATACATTAAATACATACCTGGAATGTGTTATGCTCCTATTGTCACAGGTTTGCTGTGAAGCAATTTATCCCCTGCATTGCATGAACACTCATTTGCTCAAAACTATTATGCCTACAAATGGCCAGTACGAGAAAACAAAGTCCCGATTTCATATACTTCTGCAGAACTTCCTTACTACAGAAATCTGGACAAAGTAAAAATCTGCAGAAAATGCATGCAGTTAGAAGAGTTTCCTAGCCATATTCAGAAAAAAACCAATCATAGAAACTCACTCTTTGAATTTTTTTTTCTCCTTTTATTAATTCCTTCTCCCCCCCTTGTTTTACGATTTTCTTAAATATGAATTGCTTGACTATTTCAACAGAAGTTTAGAAGACTTTTGACATATTTTGGCAACTATAACAAAAAAAATAATCTATTTTATAATTTAATCAAATTTTGAAACCTTTCCTCATATCCTCTCTCATTTCCCCTTACCCACTAGATTTTATAAAATGTGATACATAGTTTTTGTGATAGCATTGCATTACTATCCTGTTTAATGCAGTAATCGAATAGAAAGAAAAAAACCCTCACAAAACAAGGGAAAGCCTTTTGAAACTTCTCAGTTTCTAGGCTTTAATTAAAATTGAATCACGTGGTCTATGAGCTTAGTAGCTTTCTCAGTTCTCTGGGAGATTGTAACTGGTAGCTCATTAGACTGTTTTTCACGTTAATTTACTGAAAAGGATGATATATTTATAATACAGCTTGTAATGCTATAAAATGGCTCATCAATCTGTTTTATTCATGTAAAGTCCACATAAGGCCACTGGTCTGTTACTGGCAATAAACCTTTGGTGCATTTTCAAAAGACCTGCATATTACACAGTGATTTATGGACCCTGTCCTAACACGATACTAACGAGGAAAAGCATTACCCGGCCGACACTACTGAAAAGAGTGAGTGYGTCATGTCACTATGACAGTCACAAAAAGAAGACCACCTTCTTCTTGAGAATAACATGGATTTCAGAAGACCTGGCAACATCCAACGCACTACCATTTTTATATTTGCATCATTATATATTTCCTCCAAAATTAAACATGGTACCTGCTCCTTTTATGTGTACGTAGTAATACTTGAGTTTTCATGCTGCTCTTTTTGCATTACCTATCATACCCACCTTGTGAATGCATATCACCATAAGGAAATTTTTTATCACCTGGCATGCATTCATATCTCTGAATACAACACCATACTCTATATTTTGTCACGAAATAATAAAAAAACCCACCAGTTTTCAAATACTTTTCGACCTAGAAACAGGTTGAAAAAAGCACAATTAAATTATTCTGTAGCCTCACAAAATTACAAATAATTTTGTCTCTGTCTTTTGTTGCAGCATAACATTTTAAAAAATGTTAGTGTTCAATTTAGACAAATAAATTTAATAACCATCGTACTAGAGAGGGTATAAGGGATAGCAAAAGTATCTCTCCAGTTTAATTATGCTTTTAATAACAAATAGAAACAGTTTAAAGAGGGGAAATAATGGGTCCAGCTTCAATATTAACAATTTTCTTGGTGACAGGAAGTGATTTAGTATAAGAGAATTCTTTCAAATTTCCTTTAGGATTGGATGGTTTTCAGAATGCCACTGAAAGCATTGAAATGACACAGTCTGCAAGACAACTAATTAAAAAAGTTGAAGTTGTACCCTTCTCTCAAAAGTCTAGGCCATTATATTTTTGGTCAATTTCAAATTGTTTGCAATGCCTTTCTTTGCCAAGTGAAAAAAAGGAGCATTAATTACAAATGGGAAGAATAAACATGCAAAAAGTACTATAAAAGGCAAAAAGCAAATAATAACAAAACAATACTTTCTGCCAATGTATTTTCCCTACTGCAATAACTAGGCTTTGATAGACCGATTAAATATTTCCAACGATGATGAGACCCTATTTCTCTCTGAAGCAAATTTTTTTTTGTGTGTAAGTAACACATTTTTTGAATGAAGAACCATACTAATATGGTAATATGCTTTATAAAATATGAGATAGCATTTCTCAGAATCTGTGGAATTTCAGTGAAGTGTTTAACATTACATGAATTTTCAAAACTCACACATTTCAAAACTTATATTTTTTAGCACAACTTAAAGAAAGCTGTAATATGCTGTGATTCTTAAGTGACTTCTATTTACCAATCTGCTTCATCTTTGTCCTATATGACAAAACTTCTCTAACTTGGTGATACAGTGCTTCCATATCACATAATGGAATTGTGACAGACTTCAGCTGAACCATAATAGCTTTAGATAGTTTATAGTTTACAATGCAAAATAGAATTAATCTCTACTCAGATAAACAGCTTTTCCTTGGAAAGTTGCATACGGTACAGAATGTACTTTCAAGTTAAGATGATAACTAAACAATAGCTATAATGAATATAAGCAACACTTTTAAGCAAAACAATTCTTTAATAACCTATCACTATAACCTCTGAACGCTCCTTTCTTCATTCATTCTTTTGGATTTTCTTCATCTGTTACCTATATTAAGTTTCTGGTTTAAGTAAAATATAAGTAAAGTATTTAAGGAAATTTAAGTAAAATATTCTTACACAGTACATTTCCGTCTGTTCTATAAAGCACCTTAAATATTACAGATAGCAAATACTGCTCAAGTTATTAAATAGTCCAAGGACATATTTGTGTTTCAAGGTGAGGTTTAAAATAAAAAAAATAGACTTAATTAAGATATCTACAGTGAGTTTTATGCTCTATAAACTCCTACAGCAAAAAATCATTCACCAAGGGATGATAGAACCTGGTGATGTGCAATGGCAGAACATGGAGCTGTATTAAAACTTAGCTGAAGAAGGTATCTATGGATAGATAAGGCTTTAGAGAGCTTCTCTATCTTCACAGATGCCAAAATGCATATACTTGTTGTATAAAATTTGTTACTCAAGTTAACCTTTTGCATAGGGATAATATTCCTTAATACTAAGTTCTGTTCATCACTGAATGAGTGAGGGTGTTAAGGCTGAGGAGAGGAACAGAAAGATGTTTAAGGAAGGAAATAAYATAAGTAAAACAGTGAAGCCTTGAAAAAGACACCACATAACTCTATTGCACTGAAATACATTGTAATAAAATGCAAAAGAATGCTTAAAGTCAACTCAAATATTTCCCAGAAGTGTGGTCATGTTTTTATATTTACAATATGTCTGGGTCATTTTACTATACTAACACAAACAATTACAATTCTATTAAAACATTTCTGCCTGTGATTAGTGCAAAGTGGGCTTGTTTCTCACTCTTCCCACCAGGCCCATAAAAAACAATGCCAGTGTTTTTTTCTTTGTGAGAAGTAGCAGTGGAAGTTATTATTGTTGTTGTTATCATTTTTATTCTTATTATTACTCTTGTTGATATTATTTTCTGTAGACAGCTCTTGAATTCCTGAACGATTAAGCAGAATTAATGTTTCTTGAAAAACTGGAAAAAATCAAATTCTCTGTCACAGGAAATGTGGTGCAGAACTGCTACCGTGGACCTCTGGAGGGAGAGATGGGAGCTGTTTCGGCAGGCTTGGGTTTCTCTCTGTTTATGTGAAACGGACATTGGCATATCTTGCCTGGACTTTTCCTGTGGGGTTCATATGGTAGGCAGGGTGGGGAATAGTTGTCTGAGCCATACCAAGGTCAGCCTGCTAGAGCTGACAGTTTCTGTCTCTGTACAAAGAAAAGAATCAATACTTTTGGACTACGGCTGTGCCCTCAGTGTAAAACAACAAACATGCAGCGTCTGACATGTTTCTAGGTGATTTGTGGCAGAACCTCTTGTCTGATCTGTATCCAGGAGCTGCTGTGTTACTGCTCTGTGCTTTTCTTCTCTCTCTCGCCCCCCCCAGCTCTGTGATGTCTAATACTTTACTCAGGTACAGAGGCGTGTGTTCTACCCTACAGCTACTTGTCACTCAATAAATCACACCTACAAGCACAGTCTGCACATAGTGATCTGGGTTTTAACAAAGGATCAGAGGGACAAAGTGCAGGCAAGATACTGTAATTATAACAAAAATAAAACATTCAGGGGGTTGGAGCAAAGGCACGGGCTCCCAGGCACTAATAAAATGTTATTAGAATTGCAGTTTTGTTTCAGTCCTTCAGGTTTCACTTTTAAAAAATTTTCCATCTTAGATTCTCTTGTTCATTGTCCTCCCAAGTTAAAACACGAACTTTGGGGAGATGACCTATTTTTATGTATATATATATATATATATATGTATGTTCCTGGATAACAGAATAACCCCATGTTTTTCACTGTGGGTCACCTACAGTCAGTGCCAGCATTGATTCCTTGATTTCTGTATGTCAATTTTTGGGCAGTTCTGTTAGAACAGAATTATAAATATAACTCATCACTAACAAAACAGTTTACAAAACTGAACATAATTTGAACCAAATTATTTGAAAAGCCTTAAACCAAYCAAGGTTTTTGCAGTATGCATTTGTTTTGTCTGAGAGCAAAATTTGTGTAGAAACATTTAGTCAGTAAAAGTTTAACATGTATCACACAGGTAAATTTGCCTTGGAAGGAGTTTTATGCCTGGCCTGTTCTTCCAGGTACATCTCAGCAGTCACCCCGTTAGCTAACTCAGATTGCAATGGAAAATTATTACCCATTCTGAGTATTTTAAATCCACCATTCTTGTTGATATAGCCATTWCAGTCAAATCAAGTGCCTTGCAATGCAAGGTGAGTAACTCAGCACCATGAAAAGAATGTGGGTTAGAGGAGCTCGATGCTTCCTTCCTCTTCTGTTGGCAACCAACAGGCCGTGTTTCCTCACCCACCTACTGCAACAGCAGTGGATCAATAATTGTGGTTTAACAACAGTTAGCCACCAATCATCGTATGAATGATTAAAATGTGCCTGCACACAAACTGCTTTTCAGACTGGCTGGGTCACAAGATCAAAGCTGGATTTAGTGTTGGGGGATGAGATCTGATTGGGTAGAAGCACAGGGTAAGGGGAAAGGAAAGACAATCAAGGGTCAGGCAAACTCTGGAGCAAATGCTTTTAATTCATACTGGTTTTGGAGAAGTGAGATCACCACATCTGCTMTATGCATTGCTCACCTTGGCACTTTCCCACCATTTTGAACGGTGGCAAGCTTCCACATATATCCTTTTGCTGTTCCTCATTAAATCAGCATCTCACTGTTCACGGAAAGAACAAGCAGCTTTGCTTGCATATTTTAATGAACAAAGACTTATTTAAGCACAGTCATTACAAATGAAAGTCATGTTGATGAGCTTGCAAAGGGTCAGCACTTTCTGACTGGGAACAACTGACCTTCTGCCCATACCATACTTGCTGATTTCTCCCACTGAGGAAAGCAAAGGACTATCACACTTGCTTGCCCACACACAACAGAAATGATGTCACTGTCCCAAAACACCGATATTTTCTTGAAGCACCTACTATTACTGACCTGAAGACCACCCCTGAATAAACAGAGGGGAAAAAAAACAAACCACTCCACAGAAAACAATGTTAGAAAGTTAACAACAGTCCTAAATCTGCTGAACATTTACTGCTGGCCTGAATAACTCCAGATGGTCCAAGGAGAATATCACTTTTTGATCCTTTAACTTAATACTCAAAACCACAATTAGAGCCCTGAATGTCAAACTTCTAATGATTCCCTTACTCTTCAAAATTCTGGCTAACTAGCTGCACACTGTGACCCTTTCAACAACAGATCCAATTCTTTCCTCAATCTTTGTGAATCTGTACACAATTGGAGCTGTCTACTGGGAAACTACTTCATTTGCCATATGGTTGTCCTCCAAATAAACAAACAAAAATGATCCAAAACAAGAGTTCTCACATTCTTTTTCTTTAGTTATCATAAAGTCTCATGGAAGTCATAAGTGTGATACTGCACAAAGAATATACCGAAATAGCCCAAAAGCTGTTTTTCATTGGAGTAGATGGAGCTCACTGGTTGCCAGTTAAAGTCCAGTAAAGGACTTTTCTCTCTTGGTCTTCCTAACTGTCCTTGCATTGCTTTTGATTTTCATAAGGCAAACACCACATCAAAAAGGGAAAATGTTTTCCATGGTTTGTCCAAACCGTTCATGGTCTTCCTAGGAATTAAGCCAATTTACAGACTGAAATGAGTAATTCTTCACCCCCATTTAAAGCCATTCATACCAATGCACCACAATCAAAATTCAGCTCCAGGGGAATGTGAGTTGGTAGGCATTGGCAGCAGAAACACATATCACAAAATGTTCAAGAAAACACTTTGCTCAGTGTCGCCAAATTCGCAGAGGTTTTTTACTGGCTTTTCAAAATGTGGCATACACCATACACACTGCAACTCACATTTCATACACAGACTAAACTCATGATTTCCAGAAAATGTATGCACAAGCACATCTCCAACTATTTGTAACTCACATGGTGTAAGTCCAAGTAGGCTTTAATCCACAACCCTTTTTCATGCATGTTGTTTTTCCACTGCATATTGTTCTTCTAAAACTAGCACCAGAAATGTCTAGTAGATAGTAACCCAAAACAAAACATAACATCCCAGATAACTGTAAATTTGATTCTATAAAATGTCTGTATCCAATCTTATTTTCACATTTTATATTGAAATAAAACAATAATTTTGGAAWATTCAATTTAATAGAGGTTATTCCGATGCCATATATTTGGCAAATTTGGCTGTGGTGTTTTTATTGCACTTTGTTTTTACATATCCAGGCCTCAATTCCGYGAAGTTTTAGAAACACATTTGACTTTATACACTTAAATAACTGTACAGATCTCAAGGCTCTATGCAATTCATATTATGATTATTTGTCTGTGCTAAGGACCTTGGTCTTGTGTATCAGTAATGCTCCACAGAAACACAAATATATGTGTGTATTTTTAATATGTGGAAAACTTAATTACTATAGATTTAATTGTATCACTTGGTAGCCTCATAAAGACTATGGATTTCACTTCACTTTATTATTTACTTCAGGGTTACATTTTTTTCACTTTCTAGAATTAGGAGATTCACATTTCTTTTACATATTCATTTTGCTTTCATTGGATGTTATTTTATTTAATTTCATTTTAAGTTATATATTATCTCACTATAGTGTTCTTGGATGCTTGCATAGTAAGGTGTACTTTTGTTCTTGGGCTCCRATTTCTACATGTTATCCTAATTTTCTATCATCTTAAATTCTCTGCTTTCCTTCCTTCTAGTAATTTTGGCACCCCCTTGATCTTACTCATGTCACTCAGTGAATTTCCCTCWCTTCCTCGCTTCTCACCCCTCCTTTTCCTAATGTGTGTGCATGTGCGTGTATGCCATGCCACAGGGACATACTTCTTATTATCTGTAAGTAAAAAAAACATTAAGAAGAAAGAATTACTATGTAACAGATCTCAAAACAGGAAAATAATGACACACATGATACGATAAACTGATTATTTGAATTTGTATGTGCTGTACTGATAATCTGTGTACAATGATATGTTAACAAAGTAGATATCAAATGTGTATTTCTTCCAAATATCATTGGCCATTTTCATCCTGAMCAAGATTTGTCATCTAACCCAAGCAGACTTCTCAAAACTACTTTCAGCAATGACATTTTCCCCAGTCCAGCTTTTTTTCTTTTCCCTTTTAAATCAAAAGCTCCTCAAAATTGTGCATTGTAGGTACCAGTATTCACTAAACCAGATATAATGCATTTTTATAACTTTCACAGGTTAAATTTGTAYAGATGTTATGTATTGTTAAAATAGAAATTCTAGGGGCTCTTTAGATTGACAGAAATCAGGGTTAACAGTCTCACAGAGACACTAAGTCAGTCAGATCATGCATCCAGACTTCAGAGTTCAAACAGAAACTATCTTGAAAAGACTTTATCATGATGGAACGAGGACTCGAGCTTTGTAAAATTGCCACAACCAGATGAGAACAAAATTGGTATTAAAAAATATAGAGGCATCAAGCCACAAATCTTCAGAAAACTATTTTTTTCTGGTTTAGACAGTTTGCTTACATTTGTCTAATGTGGTAAAGGTTTTCAGTTGAAGAGGTGCAAAGTACATTATTGCTCCTTTAAGAAACATAACCTTTAGCAAGTAAGCATTAGGAAGGTTAAGGACTGGAGACATTTCTAGCAGCTATTAGCCAAAGGGCATATAGTGCACTTGCCATACCATGTAATTTTAGCCAAATTATGAGTTTATGGTCAATAACAAGTGAGCAAAATGCTCACATCCTGTTAAATTTTTCTTCTCTTACTGATGACAAGTTAGGTTATGGTACGATCATTACAGCTGTTTTTCTGTGCACTGCCCTGAGCCAAGCCTATGTCCTGCTGTGGAATGGACTATCAAAAAAGGTTCAGCCCTTTCAGTTGTTGATAGGGTCTTTGACACATCACATTTAGTTTCAAAAAGGAACAGACTTTAAAAACTGCACTTTCTGTGCTTACAACTAAAATGCAAACGTATTTGACAGTAAGTCATTAGCTAAAAAAAAATCAAAAATGCATCTGAAAGAACCATTGTAATAGTTTTACAGACAGATACACGTACATCCAAACACTTTTCTTTTTAAAAAACATAATATGACTGGCTTACCACTGCAAGGCATAAAACTTAGATTTGTGTTTACACTATACCTCTGATTGGAACTTGGATAAAGCTACTGTTGCTAGCTGGAATAAAATGCACACTGCAATATTGTTGACATTACTCTAGTTGGACAGACTGTAATGTAAATATACATTTTGCTACAGCTACAAATATGGTTTTGATAGATTCCCAGATTTTAAAGTGATTGTAACTCAGAGCAGGTCTCTGCCAAAATGATTTGATATTTCACAACCATATGAATGAAAAATATATAACAATGGACCAAATCTGGATCSCAACAACTTGACTAGTGGCTTATGGAATTGTAATTTCTTTCCAACCTCTCCCAAAATCTTCATACAAAGGAAGATACCTCAGGGGGTGCCGAAGGCAGTAGAATTAGTCCCACTATCAACATGTTCAAATTTTAAAAGCCTTTCAGATTTATCAGCTATTAAAAAAATCACATTTCACACTTTTAGGTCATAATGTAATTATGAGTTATATACAATATTTCACATATCGACTTGGATGATTGAATACAGTCAATATCACTAGATAAAGGATGACAGACAACAAGATAACAAGCAAACGTAAAGCCATAGATTTCACTTTTTCAACCCCAAGAATCAACGATTTTCAAAGTAAATTTCCATCTCATCTCCCCAGAGTACACTCRAAGCTAGAAACTGTCTTATCGCTCCCAAGTGCACCTCAGATTCCATTTTGCCCACAGAATAAGTTGCATCATAATCCTCTGATCCCATTTTGTTATGTATTCTTACTAGTGTTTGGTTCCACTGGCAGACTCTGTTACCTGATAAGAAACAGCTCTCATAGATCTCCTAAATGCTTACTAAATTTCAGTGTCAATAAAACAAATAGAACCACTTCAATACTACTACTGACCACCAGGAAACATCCAAAAACATCCAAAAACCTCACCTCCTTTATAGTTTCCTTCCTCGGTATCTTCCTGGTTGGCTGTGACATGACAGAAGAAATTTCAAAGTAATGTGCACAGCAAAATGAAAATTGAATCAAGCACATGCAATTTTAGTTAACATTATTGGAACCCTTCTTTTGAAGTCCTCTCCTTATTTCTGGATCAGTGAGCATGTACAGTTCCTGATAAATCACCTCAAATGGTTGGGATGAAGATTTACAGCACTTGCAGCATCCCACTCTGGGATCAGTTCATTGTAAAAATAAGGTTTGTTCTGTGTTTGTACAATAGGCAGACTCCTGGCCCATAGCTGGGCCTTCCATGCACCATTGCAATACAAATAATGAACACAGTCATAACAACAAAGAAAAATAACTTTTTAAAAAAGCAGTTGGACTTATTTCTGTACTAATGCTCCCAGTTATTGAAGCTGGTGACAGCATCCAGCACTGACATTTGTTTCCAGTTTTGGAGACTCTGGRCTACTCCCCATTACTCCTTGTACAGCACAGAAAAGAGCAGAAAGAGCACTGCATGGTTTCTGCAGCTATACAAGCGAATACAGTATTAAAGAGTTTAGTTTCACCCCAAGGCCTTCTGCCTTAATCTTTGATCTTGTTTCATCTGCTTATCCACTGTCTCTTACCTGGTAATTTATGAAAATAAATGCATAAATAAAAGTATTCCACTATGAAATCAATAAAATAAGCAACAAAAAATAAACCACAAAAAAATCGAGTTGCCTCACTCCCATTATAATTCATGAAGAGTGTTTACATAATTCCATCTTCAAAGTCAGACATTTGCAAAATTTAGCAGCTATCACCCACCTCTGATATGCAAAATCATATGCAGATCCCCTTCAGCTAGCTACCGTATGATCCCAAAAGCATGCCCCAAGTAGCACATCCCAGGTTATTTACCAGCCTTCAGCATCCCTACTTGCAGAAGGAGAGTTAGCCTAGRTGATCTCTGTGGCTCCCTTGCAACCTGAGACATTTTATGATTTTATGAACAGAAAACCTTGTCCTCAGACAAATTCAGCTCTGTTCTTTCCTGGTAGCAACTTACAGGTCTTAGAAGGGTGGAGAGACAGAACGTGGCTGTTGCCACACTGTGGCAGAATGGCAGCCACCTCTTTAGACACTCATTTTTGACACCCATCCATCCTGGTTTACCTGAACCCTCAAACCTCCCTTCTAGGCAACAAAGCACGCCTACACACATGAGAAACTATACCTAAGGAACAGAACTCAAGCATCATACAAATTMAGTATCTACATCTATTTAACTTTGAAAGCATGTAAAAAAAAAAACATGAAAAGCAGGTGGGAAAACGTAGATTAATAGAAAAAAAAAGTGGCATATGTGGGCAAATGATAGATTTTTTTCCCCTTTTTTCTTCACTCCTTCTTAAAATAAATTATTACATGCAAGGTTATTTTTTCCCCAGTTCTAGCAGTGATATCCATTCAGTTATTTGTTTAACTTTTAATCACAGATGTAACAAAAAACTCTGCAAAAAACGTTGCCAACCTCGCTTCTTTCCTGTTCATGCCATTCCAGTTTTCCACTCTAAACTTCAGCTCCTCTTGGTATATATTTCCATTTCAGTAAAGACAGAATAACAGCTAGCCTGACTAATTTCTAGAAAGCATACCAAATCTAGCTCAAATTTGTCTACATGGCCCAACTAAAAAAATTGTGCTTTGTTTCATTGGTATGCTTAAGGTGTTTCAACAGAAGTCTAAATATAATAATACAATRAAATTGTACCCTTATTGTAAAGTGGCTTTATTATCCTTTTTTTAAAAAAATAGGAGAACACCCAAAAAACCCCAACAAACCTCATGTACATTTTATTCAGAAACTTTCATCAGCTCCTGATTCACAAACATGAMTGAGACACACACTTAATAATAAAAATAGTGCTGAGAGACAGATCATTACTAAAAAGCTGCTTTATTTAAGAAAATCTGGAGGCACATGCAACAGCCTCTATGCTTAAATTTTCCAGTAACTWCTTTTCTTTTTTTCAAATTTGCAATAGGCCAGACATTTTTTTTATTTCTTTGCACAGAATAAATTTAAAGAACCTTTCATGTTGTTATATATAGATTCCTAGTGCATCAGTTCATTGTAAATTGGAATAAATAAAAAAAAATTCAAGGACAAGTCTAGGAATGCCTGCTACATCAGAAACTAATTGCTCAATTCATAAAAATTATATTTGTGAGTGCATTATATGGGTTTTGTACTACCTGTTGATGCCATAGAGGACAGCATGTTTCAAACCAGCTCCTCAAAAGAAAACACATGCAATATCATACAAAGCACTGGGAAGATGTAACCAGTCACACAAATGATGACTACTGGGATCTAGAAAAATGTGACACTGTTTTCTGTCTGCTAGCTGCCACTGAAATGGCACTCTGACCAATTTTATTTTTTATTTTTTAATGGCAAATAAACCCCATTGGTTTGCTTTTCATAACTGCTTGGTTTCCAAAATGGCACTGAAATCAGTAGGTGCCTTGTGTAGGACCTARCTCTCCTGTTCAAAGTCAGGCCCCGATCCTTCCAGTGTCCCAAACCTGTAACTGAGTGAGCCTAAGCGCTGGTCCCAAATGCAGAGTTCTGAGGACCATCAATTACTCAAATGCGTGTATTTTGTTCTCTACTTCATTGTTTTTTCCAGTAATGAAACCCACTGTCACCAACCGAGGCACAATTTGAGAGAAGTTTCTTGCACAGCTTAACTAGGGATTTTATGGTTAKTTGCTAAAATCATGATTTGTGTGAACATCAAAGAACACCTCTTTGGTTTACATAAGGAATATCTAATAAACTTAACATGCGAGTGAAATATTTTCTGTACCAAAGCAGCACAACACAGCACTGCCCACAAATGGTGAGCTGCATTTWTAATAAACTTTGATGTGCCTTGAGAAAGCAATGTCTGGAGGGTATTTGTACTTAATGAGGCAGGGGACAATGGGTTAAAAGAGTACAATTCCCATCCTAGGAAAGAAAAAAATAGTAAACTGTAATTGGGAGTACAGCATGCAGTTGTTTTATCCAGAAGTTTGAGCAACTTTCTTCAGAGATCTGTTGTAAGAACTGACAAACAAAAAGACCCTCACAAAAATGTGGTGTGAAAACTTSTTTGATGATCACAATATTTGTGCTATTACATCACAATCCTCACAAAACACCTTTACAAAACAAGGTAAGTTGCCTTAAAAACACATTTATCTTCAATGCACAAAATTAGTTCCATTTAAATCTCTGAATATTTTTTAGCCTAACATATCATTTCAGAATGAAGGGATGGCTTACTTATTCCTGTCAGAGAAAACAGAATCCTTAAAATAGTATTTTATAAATATTAAACTTGAACAGTTTGCATTACACTGCAGCAAGTACACCAACATTTATATCCATCTAGTACAGCCATCCTCACCTCCCATTCCAAGGGTTTACTTTCAGATTTWGTCTGCTAAGTTTTAACAATGTCTGCAGCACTATCTGTTCATTCTGCAGTTATTTTGTTCCTTTTCACTCCTCTTCTACTCTGTTATAGTTTAGCTCAGTTATTTACCTAATCTAAAACACATACAGAAAGTGTTTCACAGAAATATCGCTCGGTGTATGTTAGCTCAAAGAGACTAGTCTGGGGAACACAAAGTTTTTATTTATTCATTTTCTAGTGACATCACTGAAGAATTGTTTCTTCACAACTTCCAGCAGGATGAAAACATATGTAGCTGACGTATTACAGGGATTAAGCAGAAGGAGAGTGGCAGTGTAGAAAGCCAGGATGTAATCTGCAGGTGTTGCAAAGGCCCTTTAAAGGCCTTGCAAAAGGAAAAACTGCTCCTTTTGAAAGGATGGGAAGAGAATTCTAGTATCTCAAACATGGCAGAAGGATCTAAACTAAAAACTCTTCATTTTTTTTTTCCTGCAACTACATGTCAGCAAACTATACGCCATAAAATATACTGCAAAAACATTTCAAATATATTCAAGGTGAGGTACGACCTATGCTACAGCTGTTAAAGGACTACAGAGTAAAAAATATTTAATAAGCTCTTAATTCAGAAATACTGGTAATATTTTAAGTGTCCAAACCCAAACTTTTGAAATTCACTCAGCACATACAGGCATGTTAGCATCCCTTAATCTGACATGCACCACTTCATTTTACCCGGAATCTCAGCAGGGACTGAAAGCGTTGAGCACCTCCAGCACTCAGGCTGTGTTCAGCCAGTTTCCTTACAGGGCCCAGGCRTTCATTTTCTGACTCTGCTCCTGCATTAAGCTTTCTTAATAGCTTCACACGTTCTACAGACTGCCCTGATGCGAGCCTAAGGTCGCTGATAACCRCAGCATTGATTTCTTGCTACAGGCAGAACTGGACTGGCATGGAACGCACAGCTGCAAATTTGAAAATCTTTTTGATAAAAGTTGTATGCATACAACTTTTTGTTACAAACTTTTCCTAAGTGTTTCTGTACTAAAATAACCAGTTACTTCACCTACAGGGTATGCAAAGAGAGGTTCATACTCTACAAACACTGGTGATCTGTATACTCTCTTTCCTGTAACCAAATATCATTTTACAYCAACTGCTGTACCATTGCATCCTGKTTGGGCACCCTTAGACAAGACAAGCTCAGTGACTTACACAAAATACATCTGATTTTACTGATTAAAATAGTTTTAAAGTCTGAAAGAATAACGTATTTGTTTTTTTGAAAGGACTATTTTCTGATTACTATTTGGGACACTGGCTCCTTCAAGGAAAACAGAAAAATTAACCAGGAAGGCATCCACRAGAAATTCAAGCACTCAGATGTTACAGCCCTCTCAATTCCTAACAGGAACTGAAAAAAAGAAAACTGGAATTCCACAAAACTGGAATTGCCACAAAAAGGCAACTGGACAATGGAACCAAAGTTAGAACAATTTTAGAACTGTAATACAGGTGGGTGAAATTCACAATCATTTACCTATGGTCTCTTCTGCTCACAGGGAGAAAGCCCAACAATAATGTGCTGGTACCTGTCAGACTTTAAAGCAGCCTTCCTGGTGCATCCCTGAGAGCAGCCTACCAGTGCATATGCTGACGATAGCCAAAGCATGGGCTGTGACCTCTGGCTGTGTGTCCTATCTTCAGTTAGAGCCTTGCAGCATTAGTCCAGATGCCAAAAATCTGCCTGGGCTAAATCTGTACATTTTTGAAGTTTCTYATGTTTGGAGGTGCCAACAATTACCGCTTTCAACAATTTCTACTTTCTATAGGTCACTGCTCAGCAAAACTCAGTTTACATCTACCCATTTTCACAAATAAGTGTGTTTGCAGTTAAAAACTATTTAAAATAATTTAATTTGGCACAGCTATTTTCTCTGTACATTTATGAACACTGATAATTCTTTATTTGAGCAACACCCAAGCAAAAAGCAAACTGAGACCTTTTACCAAACATTCTTTTACYCTTTTTGCAACAAGTTCAAGATTATGTATTAGTTATTTCCCTGAAATAATGTGCAGTATAATTTCTTCATTTGTTAAGAGAGTACATGCAAAGTGATGAAAACATCATGTCAATAAATACCCCTACTACTTTCAACGTAATGAAGCTAACAGAATTTCAAAAGCATCCCTCTACACAGGGGTTCCAAATGCCTGTTTGTAAATATCTCTGCTATGGCCCAGTTCCAAATGTATCAGACTCGTCGGTACAGAATAACAGATAAGTTGTTATTTGTGTTATTTTATAGATGCTAACATTTGTAGGCAAAAGTTCCGTTCACAAGATAGGCTTCTGCTTGGAAACTGSAAGCTAAGTTTTACGAATCATGCACCAGATTATGGCTTGCTTTATCCATCACCATCAGGTGTGATCTTAAGCAAAACTTTATCAAAGTAACATGCCACTTCCCTGCATGCTGATTTTACAAAACTCCCTCTCTGAATGTTGTTCTACATGATGTCATCACACCGTAAYTCACTTCATTTACAGTATCTGTTTCACTTCTATTCACAAGCTAATATAACTCTTCTTTTTTTTTTTAACTGCACACAGGCTGCTAGACACATGTGCACAGCAAATGGAATCTGAACTTAGCTTAACAGCCTCATTTATTCCTGATGGTTTAAATTATTTCATCACAATTAATGACACCCCCTCAGCTTCCTGTGCAGCACTGCCAGATGTTCAGAGACCACAGAGCCACTCTCTTCTTTGACGGCTAGTGACAAGTCGTCCTCTGAAGGACGTTCCCTCCGTGCACAGGCTGGATGACACCTCCATTGCTTAGCACCTCTTTACCTCCCCAAGTAACCATGGTGAAAGAAGGAGGAAGACATGAAAAACCAGCCAGTGCATTAGTAAGGACAAATTAAGAAACATTCTGAACTTGAAGGATCTCATTTCCTCCTACTGGAGTTTCAAGCCTGATYGTTTTATGAAAAGACAAACAAGTGTATGCCTTGATCTTCAAGGTGTGAAGTTTTCTACATTTTTTTCAAAAACRACTTGTCCTTTCTTTAAAGGGGGAAAAAAAGAATAAAGGAGAAATTTAAATGGTAACCACATGGCCAGTGATCTCTAACCTACAATGTTATCTCACCATCACATCATCTTCAAAAGCAGAATGCAAAAATCCTGGAGTCTTAGGAAAGTTTTAGTCACATTCAGCTTGGGTTTTGAGTTCTGTTTTTCTCTGTGTTAAGATGATGTCCCCTTACAGTTTTCCTCTCACAAGTTTCAGGTATTTTTCTCAATGGGAGGTATCTAGATTTCTTAGAAGGGGAAAAGTGAAATAGTGAGTCTGGACATGCTAAAGATGAGGATTTGTCACCATTTCTTAACAGGCATGGGCAGAAATGGTAACAACTGTACAACTAAAACCTTGGAATAACAAAACWGCAAGGGTCTTGCATTTTTGAGATTAAAACCCAAGTATCTCTGCTCTATTCTTGAAATTCCATCCACTATTTTGAGCAYATATGGCAGACATTCTATTGACTTTTTTTTTCCTAATTAAAAAAAAATTGCTGATCTGTGTCAGGGACTGAAGGGCTGCTCAGTTTGCCAAAAGTGTAGTCTTAAAACAGAAAGGCCACCTGTGTCAGCCCACCCGATAGGAAAGTCAGGAGCTGGAAAGTCTGYCCCTGTGTCTCTCTCCCTGTCTTTTTTTTTGTTTGCTTGTTTGTGTTGGGGGGGGAGGGTCATGTTTGTTTCAGGCTTTTTTCTTTTTTTTCCTTTTGCTAGACATTTGAAGGAAAGTCTCCTCAGAATTTTCCTAGAAATCCAGTAGCAAAACTGGAGGACAGTGAGAGGTAACATATTATGTATAGTTTGTAAAAGGCATTTTCTTTTCCCCATCTATGTTTAAAAAATTTTTCACAGCACAGATACCAGCACTGAGTTTCTTTTCACTGCTCATTTCAATCACTTTGTCAGACAATACTGTAAAATGTTTTGCTTTAGCTTCAGCTTCAGGAGGAGGAGAGGGGTCATGAAATGGGACAACGACAGGAGCTCATGAAGACTCTGAGACATTACCTTTTCCATGTATATACACATGTATATATAAACATATATATGTGTAAGTTTGCATGTAAAACACATGCCAAAAAAGAAAGCAAACTTGCCTAGATATGTACAAGTGAAAAAAAAAAAAAAGAAAACCAGCCTACTTTGAAATGCACTGAGATTTATGGAGAGTCACATGGACTTCATTCTGTTGTCTCTGAATGTTTTATTGGGGGGAGTGGAGGAGCTGAATAAACTTTAAACTCTCATGTAGGGATGTATAGCCTGTGTGTCTCTGGCAGATGTGGAAAGGAGATGAAATGGGCAAGGGAGAATCGAATATCCCATCACTGCAGGTTTGTGAAGGGGAAAGAGCACTGCAAAGATCTCACATCTGGCAATCATTTGTCAATAGCTGGAAAGAGAACGGCAGGAAACTTTCTGGCTCTTGTGGAAGATGAAAAGACAAAAAACATGTGTCACACATGCACAGTACTAGTACAATGACTACTACATTTATTTCCCCGCACCACCTTTTTTTTTTAAATTTAATGATCTTCAGATATACTTTAATCCATGGTCAAAACCATGCAGTCACTTGACTTGTTAAAGCTGCAGTGTATGTACATTTTTCAAATAAACCCCAGGGCTGATGTTAGAAAATCAAAATCATTCAAGCGTAGGCTGCCTGGTACTTTGGGCAGGAATCCTTGTGGTTTAGTCAATAAACAGAATCCAAATGAAAGACACCACAGTAACTAGACAGTAATGTTTTGAACAGTTCTTAACACAAAAGGAGAAAGACAGAGAAACAGAGGCAGACCAAGCGTCCAGATAGAATGCTACCAAGTCCACAGAGATCATGCTAGTTCAAGCAGCATCTGTATTTGAGCACAAGGTCACTTGCTGTTTCTTAAAAAAAAAAAAAAGGTATTTTTATTTAGGGCTATTTGTATGGTTCCTCTGTAGTTCTGGGTTTGATTTTGTTTATGCTTCCTCCCTTCCCTTCCCCCTTCCCCCTTATTTTTTGTCCACAGAGATTTACCCTGCAGAAATATCTGCTAAATAAAACATAAAAGGGTCACTTTGTCTTTTCTGAGCCACAATGCCAGATTTAACTAACTCACAAGTATCGCATCGTGCAATATTGCAAACACTCCTAGGCAAAGCGTCTTTTCAAACAACAAAAATCTAATAGCTGCTTGGTACCACYGGTGGCTTTTCACACCTATCTATCAGAGTATTCCTCTATTTTTTAAGAAGAAACTGCTGTAGCAGAAGCACATCTTGTCTCTGTGATTCTGCAAGTAAATGCTGCAGTTTGTTTAAGCTGGCAAAATCACAGTAGCCTGCCAAATTATAACAGGAGCAATATCTCTCCCAAACAAGTCTGATCATGGTTAATTGCAATGCAGACCAAAGAGCAGCCACAATTATTCATTATTACAGGAAGTACCTTATTTAAATTTTATGGAAATTTGCACTTGTACTTCAGTATGCCTGGGAAAAAAACTCCACTCACACAAGGAAGGACCTCAAACATCTGAAAAATCTCAAGGTGCTGCATATAAACTGGAAGCAAAATGTTACCTTGATATTTACATCAAGACATAAGCAATATGATATTTACCAAATCCAACTAGTATGAAATATTGTTGTCAAGCAACTGTTTTTAGTTTAATCCTACGAGTAGTAAATATCAGCAAAATAAGTGTATTTTAATTGAAAAAGAAAAAAACCCAAACCTATTGCCATGAAGGTATAAGCAGACAGACAGACGGACAGACATAAATATGTATTTTTAATTTTTCTGTACACACAAATAGGTTTTTGTGTGTTGCTGCACAAATTGTGCCCATCCTTTGGAACTGACTAGGGTTCTCCTTGACACCTTCTGCCGTGCAGTGCAGTTTCAGGTTCCAAACTTGCAGGCAGTGAGAAAAGAGAGGCAGAGCGATGGGGATGCTTTAGGGTAGCATGTCAATATGACCATATCATGAAATCTCACTGGTATAAGATACAGCAGCAGGGCACCAGGGGAGGAAATGCTTCCACACGTGTGGGTATGGGTAGGGAAATACACTGTTGACTAAACATTACAGCACAAAGGTTCTTTTTCCCTTTCTTTTTCTTTCACGATCTACGCATGTAACTAAACAATTCTGCTGATTTTGCTTTCAATATTCCTCCACCAATTAGCCATATATCACATGGTGGGTTTTACCCATCCCACTTACGCTTTGAGCTATCATCTCACTCTCACTACAACTGCAAATATAGGCCTCAGAGTGTAAATTTACATGAATTATTACTCTTGGTAATATAGGCAGCTTCAAAAACAGGTTTAACTTCGCTCTAATGCTTCAATATGACAAAATATGACAAAAGATAACTCCAGGGGTGAATTAGCCCTGAAAATGGTTTCCCAAAACATCAAAGAAGGTGATTTCACCTCAGATCATTCTAGAGATTAAGTTTACAGCACAGCTCAATGAAAAGCTGTGTTAATAGCAATGGAATGGTGGAGTGATTGAGCAAAGGTGTTGCCATAACGAAGCTAGGGTGGAGAAAGGATGTGATTTCCACCACAGAAAATTCTAAAAATTTTACTGCAGATATAAAGCACTAGAAAAAATACATTACACTGAAAGTTATCTATCAGGAGTGTATGAACCTACAAATAGAATAAATATTTTCAGCTGCTAGATCTCCCTCACTAGTTGCCCATAAAGTCACATGTAACAGTAAGAGATAAGCAACAGTGAAAATATTCAACACTTAATAAAAGCTTTTCACCTTCATGACACTGTCTAAACATTAACAAACAACTGCTCTATCAGCTATATCCCGTAAAGACAGCAGGGTTACTATTTAAGCTGGAAGTAAACTTTAATGATTATTTCAAGTTTGCCATTCTGGTTGCACTTCATGATTATGTTTGCTTTTATAACTAATAAAAMATTATATACATACTCACAGAATACTACAAACACGCACTTTTTCAAAATTCGTTACTGTGAGCATAGTGAGACTGGAACAGGTTTCCCAAAGAAGTGGTGGATGCCTCATCCCTGGAAGTATTCAAGGACAGGCTGGATGGGCCTCTGAGCAACCTGGTCTAGTGGAAGGCATCCCTGCAGATGGCTAGGGGGTTGGAAGGTGATTTCTTTAAGATTCCATGCTGCCCAAACCATTGATGATTCGATGATTTTTACCCTGCACGCTGCTCTCTGATGCCCTGTGTAGGACAAAACACCACTGGCTACCATGGCATCATCTCCAAATTCTCCTTAGCCAGTACAGAAAACAAATAAGGCCTGGAGGATACTCTCTAAGTATCCACCCCCACACACASATATTTTAATAAACATGGACTCTCTTCATAGAAAGTCTCAGGTCCATTATGAACATACTCTTTCTTGATCAGTGCTTGACAACAGGGAGAAGACATTCTCTTATCTGAGGAGGTTCACAAAACCAAATAGTCTCTGGTTAATTAAATACCTGCCCATGAGCTGTTGTGGTATTTGGTATTTTGCTTGGTTGATTTGTGCTCATTTTTTCTTCGTAAAAGTATCAAATAGGGCAAAGAGAGGGCTGGAYAAAACCTATCCTTTAAAATATAATGACTTTTGGATCAAGGGAAACATTCATATCTCTTTCAATGCTGGAAATATCTTGTTATTTTTAGTGGAAACAATGTCAGCTTCCAACAATTGCAGACCCAGCTCAAAATGTTCACTAGGCAGCACCAACAGAGACTCTGAGAAAATAAGGTTCTAACCCACTGCTCTCCCTTCTGACCCCCTCAACACTACCAGCTCTGATTCTGCTTGAGAGAACCTTCCAAGTGTCCTGTTGAACTAAATAATGAAACATACAGATTCTGCCAAAATTCAAACTATGTGTGTCTCAAACAGTAATTTCCTTATTATCATCTTGAGTCATATTTTAAAGTTGTTGTTGGAGTTCTCTACACTGCAGGTTGCCATGCAGGGATAGTAGAGCTAAGACAGAAATTAACTTGGGCAAAGAAAACATCTTGAATGACTCTGAGGCAGTGAGTTCTGCCTTCCAATGGCAGAATAAGTTATTTTGCTCTAGAGAAAAGCAGCCCACACAGAGCTTTGTGAACTTGCAGTTGGGCTGCATTTTTGGGCTGCAAGCTATTTTGAATCACTCCACTACAAGGCACAGAACTACACAGACAAACCGAAACACCTTGCATTATTCAAGCTGCTTTCAAACAAACAAAAAAAAAAAAAAAAAAAAAAAAAAGATGGTGACATGCTAAAAGCCAGTGGCTCCTAAAACAAAACTGAAGGCTGTGTCTGTTTACCCCTTCTGTTTCTGAGCATACAACCACACAGGAAACTCACCGTGTTCCCAAAGCCAGTGCACTGCACGCTTTTTCACCTCATAAAATCAATGTCACGTGGATCTGTTTCATCACTGCAAACTCCAGATCAACATTAYCATGCAGATATGCTTTTGCCACAAAAGCAGTGCTAAACAAAAGATGGCAACTAACTAGACTGCAGTTTGGTTGTCAAATTAATATTTCTTACATACAGACTGTTTTGTTCACACTCTTTTTCTTTTTTCTTCTATCTTAAATGCCTCAGCTTTGTAAGTATGTTTCCTATTAATACAGCATGAAACTTGTAATATGAGGGCTTTCTCACCTATTGCCTGGATCATGTCACTCCCCTCTTTGAAGTGGAAGGTAAAGGAAACTGATTCAAGTCCAGGCTCTTCATCCTGAACTTCAAGGCTCTGAACAACTCTGCTTCTGGCTATGTTTCTGTTCCCCATCATATTCTTTTCATTCTGCTCCCTGCAGCCAATAGCCTTCCTCCTCCCTTGTCTATTTAGCCACCGCTGGTCTTCCATGTCCTTTTTGACACCTGTGCAGTTCCTCTCACTGGAATCCACTCATTCTTAAAAAAAACCCTAATTTTTCATGTAAAGCACAGGCTTTAAGTCACTTAGAAAAATTTGTCTCTGTCTTATCATTAAATGTCAATTGGAAAGTTCAGAGATACAGTCATCCCAGGGCCAGTGTTTCACAAGTGGATCACTCTGAACATCTGTTTAGGTGGTGAGAGTTTACAGGAGAGGGCCAACTACTATTGCTCTTTCACACAGTGCTAGGTGTACTACCTACCCTTCAGTAAAACACACTTTTAAAATTATCATTTATAGCTTTAAACATTTCTCACGCGTGAAAAAAGTGAGCAATCTTAGTTCCACCTGGAAAAAGAAAGTTAAAATAAAAGAGACAGATTGGGAAGTGCTTACTTTGGAAAACAAAGCTGGAACAGAATTTGGTTGAGATTTACACCTTTAAAAGAAAAAGAAAAAAAACTTTGAAGGCAAGAAAACTTTTTCTCATCGTCATCTTTTGTCATATATCAACAGTGCAAGACACCTGTCGTGACTAAAAAAATTTAAAAGTCTGGAAGAAGAAGACCAAAAGACAATTTACTGATCTGAAGGCAGAATATCTTCAGGCAACTTCCTTCTGCACTCTTATGTAGCGACACTTTTGGGTGGTTTTTTTGAGTTTGTAAGCCTCTTAGGAAGACACCTACACAAGGATAACATGTCTCAAACAGCTTTGGAGATTTTCTATGGCAGAGACATGGACACTAAACTACACACAGATGGCAAGGGCATAAAGGAATTCCAGAGCTATCACAATGAAATGAAAGCAGAAATGCAATTTGATAAGAAGGCTAAAACATAGTAGTAGGTCCTATCTGAATGTTTATGCTTTCTCTACATAAACCATTAGTTTACACTGAACTCTTAACCTGAGAAGGACTAAAAAGCAGTAGTGACYTGATATACTGGTGCAATATTCTAACCTTACAAGTCACTTCCTTTGTTGTGGACAGAATAAATGGTGTTAAACACCTCTCCTCTCTAGCATTTATTCTCTTTCACACCTCTTAAAAAAATTCATTTCAGAACTCATTTAAATGGATAGAGAATTCATCCTTCACATGAAAGCCCTTCCATTTTGGGTAGTCTAGCAATTGAAATCCAAGAACATATCACAGAATGGAGTCACAGTGYTTGAAACATTATGAGGTATCTCACCATTAAGTGCAATTGGCAACTAAAACTCTTTAATCTAGAACAAGTATTCACATTCCAGAAAACTACTGCACAGACAAAATTCCATGTTTGACATGAAGCATTTGTAGAACTTAAGATTTCCTCATGGAATATTAAAAAAAAAGTACCTTTTCCAAGACTTCAGAAAGATATTAGATCCACTATTAACTGTACAAAATAGGTTGTGTTGGGGTTTTTCTTCTAAATGAGCAAAAGACTTTTATACAACGTWATTTTGTACTTTTATACAATTTTTATTATTCCTGTCTGGTCAGCTGTCACAACCTCAGAGCCACAACTTCTATTCTCTTCATAACAAGACTACTGTGGTTTTTAGGATGATCATTTGCTCCTGTATCTCCTCATCCCATGGTCTATTCACTCTGTGACTTTACACATGTTTATTTGTGTGTCTTAAATCTCAGGTTATCTCAATTACTGTCATGCCCACTTTTAGAGATGCAGTCTAGCTCAGTGCATTCTGAATTAAAAAGGACCAAAACACGGAACCCAAAACCAGTCAATGTCTCCAGGAAGCAGATTGTATTGTATTGTATATATTGTATAATTATTGTATATTATATATATACATACATATATATATATATATTATAAATATTGTATAATTTTTCTCAGTTTCTGATTTTTATCTGTATCTAATTTGAAACCATCGTCCTAGTTTTCCAATCTTTTCATGAAGGCAGAAAGACTTGGTAAAGCACCTTCACATCCRAACTTCCAGGGATCTGAATGTATTCCTGTGACTCATTTTGTCAATGTATTTCAACACAGTGTAGCTAGCAAATAGCATGGTCTTAGTCTGACTTCTTCTGTTTTTCTCAGCTTTGGCCAGTTCAACCCCAGTGACATTTTCTTTTCCATTTCTGCTCTTCCACGACGATACTCTATGAAAAATGGTTTATATCTCTCTAGTTTTTATTGGTTTTTTAGTCCACCTTTTCTTTCTACTCTGCTTCATGGATTCTCATGCTGCTTAAAAGCTTGGATAACATCTTAAGAGACAAAACGCTGTGTGGGACAACATTTCCTCCCATTCATGGTCATYTGGAGCCCCTCCTGCCTGCAGCTGCTTAACATCCCAGGGTGGTTCTAGACATGGAAGATTACAAGCAGAAAAAAGTTCATGAAATTCAGCAGCAGAAACCAAATAAGAAACCACAGAACTACTCAGCTCTCTTTAAGACATCAGCAAGGGCTTCATAGACTATGAAAAAATAAATGGCTTTGGAAGCTACTCCATCTTGCTTTTCTACCCCTGATCATCACTGTAACTACTTAAATCAATATAAGCGGCAATACAGTGCAAAGCAATTTCTAGAATCTGTTCTTCACCTTAGCTCTCCTGAGTCAATGGACTCCCTCCATTCCTAATTATTATAGCCAAATAATCCATTTTAATAGGGTTTAAACTAGACCTTAATTTTTCAGAAAGGTGTGAGGTATCTGCGGAAGTTCAGGGTAGCAGATGGTAAGTTTGGCATCACTGTTAAATATATTAAGAGTTGAGGACTTTGATTTTAAACTGTAAAATTAAAAAAAYACAACCAGCAGCATATTTGGACAACAAGGAAGACAAGAACATGGAGGTACTACTCTGAATATTAGCAAATACCTCTATACAGAAGGTCCCTTAACACATTTTAAGTCACACAAAAAGCTGTCAGATAAAGTTGATCTCCCAGGAATGAAAAAACTATTCTCCAATAAATGTAATACAGAAATGTACACTACAATCTGCTTTGTCATCTATAATCCCAAGTGGTAAAAATATTAAAACCAGGTTGAGAACAAGTATAATTAGCCAAGCATTTAGTGTCTTTCACTTCATGAATTCTAATATTATCCAGGTCTCTGAATCTTATTTGACTGATGGGTGAATAAATGGAATAAAACCCCATTATTACTCTGATAAAATTTGTACCTGAGTTGTCTTTTTTCCTTTGGTTCTTTTTATTTGTGGTTATGTTGTACATGGCAGGCAGTGTGTGAGGATTCAAACACTTTGGATTCTGAATGTCATGAAAATTCATAGTTTGACATTGTTTGATATTGTGCTGACTGCTACTAAAAATTTTGAAATAATGTTCAGGCTTTAATGATTGGATGACATTTTTCTGATAAAAAGCTAAGTTTCTTTCTGTCAAAAATGCATAAATGAATGAAAAGGTCTTTAAAGTGTCCCTCTCTGATCCCTGGGGCATAGCAGTGCTGAGAGCACAGCTACTGTGCACAACTCTCTCAAAGGAATAACAATTCTATGTGAAGGAGCTATTTACAACTTGCCTTGTGTATCTTCAGAAGAAACAAAAGATACAACAAGCATAAAGGCTTTTTACTCTGGCTGTCCCTCCTGACATTTATCCCTCCCACCCAAACAGGAAATAAGGGGAGAGGGAAGCAGGGGCACAGCCTTTTATGTAAAAGAGGGGTGTTTGAGGTAATAGATATTCTGAGCTATGGGAAAAATATCTGCCCAATCCTTCACTCCTCCYCTCCTCACAGAGATATGAACATACATGTACACACTGCATTGCCACACCAATGTCCAGGGGCAATAGGAACATGGAATAAAATAGGAATGATGCTRCTCTGACCAGGAGTTGAAAAGACAGACCAAAGGCAGAGGAGAAGTGACAAGAGGTAGAAGTGAAAGACACTTCAATGACTGGTGCAGCCAGATGCTTCTTGTAAATAACAATGAGACTCAGAATGCCTTTTCAGGCCAGTGCCAGTCACCACCAAGGAAAGGTTAAGAACTGTAGAATTTTAACAGATCATAGGGAAAATCTGTAACAGGGAGTGTACAGATCAAAGACATGCCACCAATGTGAGAATGTGACTGACACTGTGGAAATTTTCCTGTAGTTCAAAGGGACTTGAGGACTACCAGAAGGCACCCCTGAAACTCCTGGGGAAACACTCCATGTTCCACAGTTCCAGAGATGGTGCCAGGAGTCTGTATACAGAGACTAGATGCAAGTTCAGGAAAACAGGGAAGTAGAATCTTCCTTTCAGTACTTTTCTSTATTTCATAAAGACAATTCCTGTCTTTTACCTCTAACAATTTTTATTCTTTTTCCTAAACCATGCTAAACTGCAGGCTGATGCTTTTGGGATTTTTTTCCACATTGAAAGGTTCTGCTGTGGCTCATTAGCACCAACAGAGCCCTTGACAGACAGGCATGCCTTCATAAATCCAGAGCAAATGCAAGGATGAATCAGCAGATGGTCCATACACTCACATGAATAGTGACAAAAAATTCAAGAAGAATATTTCTGAAGCAGAAGGCAAAGCTTGCAGCACTTTCTTCAGTTCTGGCATTTAAGACAGGCAGTCAGAGAATGTACCTGTGCAGACCAAGGAGCTCTGGTACAAYTATCGGTTAGGTTTAAGGACTTTGGCAGGAATACCATTCCAGCCAGTAGTGTTGAACTTTGCATATACACACACCAATARCTGAGATGGAGAGATTTTGAATACAGTATACCATGTTTTCATCAGCACCAGAAAATTGCAACAGAAGTTGCTGCCTAGAGGAAGAGAATAATCCCATGAAACAAAGCATGAAGACAAAAAAATGAATCTTTGATTCAAGTGATATTGTGAAAATTATATTGTTAAAGGCCATACTTACAGCTGGTTCCAAATATGCAACTACCTTACATGTTACTGTCATATAAAATGTTGCAAAAGTTTTCGCACCAACAATTTAAAACATTTTGCAAGAACATTCAATAGATGAATACCTGATTTCCTTCCTAGTGCAGCTTTCTAAGAAATGGGCACATTGTTAAAATTATAACATTAAATCAACAAATTATTACTGACAAAATATAATAATATAGTCTTTAAAGCAAGATCAATGAATTAAGATAGTTTTCTTTGTAGGCTTGAGGAATGAATTTGGTTGTGGATAATGGAGGAGGAAAAGAAAGTGAACATGATTTACGCCATGAGAAGTAAGAACATTACCATTACACAGCTTGGTTACTGGGTATGGCCATTAATATAAAAACTCTTCCTTCTCTGTTACGTAAATTTTTCAAAGCCTCAAAAGAGGAGTATTTTACTTCTGCTTTGCAACTGATTCTTTCTAAATTTTTCATCATATTCTTGGACAACATGTAATGGGAAACCTGAAAAGACTAAGGAGTTGATATGCTATTGGATGGAACAAAAGCACAGTAAAATTTTCCAGCAAACAGTACACGCAGCACCACGTTTTTTTTTTTTCGTTTT
>NW_026623430.1:43822-45042 GCF_030028575.1 Malurus melanocephalus
TTTTTTTTTTTTTTTTTTTTTTTTTTTTCATTATGCAGAATCTTTACATTAGATATTAGACTGGATTTCTCTTCCCTACTTTTCTGTATTTCTATTTTTCTTATATTCCTGTCAGTCTGAGCTCTACACATAAGCCTTTTCAATTAAGATTCTTGAAGGCTGATTAAGTGCTTTAAATAAAATAATTGGAACTGAAAGAAACTACTAATTTACACTTGCAGTAGTATGATGTGGTGGCTCCCACGTCTGTGTCAGTCAATCAACCCAGTGTCAGACTGAGACAAGCATCAGCTGTTTGTCAGAGAGAAGAGGAAGGCTAGCTAAATAAATACACTAAATATTAATACCCTCAGTCTTTTAACGTGCAATTTATTCCTTTAGATAACACTGGACATGTAAAAGGGAGGAGGATGCTTTACTCTGTAAATCAGCACAACTTGGCACATGTTTTATTGTCTGTATCCCTGCTCATCCCACCACAGATAACACTAATCAAGTGGCAGTGTTTATGCAACATCTCCRCTGTGAAAAAACCATCTCACGTGCAAGATCAAAACAAGAACCACTTGAATTTATTTCTAGGTATTTTATTACCCTTCTTCAATTTCCCTGAAAGGAATGAGCAACCTGTTTGTTTGCTTCTGTCTCTTTGTTAAAGACGTCCTACTCCCTGGAGAACCCTATGTATTTGTTTTAAACATGTTTTTACAGGCTTTTTAATGAAACAGGTGTGGGGGTGGGGAGGTGTGCAGGTATGAAGTGGTGTCTGAAAGTGGTCACAATGGTTTGTCAGCTGTAGTGCCAAGGAAGTTCTAGTTAAGTCCACATTCAGAAGATGCAGAAGTGCATATTTCTGTCTTCCACTTCATATCCAAGTCTAAGAAAGTAGAGGAGCAAATTGCTGAAAACATATTGCCCAAATTAAAGGATACCACTAAGTCTGCCCGTGGGTCCACACTGTCCTGTCCTATGGAGATATAAAAATCTTTTATTTAGTTGAGATTATATGCTTTCCTAAAAATCCGGGAAAACAGCTAGAAACAGGCCAAAAATAACTAAATATTTCACTATCAGTCTACTTTCTCAGGCAATTTTGGAAACAATTCTATAAGGCAAGAATAGAAAATTTCCAGAAACTACTTTGGGATTTTGGGATTTTTATCTTCACAAGACTCTAAATACCTGATACCTACAAGAAGTACTTTTTCTTTTTTTTTTTT
>NW_026623430.1:45062-53196 GCF_030028575.1 Malurus melanocephalus
TTTTTTTTTTTTTTTTTTTTTTTTTTTTTTTTTTTCCCTGAGTGCGTAAAGAGCAAATAGAGTGAAAAGACATTAAAGCATATGTGCTTGCTCCACTTTACATTTTATTTCTGGGCTTTAAAACTGTCTGATTTTGCCACAGATTTTTGCAGGCACAGTCAGATGGCAAATTCTTTTCATTAATAAGGCTAACAAAGCAGCAATATTGCCATAGTCAACAGCGACACAACAAACCATTTATGTACCTTTCTGTCAAACTTTTCCTGTAAATGCATGTACATACTGCTTTGTCTAGTTCTCATTTTCCAGCCTCTCCTAATTCAGACTCCATATATAAGCCAAATATGTAACTGTAAACACATGAAACATCACTCCATGCCTAAATGCTTTGCTTATTCACAGCCCAAGTATCCAAATAATTTTTTTTCAMATTTGGCCTTGAAAGAACTTGTTAACAAGAATTATTTACATAATAAGTTTAAAGCTATGGATAGTTGGGGGGTTTGAGTTCCATGGAAAAAAAATGTTGCAGTTATTTGACATCCTAAAACAGCTGGAAAGGCTTTTACCAAAGTGTAAAAGAATATAATGAAAACACAAAAAAACTCAGCCAACATATGTAACAGAGATGCAATCATGCAAAAAAATCTTGCTAAGTGATGTCACTGATTTATATTTTTTTAAATTCTGTTAGTACTGACAGTCATGTGAGAGTATGGTATACTAAGACTGGACTTAGAATCCCACATAAAGGACTAACTGTACAACTGTTAATATTCAGTTTTGAGCCTTCAAGACCTTTATCTTTTGATTAACCTGTCTTGACATGGTATGCACATCGCAAACATGAGAGAGATAAAAATCATCCTTAAATGACATCTCAAGACTCTTTAAAAAATAATGCCCAAAATGACAATTTCAACTTTCATGTTATTACAAATAASAACCTTTTAAAACAAAGATAAATATAATTTATCATTTTTTCAAAATCTTTCTTTATTAGGCAGGTTGCATCAAAATGCATTAATTCATCTAAAGATGGACCATTACAGTAGTCCAAAACCATAATGTAGACACATTTAGGTAAGATCTACTCACATTCACATAAATCTAATTCTGAGTTCATACACATTATCATGGTTTAAAAAAATTGTTGCATCTCAGCTTAACAATGATACCCAAATGCATGTCCATTTATCATCCACTGTAAACCCGAGATAAAATGTAGACAATTGARGTTCTGTAACAGAAGGGTTTTGCTTACATGTTCTACTTCACATTTGTTGTGGAAAGTAAATGGAGTTAATTTGTGTGGCTCAGCAGACTTTTAAGACCAGATCATATTCTGAGTCACTGTTCATTGAATTACTGGTTTAACTCAATGTAGTTATAGCAAAATTTAAACTGGTTTAAACAAGTCTACATTGGAGTTTAGAGCAGCATAATGAGATGAGTATGTACATGGATGTAGAGACCTTATAGATGTGTGTATATAGATATATGCTAGTTATGTGGGTATGTACACATATGTTACTAAATTTTTTTTTGTTTGGATTTTTTCCTTTTTTTTTTGGGGGGGGGTGGGGAGGGGAAAAGGGAATGAAGAACCAACTACTAGATGCATTAGRGTAAAATACAGGGTTATATTCTACTTCATATTTGCAAACCAAAGGATAAAACTCTGAAGTCAGCATATTTCTATGTATCAAAAGGCAAAGTGTTCATGCTAAATGTATTATTTTTAATGTCTTCATTTTTACACCAATTTCACTGTTTTGTGAAATCCAAAACATGTTTAGCAATGAATGCTTAGCATTCTCTGAAATTCCCAACCATTGTGTCTGGCACATTACTCTCTTTTATAATATAAYACTAAAACCAAAATGTTTCTCCAGCTTTTTGCACCTTGAGACAAGGGACTGCAAAACCTGTGTAGTGCTAGCTCTGATTTGAGTAGAAATTTTCTGATATGTCCACATTGCTGTGCAGACAGAMAAAATGCATCTTGTTTTAAAAATAATGAAAGAACTTTATTTTATTTTGACATCAAATTTGTAGCTAAMATTGATGTTCTGTCAAATTACCTCTTTCAGACTGATATGTGAAATCTAATTGCAGGGAATTTCCAAAATTTTCTTCAYCTCAGTTTTTAGAAAACTCACAATTTCCTGCAATTGACTTGGGAAATTATTTTTTAAAGTTCCAAAAAATAGTGTAAATATATTTACGTACASTATATGGTCATATATTACTGGCCGCATATTTTCAATCAGAGTAATTTTTAAATTTTAAATTGCAGGCTACCATATGTAAACTCTTATTGAGTTTGTACTGAATATAGTTCAAAACTTCTAACATAGTCAAAGTGCATATTGTTTAGAATTTATGAAAGGTGTAAATGAGGGTTTTTGAAATTTGAAGTAATTATTTTGTCTATAAATCATTCTTTTCCTTTATGGGTGACTGCTTGTTGAGTTTATAACTCTCCATAAGCTTTGTCAATTTAAATGCTTAAAAACACCACCACTAAACCTTCATAAATGGGAACTAATCAGATTAATATCTTTAACTGACAAAATTATCTCAATTTATGTAAGCAAAAAAATTAAAGCATAAAGCCAAATGCAGATGTCCTAACTGCTCTTATGCAACAGATAACACAGGATATGGTTTATTATAGATTGTTGGAGGATTTTCTTTTTTTCTTTCCTGGTGCTACATTCTTTAAAGGAAAAATGGATTTTCTGGAAGATACATGGACAAATGAGAAATTATAGTGTGTGCATCTGCTCTAGAATGTAAAACATTTCAAACAAGTCAAGTATTTTTCTTTGCTGCTAAGGTGTACTACACTGATTTTTAGCTTCAGAATTCAGAAAGAGTAAATTGTACACGAGTAAAAAATTACATTTGTAAACATACTCATATGTGTACAGAAAGGCTTATGTACATATTTAAATATGATGGAAGAACTTCCTCTTATTTTTATTTAATTTCTTTCTTATTTTAACGATCATCTCACTTCTTTCCATGCTAACCTGTCAGTATTAAGCATCATGAGTTTTTCTTTACTCTTGCACACATAGTTTGATATCACTGATAACACATAATTCAAAAATCAAATATATATCTATATAATACATGGCCTGAATGAACTCTTGCAAGAAAGCAAACCATCTAGCAGTAAAAATGCTAACATGAGCAACAATAAACTTAAGTCAATAGATAACCTTTGAAGTGACATGGTTATTGCAAACAACTGCAAGACACTAAATCTTCTCTATRATCTCTGYAACCATTTCTCTTTTTGTATCCAAAACCCTGTCACATCACTCTTAAGTGTCATTTATTCTGTAAACACAAATATGCATACAGTAACATTTTGCACCCAGACTTAGATACTTAAAGATATAACGTATAAATGTCTAGAGCATTTTGTCCCTGAGAGGCTAAATCCGTCTTCATTTACATCCTTGCTGCTTCTTTGCTTTAGTGGCTTCACTAGAGTACATGCAAAAAGCTTAAGTGAGTTGGCTTATGTGTGCACATATGTGCACAGATTCCATGACAAAATTGTCCAAACAGAGATGTACAACTTTTGTAAAAACAGTCTGATTTTTAGAGATTGAGATTGACACAAATGTCACAGAGGTCCCRCTTAGCCTTCCATATACATATCCACACAGAATACTTTCACACAAATCACCAGTAATATGTACATATACACAATTATAGTATTAGATATAATTTTATACCACAAAGAGCTCTGAACTAAAAACTTCACAGTGATTTATTTTTAAGATTTGGTTAAAAATCACACATGGCACATTACTTTAGAAGCCTGAGACCATATAAAAACACAGAGACACTGAAAAAATCCAGTATGACTCAAAACAAAGTTCCTTTCCAAGGACTGTATCTGCACGGCTGTTGTTCCAAATTGTCTATTCTTGTTCTACTTAACAATCCTGTTTAAACTTTGCTTAAAAGTTATTACTAAAACTAATGCCACTCGGAAGGGTAAGTTTATTCCCTTAAAGAAATAAAATCTCACAAATGCATAGTATTGTTATGYTTTGTTACTTAGTCCTTTTGCAGTCTAAAATTAAATCCTCCTGAGTCATGTCAACCATTAATACAAAGAGATGTTTAAAAAATGTAAAAAGGAATGAGGGAGTAGTAATGGTAACATACAGTACCATGAGCTGCTTTGGCCTCCCAGCCAGGGGTGTGCAGTTAACAATCATTCCTGGCCATCAGCAGACAAGGAGGGGAAAAACCTCCCCCTCTTGTGCCGGGCCATGGGCTGGGGCAGCAGAGCAGGAGGGGGACGGAGGAGAGGTCTGGCAGTTTACAGAAGGCAACCCAGCTCCCTCCCAGTGCATTCCTTTCCCTCTACCTCCCAATCTCTGTGCGTGTGTCTTGTCATATTTTCTTCAGCCGCTAATTGTCTGGACTGAGAGATTTTAAACAGCCGCAGCTTAGGAAAAGCGAATCCTGTCTAAGTGACTATCACAGCCCGTCAGCTTCACGCTGCCGGGTAAAATTTTCCAGGGGAAGTGCTCTTCTGATAGTTCTCGAGTCACTAAGTCACCCTCCCTCCTCCTCTCTCCACCACACACACTCCCCTTGAGGCCTGAATGCACTTGTGGCAATAAAACATTCATGCGACTTGGAATTTTAACACAATGCCATTTCCCTAGTTTAACCTGAAAGGAATGCACTAGTCACAACAGACTACATCATYCTGCCATTAAGCCCTGCCAAGGAACCGCTTTTTTGGCTGTGCTGGGCCAGCGTTGACGGGAAAGGARTACACAGACCCACACACAGAGCACAGAGGGGCCACCTCTGCTTCCTCAGCCTTATCCAGCAACACCCAGCTCTTAACCATGACCCCTGGCCTGTGTCAGCACTGTGACAGCCCTGTGATGCATGTGTCACTTCAGGACTTCTGCAGAGTCACAACACTGAGCAGGCAACTCCTGCATTTCACTGACTTGCTGCTCTGTCTCAACACGCACTTGATCATCTGCCAGGGTGATTGTTTCCCCCCGCCTCTTCTTTTTCTACATTTTCCAGTGGTTTTTTCAAACATATACACTATTGTTACTGTTGAATGTTCTCTGTTTAAATCCAAAGATCTTTCAGCAACTATATACCCTCCCCCATCCAAGGAGAAAGAAAAAACAACAAAAAAACCCAACCCAACTTTTCCAATTGCTAGTGGTGATTAGGTTACAATTACTGAAAGAACAGATTGCTTARGGGACCAATCACCAAAGCTACCAGAACTCTGGGATTTTAGTGGGTTGGGTTTTTCTCTTTCACAATTAAAGAAAAGGGAAAGAAAAGATAGAAGCATTTCCTTGATGATATACGAAGAGTGCTGATRGCAACCGGAAAATACTGAGTGTCTCGTTTGCCCTCTGTTAATACTTTCGTGTAAAGACAGCATTGCTGCARAAACTGTAATGGACCAGAGAGGTACACAAAAAATGTTTACCTGTCATTTTGATTTTTGAAACTATGAGCACAGATTTCTAGGACCTGAATTTACTCACTTTGTTGTGCTCTGAGAGATAAGCAGCACAGCCAATTTCACCAAAAAGCATTTTGGTGCTCCTTGCCCTTCTTTACTACTCGCATTAATTCCTTTGCAGTTGAATTACCTCTGATTTAAGTGGAACAAGTTCACTGAGCAAACAAGCAAGGAAACCTTCTCAACAAACTGAACTATACCTTTAGCTATTTTGRCAGTGGCACTAAAAAGGGGGCTGATACCAACTGTCCATGTGTCCTTGTTCTGTCCCTTTTGCAGGTGTCTGTCCCTTCTTACAGAAGTCTGTAAACCAAATTAGKAGATAAAAGCACTCCTAGTTCTGCAGTGCACCACAGGGATTGTTAATAGCCAACTAGCACTCCCTCACTACTGATTATAGTGTTGTCATAATCATCGACATGCCATTGTGGTTCCACAGATGCTTTGCAGAATGACTCAAGAGGATGGGTCCCTCTGTCCAAGGAGTTCATAGAGGGAATGAGACATTACCATTTGTGCACCAAGTATAGGGTGCACACAGATGAGGAGGAGGAGGAGAAAGTGGTTACCACATCCGAAGGCCCAGGAGATATCCTTTAGTTAGATACAATCTCATTCCTACATCATAACATCTGGAACCGTACCTCCACATGTAATCACCCAGAGGTCAGGGGAAAGAAACACAGGTCAGAAAGGTATTCTATCAATAACACAACATCCAAGTGCTGCACAACAGATTAACAGATTTGCTGATGAAGAATGCCTTGTGTCATTGGCACTCACAGTATTTTTTCWGTGATTTTTCCATTGAGAATCTTTTTTCCAGAATGCAAAAGAAAGCAGCGGTTCCTCTCAACTCTAGGTTTGTCTGACTAATGTGTATGTTTTTAGGAAATTCAAGCTCAGTTTGCTGTTTTCTAGAACGTCAGAGATTTTATGAATGCCAAAGCAACCACAGTGAACAGTGGTTAGTATCACATAGTTCACAGAACAAAATCCAGTGTTGGAAAAACATAGGCTAGATTACCCACAGAACAGACTTTTTATAATCTCCACCCTGTTATGGATTAGTTTATGGCATGATGTGAGGATGTAGATAATTTGGGGAGGAAAGCTGCAGMTTTGCAAATACTGTTTTAGTGTCTACAGAATTTCCTTCTGGTTACAGCAAAAAATCTTTACTTTTCATTTAAATTACAATTTGTACTTCTGTTAGGGATTACAGAAGTAAAAGACACATATTAAATATTTTCCAATATGCTTGGCTGTACAGAGTCAAGTTTGCTTTATGTTTACCATGACTATATAACACAGTGATGTAAATGCTCAGTATGAGGAATTGAATTTGAAGCAAAGACAAAAGTTAAGCAGGCGTATATGCAATCAAAGCTGTTTTATAGCTGAAGGCAAACACCACTTCAGTGTATGGATGACACTATAGTGACTCAGAACACAATGTTTCCAGAACTGGTTTTCTCTTCTGAAACATCTGGCCTTGTTGCTAGAAATCCATAATTGTTCTTTCAGAGATACACTCTTGCATTTCAGAAAATGTTCAGGAGATAAAAGACCCAAACCCATGACCTGTAAAAGACCTGTCATCATTTTAAAGGGCCTGCTTTTAACTTTGCTAGGGATAGGTGTACTCAGCATTTATACAGAAGGCTGTAGAGTCCACAAACCTATGCCTGCAATCTCAAATAATTGTAYGTAGCCCTGGATTTCTAGTGCTCAATATGACCTGTCTGTGGTTATAATTACTTCTCATTTAACAGGGTTTCTTTGCATGCAGTTCTTCTGATAAGGAGCACCTACTAATTTCTACAAAATTCTGCTTCATACAGCTCTATTGAGTCTTTCCTAATGGCTTTCCATGTAAAAGAAAAATCCCTGCTCCTCCAGAAGAATATTCTGTTAACAGTTCACTATAGCACAGACTGGCCAGCTAGTTATTTCATTATATACCTTCTGAGAAAGGAGGATAATGGGTAGGCAATAGATTGGATTGGATTTATCTCTTTCATGCAGTTCTGTTGTATCATATCCATGCTTCAAAAGAACAGGAAAACAACCAATGCTTACACTACACTTTGGAGTAAAATTTACTTGAGAGGTAGCAGAGTTTAGATTTGTCTTGTGAAAAAATTGTCTCTGACACTCAGTTATAATATATATCCAGGTAATTTAGAGTACCAGTACTAAACCTTTTAACCTTTTTTTTTTTTTTTTTTTTTTTTTTTTATTTTTTTTTTTTTTTTTTTTTTTCCTTACAGATGCCTATAGTTTTCTTATGGTGAAATGGGCACCTTTGCAAAACAAACAGATACAGACTGCTCTGTAGGATATATGATCTGCCTCTCTTAATTATCTTTCACAGGCAGCATAGACACAACTCTCAAGGAGCATGTAGACTACAGATGGAGAGAACATAGCTATGCTGCAGAGGGATCAAGAGGTCTTTCAGGGCTGCAGGGTTGAAGAATACCATTTAATTCTGAGTAAAGATGCAAAAATGGTCTGTTTGCAGCTACTGAAGCAAGGACTCTTTTTCAATACCAACATCTGTACTGCAAAAAAAAAAAAAAAAAAAAA
>NW_026623430.1:53266-58266 GCF_030028575.1 Malurus melanocephalus
AAACATAATACACAGTACAAACGGATGGCTCTCCAGGGCATAGCTGACAACATCTATGGGTGGTGATGTACCTTGGAGTTTCAGTCACATATTCTTGCCATCACTTCAGGCAGACGTTCTCATGGACTGACTTAGATACAACTAGTGTAATTCCAGAATGAGTTGATTTTGCTGTCTTAAGAGTGGTTTATTTCTCTTTGACCTTCTAAACACCATGAAGTAACACAAAGAAATCCAAGCCATTAGGCTAGCCAAAACAAAACTGAATGCTTAGCAAGGTGTTAAAGGTCATTTTTTCAGGTCCCTCTGTATTCGCAAGTAGTTAAAATTARCATGATGCAGGATAAGAAGAAGAGTTATATCCTTGGCTCTTCATTGCTCTACCTATTTCTGACAGCTGACAAACTGTCCATCTGGGAAAGATGAAAGATCTCTGCYGAAGTTCCTCTCTGTAGAAAGATCATTAATGGTATCCATTGCGTACACACTTTCCCAGCATACCAAGACTCTTCCCCTTTACCTAAATTTATCACAAACGCTTGGTTCAAGCTGTTCCAMATAATACTCAGTCCCTTCCAATGACAAAGAAAAGACTGTGATGCTGACATATTAAGTTCTGATCATAAACAGAGATCTTGCATGTTATAAACTATTTTCTTTAGGTTAATCAGTGAATCCTTGAATGATAGAATGGGTAAAGGTAGCAAGCACGTGTTAAATATCTAGAAAAATCTGTACTCCACTAACTTTAAATCTGGTGACAGTGTAGAAATGAGATATTAGAATATTAGAAAACCAACCCTGTCCATCAGAATTCTGCCCATACAGAATATGTGAGGAAGCAGAGGTATACAGGGGGAAAAAATTTCAACCGTTTTTCCGAGGGAGGATGACTGGAGTGTTGTGAGTTTGGCACAAAACCAGAGAAAGTAAGATAGTGGTCTGAAAAAAAGGGGAATGGACTCCTTGGAACTGAAAAGCCAAGGTAGTATCTCTGAGAAATATAAATCATATTAATTCCTTGATGGAGGGTGGACATTTAGCACCAACAAAAATGCAGTGGAAGTTGCAAGAGAATTAACATCTGGGTGCCTGTCTGACTCCTCCTCCACAACAATAAGAATCTTTTGCTGTTTAGGATTTGGAATCAGTGCAGGGGCTAGTGCCAGAGGAGACAGCTGCAGAGCCCTGAAAGRCAACAAATGAGTAAATTCACATCTTCAGTTACAAGTTTTCTGGCTGCTTGTTCAGGTTCCTGTATCTCTGGAGAAACATCTGAAATGACAGTCTTCTGCTGAGTTCATAGGGCTTGGATGCTAAAGTCTCAAACCAGTACAACTCTTCTGCTCCTCCAAAGACCTGGAAGGAGCAACTTATTCAGCTGCCAGGGCCGGGCTCTAGGGGGTCCCACACCAGCATCTGCATCGAAACCTTCCCAAGGGGTTGAATACAGACTTCTTCCCAGGCTAAATCAACCATGTGCACCTTCATACAACTGCATAATTCTGGAATAAACACACCTTTACTTGATATGCTAGCAAATGGCTGCTCGCACTGGGTAGGGAAATTGGGCACAGAGAGACTGCTACATGAACTCCACTATTGCCATCAACTATCCATTTACTCCCACACAGAGATTCATATAGTGTTTTCAGGAAATTAGGCACTTCATATGAAACCTTCTTTACCTGAAGCCTGGCCAGGCTTTCTTTCATCCTTTTGTTGTCTTGACACTAAAGCACGGTCTCACTGCAAAAAATAGATGCATGCCTGCATCTATTTCAAATCACTAAGGGTTGTGGAACCAGATCATGGCCTGACACTACTGACTTTCATTTCAGAAAGTTGGTGAAGAATCATTGTTACTGAAAAGAGGGTTGCGTAGGGCAATGACTAAAACGTAGAGAACATTCTGACAAAGGAATTGCAGTGCAACCTTCATTCACGGCTTCTTCTTATTTGGCAGTCACAGTTATGAGCTGTTCCTCTTACTGGGAACTCACAATGATCCTAGCATGCTTGGCAAAAAATGATGCACCAATATATTAAATAACAGAAGAACTTAATTGTGGAGAACTAGCAGTACCTCATAGTAAATTCTCTACAAAGACAAATCAGTCCCTTTGGTTGCAATCAAGTGTGCCATTTAGAAATTCAGTTTCTACTTTGCCATAGTACTCAAGGAAGTAACTTAGTCTCCACACAGATTTATGTAACACTTTTTTTTTTTTCTTCTTTTTTTTTTTTTTTTTTTTTTTTTTTTTTTTTTTTTTTTTTTTTTTTTTTTTTTTTTTTTTTTTTTTTTTTTTTGGTTTTGTTTTTTTTTTTTTTATTTTTTCTTTATTTTTTTTTTAATCTAGAGGCCTCGTTTCGTATTGTGTACAGCTCTGTCCCATAATTTGTACATTTATCTTTTCCACATTATCAGCAAAGACTGTGTTTTCAAAGCCTGAATTTATTTTAGGAAGGATATTGAGACTATTCTAAATTACATTGATTTAATGCATCATTAGCATCTGGAGAGAGACTATTTACAAAAGCCTCTGGCGACAGGACAAGCTTCAAAGTGAAAAAGAGTTATGTTAGNGAAAAGGTTCATGATGTTGGTTATTTTACTCTTACACATGTGGAACATAGATAGATAGATAGATAGATAGATAGATAGATAGATAGATAGATAGATATGAACCTCCAATCAAATGCATCTTTTACTCATTCTATGAAAACACAACTTCTGATGTGTCTCTCATAAAAAATAGTAACAAGACTGAATGACAGCCTTATAAATTAACTGCAATTTTAATTTTTTTTTCTTTTAATTATATGGAATGACCATTCTGGTCTTGTTTCTAGTCAGATTATCTACCGTTGTAATCCATTTGCCACATTCTCTGGTTTCTTTATTGTGTTCCCATTAAATTTTAAGTCTGACGAGACTGAGCTGATTTCTTATATGACAACAGAAGCTGATTTCTTATATGATTTCTTATATGTACCAACCAAGGTTTCAATTCAACCAGTGCAAGGAATAATCTTATTGAAGGTAGGAAATTGCAATCAGGACACTGGTCCATAGCCTCAAAAGAGAGCCTGCTTAAAATCTTTGGCTGCTATAAAAACCAAATATCTTAGTTTTTTCTGTATTAAGATGACAGGTGTACTCCTAGGAGCTTTAATATAATCCATGACRTGAATCACGACATTCCAGACATGAAAGAACAGACGTTAAAGATTAGAAAACTGAATTTGGGACTGATCTCTCTTCTGGTATCAGTACTGTGAGTAGCTTTATTTCTAGCTGGTCACTTCTTCATTAGCCCTTCTGTAGATCCTTACACTTATTTCATCTTTTCCTTAAACAGGGTCCAGAAGCTTCTGCCAAAACCACCATGAATTATGGCTTTAGCTGACACTAGGTTCTCTGAGAGCACTAACACCACCTTAATTTTTGCTGGGCACCTAAACTGAGCATACCACTTGCACAATTAAACCAGTCTCCAATGGTGCAGAGTCCCTCTTTGCCTAAAAAATTAGAAATAGCTCTATCTGCACACAGCATGTATCTGATGCACTTCAGCATACCATCAGTAATGTCACTACAGCAGGGCACACTTGGTTTGTCCTCTGCACTTRCACCAAGTTACAGTGGCAATGTGGGCATTGCACATTATTCTGAAGGAAGTAATATGTTATCAAGAAAACACAGCAAGCACTAGTGTCTTCTGTTTCTACTCTCATTGGTGGTTTCAGCTCAGCTCTGACAGCGTAGCTGAAAGACAATTGCTGTTTAATGCCCTCACCTCTATGAAGCCATAAATCTAATACCCTTTTCCACCAGAAAATAACTCTGAAATCTGGACTGATTACTCAGGACATTATGTTAATCTTGGTCTGTTGAGTTGAGGTTTTGAATGTAAGTGTCTCAAGGCATAGAACACTTTTTACTTTATGTTTGAAAACTGATATACATTTCACTAATAGCAAATACCCTGGTTTGACAGTGTAGGAAGCCCAATAGATGCATAACCTTTGAAAAGATAAAATCTAAAAAGGCAGCAAACACAATCCACACATTCATGCAGTAGAAATGTCTCATTGTGTTCATGGCAACTAAGATTTACCAAACTTGGCCCCTAATTAGCATAAATATTATTCAATCATTAGAAGATTATGCTAGTARATATCAACCAAATAGGTAACCCACACAGTTCTTACTCAGTTTATCTGAGTTTTCAAACCGGCTCACATTCTCTTTCCAATGTCTAGAAAAATGTATCACTTTATTCACCTGCAAGAAGAAAAGATTTCCCAGAAGCACTGTTTCCCAAACAGAATTTGTCATGCTATAAAACACAGAAAGGAAAATTTCTGTTGATTATTTATGAAATTTCCATTATCAGAAGCATAGCTTGGGAAGGAAATTACCTTAAACTCTCACAGGAAACAATGCTAAGCAAAGAAGAAGCAAAATAGTGCAGTGATAATGAATGTGCAGTATGCAAGCATGTCATTTCACTACTCAACTCTAAAAGTCTCATTCATGTCTCCTGTCAAGGAACAGCAGATAAAAATATGAGCATTTTATTAGCCATCTTAAATGAAATATAATATTAATTTCATGTACATAATCTTCATTACTGCAATATACATATTACTAGTGTAATTTAGTCAATTATGGCAAAGCTACAAATCAGGTACCACCATGAGAAATATAAAATGGGAAGTTGCACTGAAAATATTAAAAGTGAATATCAAGGCAGCAGTAATAGTGACAGGCTGAGAGAGGGAAAAAAAGAATGGGAATAAGAAAGTCTTTAAACCAGATAACTGCAATCAGAATAAAAACCCCACCGTTATAAATAACATATTTCAATACAAACATGTAAGCACAAACTACATTTAGGTCCAAGCAGGCATTCACTAATGATCAACTAACCTAAGTAATAGAGACTCTTAAATTCAGACCTAAGGTAGGAAGTTTAATATAGCATTTCAGTAGC
>NW_026623430.1:63266-75766 GCF_030028575.1 Malurus melanocephalus
TCCGCTGTTGACAGATATCACAGGTACAGTAAAGTTCCTAGGAAACTGAGGGCTACTCTTAAATGGAATAGAAAGACATGCATTAAAAAAACCCTGAGCTTTCCCTAAAAATATTAATTCTGCTTGGTGTAGGACATGCAGCACCAGCATCCTGATTCAGCATGCTCAGATTTTAATGATATAACCTCCTTCACATAGCTGGATGAGAAGTAGAAATGACAGCAAATAATGGGTCAGAGGAACTACTTGCTGCTAAACTGAAAAGCTCCTTTCCTTACTGCCTACAGTAAAACAGCCCATTAAGAGTTGCTTTTTGATTAAAAACAAGTAAGTAATTTCAACCACGGCAAAGTGACATGTTTTAACCTGACATTTTGTTAAGGATGAGTACCCTGTGAAGCTCATGAAAGAGTGAAGAGATTCAGTGTAACACTAAGATTTACTATATATACTCAATGCCACTGTCACTCCTGTGCAAAACATGTCAACCCAGAAATATCTGACTCAACAGCCCTAAGGTTATTTAGAATAGAAAGTGAGATTTTTACATGTTTCACTTTGATGCCATGAAAGCAGCTGCATTAAGTTCTCTCAGTGGTTTTTAAAACCCAAATAAAATGCTTGCTCTGTGTTTTAAAAGTTACTGTGAAAATGTGTGCCACCCACCCAGTCAGTAATAGCTTACATTCACCATTTTCAGAAAAGATAAACACAGCAGAGAAGGAAATGATAATATAAAAACAGCCTGGCACGTGAAATGAGGAAAAGCATTGTAGAGTATCTGGCAAGACAAAGCACACAAATGTTATTTTATGAAAATTAATAGCATCTGAAATTATACTCCCATCCCAGTACTCTCACCCAACCTCATGCCCAAATTAAAAGTATTTTATCTAATTCCCAGTCAAGAAGGTTGCTAAAAGTGGTAAGTCACAGCTGTGTTGACATTGAACTTCTTGAACAYAGAATATCAACGTCACACAACACACTTTGCAGATGCTTCGTTACAAGCAGCACCACTCACTTGGTTTGAAATACCTAACCTAGCTGTAAAATAAACTGATAGTCTCCAGCCTCTTCTCCAGTGAAAGTCTTCTTTAGAGTTCTGGAAACACAGCAACACTTTATTATGTTTATGCCAAACTTATCTGCATTTTGATTAGAATTTGACAGTGACCAGTGGTTCAACTCAGTGGTACCTCAGACATGGCCAAGAACAGACCCCACTTACTCATCATTTTAACTAAATACTCTCCATTTTGTTCCTCTCAAAATCTATAACACAATCACACTCATTTTAAAATACAAACTAATTAACTATCTATTCCCTTCAAAAACGTTGGAAGAGCACTGATACCTTACGTGCCTGGAGATTTTCAATTATGAACAGAATTTATCTTTCCTTGAACACAATAGACAAAAATGCATTGGACATCAAATTCTGCACACAGCTATATGATGGTCCTTTATAGCAGGTATTTGCTTTGATATACCTTGTTTCAGAAATTTTTTCTCTCATAAAACTTTCTTTCAGTCAATAAAATTACAACTACCTATGTAGGTGCATATACTGTAAGTGACTGTATGGAAATTACAGAACTGCTACTGCTACTGTAACACAGTTATTTCCCTTCTGAAGGCTGCAAGTATTTCATCCAGTTCCYGATATGACATTTTAAAATTTTGCTGGAGCCAGAAGCATTGGCTTCATCAACTCGCAAAAACCAATGACCAATTTTAGTACTTTAATAATGACTAAAATAATTACAGCAACCACTGAGGTTTTATCTTTACAAAGACTGTGACTTTCTAGACCACAGCTATCGAGGAAATAATGCTGACTTGTCTCACGTTTTGAGTGGTTTCATGATAGCCAATGACTACCATAAGTAAAACTCAGTGCAATGCTCTCTCACCACTGTTTCCTGCAGAGGTGACCAGCAGCCGAATTTTAGTCCAATTCGAGTTCTGGGACCATGTTTCTCCAAACTATATTACAATAAACTGACCAAAAGCCTATGCTGCAATTCAGCTAGCATTTTCAAATCCTTATTTTGTTTTTTAGTATTTCAATTATTATAGGAGTTTGACTGCTCTTGGGGCAATGACTACCTAAATTTCTAGATGACAATTTCCATACCTAAAATATGGTAGCAGGAGAAGAAATATCTTGAATTCCAATCTGAAGATTATAATGAATAAGAGCATTATTTTTAAAAAATAATGAATTAACATATTTAATTTGGTACCTAGGAATCCTTGATGGTTTTGCAGTTCTTTTCAGTGAGTCTCAGAGAGCATAAATGGCTAACAATTGATATTATTCATGATTCAAAATGAAAYTCTTTAATGCTTAAAAAAATATAGAGAAGCTATGTACGTTAGTTATCTGAAAGGATTACAGATAATATTAAAAAAAAAAAAAACAAACCCAAACATTTATAGTAGATAAAGAAAGATACAGGTAATTTTTAAGATGAAATTATTTAGGACTCAGATTGTTTTAAGGATTCCAGAGTTGGCTTCTAAATGAATACTTTCCAAAAGGACTAATATAATTTTTTTAGAAAAGTCCAGTCTCAGTGTTATGGTGGTTACACAGATRCATTATTTATGTACTTTATTTATTAAAAAAAAATATTAACAAGGATATTGTATGATTGTAATGTGGATTTTTTGCATGGAGGGCTAGGGTGTGCTATAACTAATGCAAAGGAGAAAAAAAGAAAGAAAGGGTTACAAAATTCATAAAAAAGCCTGTAGACGAAATTCAGACTGGCACACAGTGTGTGATAAAAATCAAATATGGAATATAATGGGACATATGGAAACATATCTTTTGTGCAGGGAAGGATGAATCACAAGTTCACAGCTGGAATTTATGTGGATCCTTATTTAGTGGAGCATCTGTAGCCACTGTTTAGCTACATTCCCACATCAACAACAAAACGGTGCCACAGAAGAGAACACATGCATCAAGCTCCAGCTGGTATCTGCGCCCACCACTCCTCTCTTTTCCCTGAAGCCACATTTAGTTCGTTTTCTTTTTACAGTTTGTAGGTGTATAAACATGCATGTGCAAGTCAGTGGATAGAAASAAAATGCCACACCTGACCACTGCTGGATTTTGGAAAGGTTAGGGATGTGTTATAGAAAGAAACAGAAATTTAAAAAAGCAGTCATTTAAAATCTATCTCCTGTTATACAGTGTTACTTTGTGCATTTATGTATTTAAGTATTTTGTGAACTTTACATGTTAGAAAGTTTTATTTCCATTTGGTACCATTAAAAAGGGTCTTAAAAATATAAATTAAAAAATCATAGGAAATATGATTTATATAGCTCTGTTTGCAGAAAAGCAAATTTCACCTTCCTCTTTATAAAACTGCTTATGGATGGAATTGCTTTAACATTTTCAAACCTGGCTTTTATCTCCTCAACATTAAAAAATAAGCAAAATAAGCATGTGGAGAAAGACATAATTTCATATCCAAGCACTTTCACACAAAAGACAGATAAASACCAGATGAAGATGTTTAAATTTTGGTTAGTTTTGTAGTGGGAATTTGTGATGTTTTACTTTTATCATCATTGCTGTCTGTACTGTGAGTTAAATAATTTTCTTCTACTGTCTTCTGAAAAATATCATAAATGAAGAAATAGATTAAGAAAACATACATTTTAATGCAAGATAAATATTGCATTTCAAAGTTTTGAAATTATCAGAATTACTAGAGTTATTGAGCCCTGAGTTATCAGAAGATTATTTTTTTACACAGCTAGCATATACCAACSACACACATATACCAACCACACAGTTTCTTGTAAGTGTATAATTCAAATTTTGAAGAACCTAGGATTTAATGGTCATGCTTTTACAAATACTAAATTATTTGAAACTAGTGTGCAATGCTCTAATCTGTTTCCCATATTTTACTTTTACAATTATTTCTTCATTGAATATTTAATATTTAATATGCTCCATCACAGAAGAAGCGAAACACGAATTACATTTTTCTGAAGTAAGACTGTAGGAAATGCCCTCACACCAATTCTGTGATCATAGACTATATTTGTATTAATTTCAATGAGAAAAGGACTAGGCACATAAAATTATAATTTTCTAGTGTTGTAAAGTACTGGTTKTCCAAAGAAAACTTTTGTAAAAGCAGATTTTGAGATACCTGAGGTGTAGCACCTGTAACTGTGTACTGACAGGCTGACTATCTCAATGAAACATTTCCCACAAGAAAATAGATAGAAATTATTTTTAAAAAAATTCAGTTAAGTCTGATGTACAAAAATTACTAACCATGTTTATTATTGCCTGAACATTTTCCATGTTCTTATGTTCTAAACCCCAGCGTTTACATCATTCATTAGACAATGAGACTAAAGCCACTAATGAAACTACCCTCATTAACAAAAAAAAAAATGCACCAGTAGGTATCAGCTTCKTTTTTTTTCTCAATTGCTAATGAAAAGAAAACCAAAAATACCACTTTACAATAATTGCTATGCCAAAATTGAAGAAGCAGTACTTTCCTGCAAATAAAAATTCACTTATGAGAGAGATTATACATTTTTCAAGTTCTTGTAAATAAACTATCTCTGGATTGCTAAATACTAGCAACATGTATAATGCTGCAGTTTATACAACTGATTTTTTTTTTAATTTAGGGGGAGACAATGTCTTCAGAATGCTGTATCAAAAGGTTAAAACCCCCCACATTTTCAACTAAATTTAAATGTTTCAGTTGTCTTTCTTATTTATCCCTGCAGAAAAAAATCAACATTTCAGTAGATTCTAGAGCAATGTTTTAGGAGGTCTGTCAAATAGTATTATAACATTCTATTTAGATTATTTTGTCTTTTGTGATTAAAATTATTTTGTTTTCCAGGAGGAAGAAATCAAAGTAGGAATAAATTGGATAATATACACTGGAAACAGAGCCAGTCATTCACATTTTATAAGTCAAAATTGTTTAGTATTCAGCTATCACTATTAGCAGAAATCCAACTTTTTTTTAAAGAGTAGAACAATTATTAAAAAATGTAGTAAGTAAAATCTGTGACAATGAGACTCCATGTCAGACACACAGATATCATACCTTATTTCTAGACATGAACAAGAACATATAGGGTGAGTTGAGAGGTTTTTTCCTAGCAGAAAGGAAGTGATTGATAGACCCCACGTTAAAATTTATTTTCCTTTAATCTGATCATTCAATCTCATTGCCTTTCTCTCTCTTCCCCTCTCCACCCTGAACTGAACTTCAGCATTGCACTAACAATGGACAAGTGGATAGGAGGATCTATTAAAATGAGTMACTCACTGTGTAAGGTACTTCCTTTGCAGTATGCTCCATCTGCATGAAGCCAATGTTTTGGTGAGCTGTCTGCTGCTGTAACTAGTTCTCTCCCAGATATCAATGAAGCTGAGCATACATTCTATTTTTTTTTTTTTTATGCAAATTATGGCTTTGGAGAGGTCATGCCTCAACACCACTGAATTAATAAGCAGCCAATCTGTGATATAAATAACATATTTAAAATCATCAATCACCTTTCAGATTATTACATTGTTTGCACAACATAATCAAAACTGCTAATGGGCAGTTCTTGCTGAGCATTTCTTTATGTCATTCTACATGAAGATGCAGCAAAGCATACGAATAAATATTTTTTTTGAAAAGTTTGCAAAATGAGCACTTTTCCTGCTATCTTTAAGAATACCAAAAATTAAAGTGAACAGTTCCATAAAACTGTTTGYATACCAATGTTTGAGTTACACTTGAGGAACACAGCAATTCAGAGAACAGATTACTGTTTAAGGCTTTGAATGGTAAAAACACTCCCACCCTACTCCAAACCCTGAAAAAAATACATAAATAAGCAACATTATTTAATCGTGAACAAGACACAGGATCCCTACAATCTGCCAAACAAATGATAAAGTTTTTTATACAGTTGGTGTTTTCCTTGGTTTAGAAACAGTAAGCCAGAAGTTGTGCTTTCTTTTCATACCTGCTTTCCACAACCCTTTCTTCTGCGCATTCTAATTTAAAAGAAAAACTAATATTAGATAAAGCAACACATAATTTGACAGCCTACCAGTTAAATTCTGACAGGGTCAATAAAATGAGAGCTTGCAGGAGTCCCAGATGAGGAACACTTTCATGAATGCCTCCATTGTGTAAACTCTCCGTATATCCTGCCTGCAAATGACAGTCATATGCCACCAGCTGCAGGAGGCATTCCAGCAATGTCAACTGCTGTGGGGCATTAAGGCAGGGTACAAGAGTTGCTACTTCTTTATATTTTTCCCTGGCTAGTGTGAGAGCTGTCACACTTTACTTGTTTAAGTGTTATTTTTCTAAAGACTATACTGTTTATTTAGAAATGTAAGAAAATATATAATTAAAGCCTTGCTAATGGAGCTCCTCATTTTAATAGTAGTTTTATTATATAAAGCCAGCTGGAAGCAATTATTTTTTTCCTTGCATACTCTTCATTAGTTTTTACCTCCCTCCTCCCCAAGACATCTATTTCAGATGTTCTTATCAAATTTATGTATTTCAAAAAGTAAACTGTTCAGGGAACAAACAGCTACTAAAAGTTACGATACGAAGTGTGAAAACACGTCCACTACTCAGAAAAACTGCTGTTACCACTTCTGAGGAGACGGTTTTCCTATGAATTCCACTTTACAGATTGCCATAAAATTTTTTAGAGAATTCCTGCAAAAAAGAAAAGGCATATTTTTAATTAAGAACTAAGTGTGAACACAATGATACATGTTTGTGGGTTTAATTTGCTTTTGAACAGCTCACTGAAGTCCAATCTGATTTATTTTTTGTCTGCTAGGTCTGTATAAGAAAAAAATAGCATTCAAGTATTCCATGAGTTTAATTTCCCCATTTTTTTAGATATTTTCTTTTTCAGATAATCATGTTTGATAGGTGAGAATACACATATAATGTGGGTTTCTTTTTAAATATTAGCAATGGCTTGGCATAGAAATTGTACAAAGGTGAGATCAAACTGAGATGCTTTTCATCACCTTTCGTGCAATAATCCAGGACATATTTTTATCATGTTTTTTTGCATACAGACACACTAAAATAAAAAAAAAACCAAACCACTGAGCTTTCCATGTCAGCACTTACATTAAGGCATCCTTGAAAGTGATGCTTCTCCTCTCTGTTCCTTATGTCTTCCTACAGACCCTTACAATCAAGATTGCTTTAATTATTCAATTACTACCAAGAAGAGTTTTTCTTTTAATACATGTTCATATATATATACAGAGAAAGAAAAACTGTAGGGAAAGAAAAAAATGAAAAAAGACATAAATAAATAAAGGGTATCAATAATGATCTATCATAAAATGACATTTTGCCGTTGTACTTCCGCAGGAGCCGTAACATCTCACAAGACATCCCTCTGAAAGCAGCAATAAAACTGCAGTACAATACACAAGGTTTTGTATTCTGTGCAGGAAAAGGCCARTGAATATGCTAAGAGAAAATCAATCTGCATAAAAAGATCTGACAATAACATCTTCAGGTTTGTTTTTATACATATATATTTCTAATGAGAAAAACTGAGAAGACAGCACACTTTAGGAAGACACATTTTTGTGTAAACAAGAATAGTTCTTTTCAAAATGCTATCTTATTGATTAAACAACCTTTTATGCTGTTATGTTTTTACTTTTTCTTTGGAAAAGTTGGCAATTTCAGTTAACAAGGAGTCCTGAAAATATTTATTTTCCAATTTGTTTCATGTTGAATCATGCCCAAATTTCATTCTGAAATTTTTGGTTTAAAAAAAATCAAAAGTTCAGAGGCAAACTGAAAGCATTTCCAAGGTAGCCTATGAAAAACTGAGCTTTAAGTAATGGAGACAAAGTCATACTGAGCCCCATAATGTCTAAAAGCTCACACCTGACCAGGCTTTAGCAGAGAACCTTGTTTAATTTCTGGATTGTAATAAACCAGGAAGTCAGGTTTAGAATTGCTAAAGAATTTCAAATCAACAAAAGTTGTGTAGGTTTTTTTTTTGTTTTGTTTTGTTTTGTTTTTTTTTTAATGATGTTCTTTTTCTTGGTGTCCATGTAATAGAAAACATTAAAATACACAAGAATAACTTCCTCTATCACCACAGAATCTTGTCTTGCAAAATACCTGCACATTTAGCCTCACTAAAGATACACATGTACAGAAGGCTTATAGAATTGAGCTCCTGCTTACAGCTCGCTCTGAAGGCCAGCACATTGCTATCTGTGATTCTATACCTAAACTATATGTTGTCCTTGATGCATGACAGGGCCTCCAATGACATGAATGGAAAACACATGCTTGGATCACAGCGAGGACGTGATCCTTTCTATTCTGTTTTCTTCTTACTAGTACAATAAATGTTGAATTGTTCAGATGAAAAGAACTAAACTGTTCAAAGCTAGAAGCATTGCGTTTTACAGCTACAAATATTTAAAAATTACACCAAAGAATGGATGGAGAAAATGCATATGCAGAGATTCAGGTAATCTCTTTTCTTGGAATTCTGGTGAAATAAAGTTTAAAAAGAAACACCACAAATAAACAAATTGTATTCATTAGGTGTGTGTTGCTGTTCCCTGAGTTGCAAAAAATTACTGAGAAAAAGAAGAACAAYTAAAGCTCTGTTTTGAACATAGATTGCAGTGGGTAACACAAAAAAATAGGCATTTACCATGTCACTCATTTCCTTTATAAGGGACATATTCCAAAGCCCACAGGTAGGCAGACTGCTGCACGGATTCTCTACTGGTGTATTTGTGTTGTGGTCCATTTCCACATAAACACCATCTCAAATATCACAGTAAATTTACCTGCCAGTGACAGTACATTTCAACTTCAGTGACAAGCCCAGAACAAATTTTCTCACTTTCCATAAAGCTTCTTAAAGTGTCGCTTATTATTCACTTTGTAAGAGAAGATTGCTGACTTCTGTGTGGTGCTTGGGAGGGAATAGCAGGATCGTAATCATGACATTTTCTTTTCTGAACTCCCATGTTCTCTAAGTGGCAGATGACACTCTCTTTTCCTTTGCACAAGTGCACAGATACGCATCATCAGTAGAGGATGGGGATGCAATGGCTTCCCGAGAGAGTCAAAATAGCATCAATGGTACACTGTTGGCAAGTTCACACTGATCAAAGCAATTCTGAGATTCTCGACTCCCCCACCCTCCAAAAGAGATGGCCTTTCTATGACAAAACATTGTGTGACACAGCCGTGCAAGTGGCACTGATTTCTCTGTCAATGAAGAAAAATAATTTAGAAAACAGTTGTCAAGTAYTTCAATAAAGGAAAGGAGGCATTAGGGCATTACAATAATGAGCRGAGTGAGCAGTAAAGCAACAGATGCCTGTCCATTGGCTGATGTACAGTCTCTTATTTTGGGCATTTGTTAGACAGACTGATGTTAAACTAAAAACTACATTTTGCCTCATTGAAAAACTGTACATAAACACAGAGTCATTCATTTCATAAAAATGCTTTTTAGGTTTGCTCCTTTCTTCAGGTCAGCTGGGCAAAAAAAAMCAAAAACCTTGATTACAGTCTATCTGGATGCTGAAGTTTTGTCTTTACACTCTCAGAACTGTAGAAAAAAAACTGCATTACCGATTTTCTTTCTGAACTAAATGATTAAGGAAACTGTAACAATGGAATTCTGCCTTTCTCCCTCTCCTCTGTTTCAGTCTTCTCTTTCTTGAGCCAGTATGATTCATCACCTCCTGGGTATACYAGGAGCCCCAAGTTTGGAAATTCTTCTAAACTGTGAAGAAACATCAGTCTACAAGGCAAATCCTTTTACAACAGCACAAGCACTTTTGTTTGAGAAAAATAACCGAGCGAAGAAAGCTATACACAGCATATGCTTTGAGCATTTCTAGTAAAAAGTAAATGCTCTTTAAAGCTTTTGTTTCTGATTCTACTTTATGACGGCAGTTCTGTATCAGTGAACAGGGTGTTCCTTTGCAATCAGCACAGTGTCACAATGACCTGGCAAATGCGAATGCTTTCACTATCACTACAGTCCTTGCAATCTTGCCTCAGCTGTGACCCATTCACTTTTGCCCCAACTTCACTAAGATGCCTTACTCAGCATCTAATTAGTTAGGGAAGATTTGCCTTGGCTCTTAACCCTGACATAAGAGCAGGAGACTGCTGCTGTTTTATACGAAATCTGTTCCGTCACTACATTAATCAAATCCCTCTAAAACTATACATGAATAAGTAACTACTAAAATCAAAATCAAAAAATATAGAACTGTGCAATTTAAAATGTTAARCACTTGTACTTATTGCACAATATATATTTAAGCATGTGATTTTATCTGTCTCAATGTTTCATGCAGATTTTACAGTTTTGTGCATACATATCTCAAAGCTCTGACAGTGTTAGCACATCATCAACAAAGATATAGAATGGCACAAATATGTTCAAATACTGCATGTCTATGTGTGCAAGATTGATATGTATAGAAAGGAAGGGGAAACAATTTGCTATGTTTTAGTTCTCCTTTAAACGTTGAACACAGTGAGAGAAGCTATGAGAGGGATTTTTTACTTTTAGTCATGTCTCATGCACATAGCCATGTATCTATCATTGCATGTGCTTGCATGTCTAGTTGTATATGCCACACAAAACATCCTGCATTTTTGTCATGTACAGTATTTCCCAGTGCCTCTACTCTGAGGCACATCGGAATCAGTAAARAATTCTTGAGGCAAATATTTTTGATTTGATAAAAGGACGAGCAYACAATTAAACCACGCTTTACCAAAATACCAAAAAAAGTAAAACAAGTGTCTGAAATAAGACAGTGTAACCGATAAAGCTTCTAAATTCATACCAGCACACAAACTTAATCATGAACAACACAAAAAAAAGGAGAAAACCTCACCTGGGCTCAGCTCATCTTTAAAACAGTGTGACAAAAATTATRATAAAATATAATTATAAGGTTATTATGTTTGCTGATGCTTACTCACAAAGGTGATTGCTAACTACCTGAAACTACGACATGCATTTTACCAATGTCAATCTTCCCCTCAAAATGTTCATAGTTAATCAATGTATGGTATTACAGCCTGTTGTCAAATTAAGTTTGAACTCTTTTCTCATGTATGTAGTTATGTGTTACAGTAAAACAGTTAATTAATTAATAAATGTTAAAATTGCCTACAACCTCTATGACCAGAACAACCTCTATGACCAGAACAACCAGCAACCCAGAAACATTTAAAAAGCTTTCACCTTCAATCCATTAGACATTACACTACTCTCCTATTTTTAAATACAGGTTCAATAAACAGTTTATGTGCCTATGTCTACATCAATGCTAGGAACTATCATATGGAAGCACACAAGCACAGCTCAAAACTGGCAGTGCACGTTGTATGCAGTTTGATATTTCTAGCAATATTAGCGCATACTCCATTTATTGTAAGTATTATTTAGTTTTCCTTGGAATAAGCATGCATTTATGCAAGGGAAAAAAAAGTTGAATTTACTGTACCATATCTCTTGTGAACAGATGCGTCTATATTAATATACATCATTGATTTAATTTTTCGTTTTCTTGGCTTCTCGCTCACCTATCTAGAAGTGATTTCTCTGGTGATAACTAACACATCATGCTAATGAGAGAATCTAATGTACAATAGAGAAATGTCACTACTAATAATATTTGCATGAAGTTAAATAAAGCAACTGTAAGAGAATGTCAGACAGTTGTTCTTTAATAAGATACAGTTACACAATGAAATTATGTTGTTAATTTTGTTACATCATTGAGTGAATCCTAAATTACTATATAATGATGCACAGATCCATTTATAATTCTGTATACTGCTTTTTCACTCTCATGTTGAAAATAGCTTCTGGAAAGGCTATTACCTTTTTATCTGAAATGGATTAAACATACTTCTTTCTCAACAAAAAGGTGGATGGCTCTGGCATTTTGTGTCACTGTGGGTTACAGACATTTCTCTTATGGTCTCATTTCTGAAATGACTTTAAAGTATTTTAGAACATTACAGCCCTTAAGGTAACTGGATGAAGAAAAATGACATTTCTTATTCTGACAAACGCACAAAACATTTATGAAAGCAGACAATCACAAAAGCCTGCCTTTTTTTTTTTTTTTTTTTTTTTTTTTTTTTNTTTTTTTTTTTTTTTTTTTTTTTTTTTTTTAATCAATCAAATCCAGACCTTCTTTTCTGTTGTTAACAACTCCTTGCCAGAACTAGAATGGGCAGTGCGTGCCCTGGACCTAACCAGATGAGCATGGAAAAGAAGCCAAGGGTTTCTGCACATTCTCGACCTGTCACTGATCAAAGTGACCCAAAGAAGCACTCCTTTTTAAAAGTTAAGATTTACGCCCTTTGAGGTTATCAGACATTCTTCTGTATACAGAATGGGATGACCCCTTCCAAGCAAATCAC
>NW_026623430.1:80766-115133 GCF_030028575.1 Malurus melanocephalus
ATAAACCTCACTCTCTGAAACAACAAAAGAAACAGAAGAGAGCTTCAGTGGCAGCTCTGTGTCATTAGTGTGCAATGAGAAAAGATGAGAAGATGTACACTATGTTGACACAAATGTGCCTTCCCCTCTAGACCCTACATCTCTTGAAAGCTTTTCTGTTAAACTTTCCTTCAGTTCAGCACCATTAAGTAAAAAAAAAAAAAAAAAAAAAAAAAGTCTCAGAAGCAGCAAATTCAATATCCAAGAAGAAACAAGGAAGAACCCCAAGAACTGTTGCCTTAAAATATATTAAGTCCACTTGTGGTCAATAAAAATATTCTCTACTGGGGAGGGGAAAATGACACTTAGGAGTCAATTGTACCAACAGTGGCTGTACCTTTACAGCTAGCTATTAGCCCCTCAAACTCCCTCTAAAATTTGCCAGCCTCTTCATTTCTGAAGTGGCACTGAGTGCCTCAGTCAAGCTGCATGCTCAGCTCCTGACCTTCCCACTAATGGCTGTTATTTGTGGGAGGCTTAAGGACACTGTCAATAGCAAGCTTCCTCCTCTCCGTTCTGCATCTCTTGTGTGCTCTCGCTCACAGTCTTTATCTCCATCTCTTACCCACCCCCCGCCTTCTTTTTCCTGTCCTGCAGTCCTCTCYTCTCCCAGAGAATAAAAAAACCACCCGCACACACACATCCATGCACACACGCACGCCCGCGCTGCACACAAACACACACAAAATCAACTGGCATGCAGCAGCAAGCACCTGCAGTAATAGACTCTTTTATTAAAACTGTTATTCTGCAAGACTTGAAATTCCCAGTGGACCGGGCCATGTCAAAGCCGATATAATTAACTAGAGGCTCAGCAACGGATCAATTACCAGACAAGCAAGTGATAGTGAAATCAATGAAAGATCATCAGCCACATTATCAGTGTTGCAACTCATTAGGGTAAAACTGAGAAATGTGCTCAAAGCCAGCCCAAGCAAGGTGGCATTACAAAACAAAGGGCTAATTTGGAGACCCTGCTGTGAACAATCTGTAACAGAATTAGCCTTTTTTTCCCCTAAACTGCAGAGCTAAGTAACGAAATGTGACAGACTGAGAGAAGCAGTTTATTAAGACACCAACTCCAAGTTTATTTAGTTCATAAACTCTCTCCTAGAAAATCAATACAGTCTGTACAGGGTTATTAGGCTGACTAGCTAATACATCCAAATCTGGTCTTCCCAAGCAGAAATCTTGGCCAGAATGCTACAACCTTACAAGAAATTTAAGCTCATTCAGATCACTGTATCAAAGGAGGACTACTATTTAATTGCCATATGTGTGACTTCTACATCTCAGTTTCAGAACATTTTCAAAAAGATGTATTTCCCCCCTACCCTGCTAACATGACARAGAATTCAGTCTGTCAGTCCCAGTCTAGCTCAGGTCATCCTTAAATTTACAGGGTCTCTACAGCATCTTGCTTGGCACAATAATGCCAGCACAGAAAACCCAAGACAAGAAAAACTGAATTTCAAACAGGGATATGAAAAGTAGYAGTCAATAAGGAGATAAAAGTAACCAAGCAGGAAAAATACACCAGAAGCCAACCTCCTCAAGCAGCAGTTTAAGCTTCATCTAACTGTACAGCGATGGGGATGGGGATTTGGGGGAAGGGGGGGGGAGGGGGAGGTGGAAAGGGTAGGGGGGGGTGGAGGGGGAAGGGGGAGGGTAGCAAGAAGAAAAAGGAAAAAAAAAAGCAGCAAACCAACTTAAATATACAAGTTTGGCACAAATTGAGTATTTTTTTCTCCTCTTTGGCTAGCTCATATGAGAATCTGTAACACTATAGTCAAGGTAAGGGATMTAAAGATTTAAAACAAATCCTCTTAAAAGAATTTAAAAAAATTTTTTTCAATAGATTTTTAATCAGGAGTATGTTCTGCAAGTATTTTACTGCTACCCAATMGCATTCGTGCTGACAGATAAAAGGATCTGTGAAATTATTTTACATTTTCACCTCCTGGGAATATCCAGATGCTGAATAGAAGAGGTGCCTACAGAATCCAGATTCTAGTGGAACTTAAAACRGAGTGCAGTTACAATTGTGTTTTTTGAGAATTTTATGTATACTTTGTGAACTGTATGTGGTGTTAAGGGTTTCTTCTTTCTTTTTATTTTAAATAATACTTATTAGTTACTGTCAAAGACAATTATATTATGTGCTTGAYTTTCTGAATCTTTTAAAAATATAACTTTGTTGATTTCATCTCTCCTCTTAAAACTGCCGATACAGATATGCACCATATGGCAAGAAAGGATAGGAAAGGTGATTACAGAAAACCCAGGTGATGCCAAGAAAAAAAATCTAGCCAGCAGTACGTGCTATATAATGTAAATGTATCCTACTTTTTTTTTCTAAATTCCATTACTCTGATGGTTTAAGTGTTAATTAGTTCAGTCAAAGGGTTAATGCAAATAGTTCAAAATGACTAAACATTGAAAAAATATTTTCTTCTTTTTGTTCCAATTATTCTGTATTATTAATTAAGCTGTTAAAACATGCAACAGTTACTATCTCCTTAATGTTCAATAATATGTAAACTCTTTAAAGAGATTTTTGTTCCACGTCTCTGCTTTAGATATTAATCAAGAAAATAATTACAGAGGAATTTAGTGAAAAAAATCTACATGCATATAACTATGTACTGTACATGTACGTTCAACGAGGTCCAATTAGTTGGAAGGAATTTGCATTTCAGTTAGTATGAGCTAACAAGACTGTAGGGAGACAATGTGATTCTACTCGCAGGGCAAGAAAGAATGGTGTTTTTCTGTAAGCATTAATTCCCATAACTGATCATTTTAAAATGTTACTGATCTTTACAGTATTTGTTTTTCAAACATCTAGGAGTTCAGTATAAATGTTTATATTAACTGTACATGCAGCAGTGTCCCCGAGACGACTCCTGGGAAAAAAAGATAAAACAGTGAGCATAGATTTATCATTTCTCTTAATTTAGTATTTAGAATTCTATTTAAAGATAAATAGCAATCGATTATTCTACAGGAGAGTTCCTAAAAATTGGTGCTCCTTCACAGGATTCATTAAAATCACTCGGAAAACATTCAGAAAAGTTTATGTCTTTTTATACAAATGTTCCAATCTTCAATAGTAACAACAGATACACACACCACACACAGTTATGGAATTCCTATCTGTGCACATCGTTCTAACTCTCTGTACCCTCTACCAGTCTACTGGCTGGTACCTGTAACTCCCAGAGTTYATCTGGCTGCAGATGTTAACAGTTTCCCTAATTTGTAATGACAGTAAACTGGCCTTTGCTCTTCCCGCATTCACTATTCATTTCTAGGCTTGGTTAAGTAGATAGCTGGGTTAAAGATCAGTGGTTTTTCATGTGACACATTCTGCTATTCATCTAATGGCTCGTCAGGACAAAACTGTCCCTGTTCTTGCCAAAATAATGAAAATGGTCCTCTTCATCGCATGACAATCAGCCCTTGCTTGTGTTGAAAGAACTAAACTTACATAGTTGAGTTGCTCTTAAAGACATTTTGGAACTGAGTATTCGACACAGCCTCCAAAAAGTATAAATTTGACCAAGTAGGAATTAATTCTTCTCCATACAGTAAAGTGTAAACAGAGACAGTAACAATCACATTAAATACTTTATCCATGGATAACAATAAATAGAAGTTCTGAATTCTGTCCTATCAGGAATATAATTTCATACTTGAAAATTATGCAAAACCATCTTGATGTTCATATTCAAAGAGGTGGTGAATCAGCCGTGGTAATGTCATTCTTTATCAACTCCTTCTTCCTAAGACTTATATAAGGGACTCACTCTGTAACATCTGTTAAACTCTATGAAATGTTAACAGATGTCTCAGATGAAAAACGAACGGGGGGGTRGGGGGTGGGAAATAAAGGAAACCTCTGAACAGATAATCCACCCAAATTTCCACATTCTAAAGAAAAAATATTGACATCACTGTATTCTCTCTGAAACCTGTCATCCTTACTTTGTAAAACACTTTTCTGTAAGTTTTAATAGGCTCCTTCTGATTTATAACTAAAATGCATTGGACTGATTATGTCATCATGCAACAATGAGACWGAATACTTGTTAGCTCCCTGTTCCAAATGTCCTTGCTGAATCTTTTTCTATCTTATCTAAACTATTGTGCATTTATGAATTTGTTTTAAACTTTGATGTGCATGCCTAATTCACATAGATTCCGGAAGTGTCCACATCTATATTTTACATCTCTTATTTTGTTTTGGTTTCTGTTGTTTGGGTTTTTTCTTGTTTGTTTTATTTTTTTGTTAGGAATAATTTTCAGGTTGATCGGAAGCATGGCAGAACTCAACAAAGGGTTTTCACTTTAATTAAAAATCACATTTTCAAATGTTATTTGCCCTAAATCGGTTATCCATCCTTTTTCTCACTAAGTGATGTGACAGGACACTTATCCTCAAAGACAACTTTTGATTATGAGTCTTTCTGTTGTGAGCTTCAGCTCCCAGCAAGCTGTCACACTGCAACTGATCCCAGTCACATCTTTGCCAAATGTATCAGCATTCCATACCACAGAACTCTTATAAAGACTGCCGTGACACAACACTAGCAAAGGTAAGGGGAAAACGGGGAAAACTGTGACCTATTGCTGGCAGATAAAACCTCAGGGATGATCAGGATTTTAGTCAAACAGCCACTACATTTTAATGAGTTAAAGAAAGAAAATTAAAATACAGAAAAAGGAAGAACACAGGRAAGATCCATATATGCTGTCCTTCAGTATGTAACATCATGTTGGCAGAGGTGTCCAGTTGCAGGTTTGAGGGGGAAGAACATAAACATGGAGGATATTACAAGAATTAGATAAAGTTCTTGTTACCTTAAGGTGATTAGTAGCATACAACTTTGATTTCTTGATTTGCTTTGGTTGTGGGGTGTTTTGTTTTGGTTTTATTATTTGTGGATTCGTTGGGTTTGAGTTGTTTTTTTTTTTTTAAACAAGCCAGTAGTAGAAGTTCAGGACAGCTGAAACTCCTTTTTATAGGGGGATCACATCTAAGTTTCTCTGCATTGTAAGGGAGGTATGTCAAATATATTAGTTTGCCTGCTCAGCAACAGAGTACACATGTGAAGTAGAGGGAACCAAAGAATCACAATTCCAGTAAATACACATACATAAATGAAAAACTCAGGTGAAATGGAGGRTGTAGAAGGTTAGAAAAACAAGTAACTTGATAAAAACAAGTATCATGCCAAGTTATAGCAGTTTGTTGATTGTGCCCATTAAATCTTGTAAGTGATTAGTTACTGTTTTAAAGGTATTGTCCATATGACTGTGGCCTTTAACTAGCAACAATCACTACATATATGTGGATAAAACAAAATAAAATAAAAAACGCCATGCTTTTCTTAGAAAAAATTAGACATGGCCAGCAAAAATTTGGCAGAAACTCCTTAATCTGCAGACAGGTAAACAGGGCAGCTTGTTCTGCACATATGGCAGTTTCACATCCATTCTTCATGTCACATCATTGGTCTTTTCAGTGTCTTTTTCTGACATGAAACTACCTACTTATTACTTCATTGTTTACACCAAATGGTACTCTACTGCAGTATAAGAATTTGATTCAAAGCACAGTACATACAAAAGACTTTGATTTAAACTGTGCATTTAATGAAATGTCTGYATAGCCCACCTATGAAATAATAGTGGGATTTAGACATTGTTTTGATTTCCTAGGAATTAAAAGGACAGAGGACACCTGACATGCCACATRATACAGGAAGATGTAGAACACAAAAATAATTATGCTTCACTTTTAAAAAATGTTTCAAAACCRGTTGCATTGCTAGAACCTGACTTCCAGGTTCAACAAAAATATTAGCAAGCTCACAGCAATTGCTAAACCTTGTATCAACCTCCCTTATGTAAGTCATTGAGAAAAACAATTCAAATATCTCAATCTAAAACTCCCACATTCACACATTTACATCCACATGTCATCACCATATTATCATAGAGGTGTACTACTACATTAAAGCATCCTTCAGCTATTGATTATCTAGGTTAAGCAAGGCTTATTGTTTCAATGTTAAAATCTGAAGGTTTATTTTCTGAAAAAKATCCCAGAACTGAGGAAATTGTCCACTGGATGCCAGTTTAGTATAAGACCTTTAAAAACGATTTATTCTTTGGTAGTTAATTTCATTATTTCATCCTTTTAGTAAACTGTGTCTGTAATAAGCAAGGCCTTTAGATCCCACAACAGCCTAAAGGGTATAAGTGTAGGCTAAGTTTATTATCTAATTACTCTATAATATAATCTATTGTGCCACTTCCTAGAAACAATTATTTGGTGTCTAAAACATAAGTCTGTCATAATTAAATAATTAAACTGAACTAAAAAGGAGGGGGGGAGGGGTTGATAGTGTATAGAGCAGCTGAATGTTAGATGGCTGAAAAGACACTTCATGTGCAAATGCAAGACTGAATTAAGAGCAGCTATTTTTTCCTAATTACTGACTCATTCACAGTACACAGAATTGCCTGAACTGCCCAGTGTCCTACTATCTCTCTGGACAATTAGGAAAAGCTGCATTAGCAAGAACTCAGCATTCTCTGTCTCACTTCTCTCTGGAGAACTGGGGAAATGATGAGCTCCATCACCTGGCCAGCAGTAGCAGCAGCCACAAAGTCACCTCAGGGACTTGGACGAAGAGATTCATCTGCAGCCTTGGCAGCGACTGAAGTATGCCTTACTAACAGACAGTCACACGACCACACACTGGCACAAGGTCCTTTCATTAAGAGCTGTTGTCTAAGTGACCTGTCACAGAGTTTCATAAAGCAGCATTAATACTGTGGGCCAAAATGAGATTGATCTTTGAGCTCCGTGGTCTCCTGTTGACAACAGTGCATTATAAAACCAATACTAAATACTTTATAAACAGGTCTTCCTCCAGTGTATTAGAGGAACAAAGCATATTTCATGCCCTATAGTTAGGTAGCCACATATCCATCAGACAATTAAATAATTTATAAGATACTCAGAAGTGCAATAAGACTCAATAAACTTTTAAATACTTACAARCTACTATTTTGTTTGAAAACATACAAAAACCAACCAAGCAACCAAAAAAAATCTGCTCACCTAATGAGTACAGAGCATGAGGAAAACCCAGTTTTTATAAAATCTTTTCACCTGAAATATCCTCATTGCACACAAACAAATCCAGCACCTCACTCAGTTTAAAAAAGAAAAAAAAAACTTTCTTATTTTAAAAATATTTGASAGATTTCCTACATTATTACTTTCATTACTCTACATTTCAGTTTCCTCTGCTTGGCATCAGACTCCTTTTTTGTCCTTTCATACACTCTGGCCAACATGGCTGCAAGAACCTTCTCCTCTGSAATGCCTGCCATCTGGAACCACCGTGCTGCATTTCTTTCCCTCATTCTCCATCTATTTTCAGCCTTCATCTGGAAACAATATGTCTCTGTTCTCATGTCTGGGTCTCTAAACTTCTAGTAAAAAGGAAAAAAAAAAAAACTTTAACTTTATTAACTATGCACAGTGTTTTGGAGATAAAGTTTGTGTGAAAGATACTATACAAAACCATGTCTTTATTGAATCACACAATTGCAAAGGCAGAATTTACAATAAAAAGTGATCTAAAAATACTTCCTATTCTGTTAAATTTTATATACAAGACAATAGTCTGGGTAAATTTCTTAAGAAGTGGCTTCAACACAGAATGAAAAAGCATTCTTAATTTTAGTAATTCATTCATACTTTCAGAAAAAAAAAAAAAAAAGAACCCAAACATGAGTTGGCTCACTTTTCAAAAGTTGTGGAAAGCATGCAGTTCTTAAAGGCAAATATATCTGAAAATGTTCAGCACATTTGGAAGAAAATCAGCATATGTACTTCTCTTTTCCATCCCATAGAAAAGATGTTCTCTGTGCTGTTACAAGAACAGATGAAGRGATGCTAATTGCATACAAACACTGTAAGTATATTCCTACAATATTTGCATACTGGTCATGCCAGCAATGTAGGAGGCTGAGCTCCTGTAATTTTAAGACATTATGGRGTGAATAAAGTTGTTTCTTCCTTGGTTCTTCTACAAAACAACAAAATGGTCTGTATCAGAGTCTGAAATTTTCMTGCATAGTAGTGTCTGAATCACTCTTCAAATTAAACTCACAAGCAGAATTTTGCTTTATCTATTTTGAGCTGGATGTCCGTAAATTTGTTCTAACTGACTTTAAAAACTGAAATGTCTCTTGCTGGGAGCAGCTCCCAAACCACCACAGGCGTGGACCTTTGTATAGTATTGCGGATGCCATGGTTTCACAGACAAGCCACATTAATACTGGATAGCAAGCATCTGGAACCCACAGCTGTGTGTGCTCCAGCCCCAAAGCACCCACAACTCTATGCCAATTCAAACCCCTATTCCCAACCCACAAATAAACCACACTGGTTTTCTTTAGAGCTAGACCTGAAATTGAAGCTTTAAGGTTCTCTACATTCACGCAGCTGAAGAGAGAAGAGTGTTTGGGAGAAAGGGGTGAATATGTTCTAAAGGAAGATCACAATGGACAATTCCTGTGTTGGCTTTCTCAAATGGCCTGCTTGGGACAAGTTGACCCACAGGGACCTTAAAGGTGCTTTTTAAAGACTAAACTGGATTTTGTTTTTACAGTAATTGCAACAGAATTACAGCGTTGGCACCAAAGAAGTATTTACAAGTCTATGTGTTATGGAAAACACCAAGGATTTGAGGGGTGGGGTTTGGGGGGCTGCTGTTCAAGGCTAGGAGAAAGGGGGAGTGCAGTGTTTTCCAGATATAGGTGTTGCTCCTTAAGCCCTCACATGTAGAACCCTCCTCTTCCATTTAGCCTGCACCTAAAAGGCACAAAGACARTTCTAACTACCACTTCACAATAAAGCTTCATGCCACACCTCAACAGTGTTAGTAATTTTATTGTATGTACAATAGAGAAGAGCTAACATGTTCTCCTCCTCAGCAAAATACCTTGCATCCTCTGCAGGACAATCCTGAGACATTTCTGAGAACAGAAAAGGAAAGACAGGTACTTCCCAGTGACTCCAGTCTGAATCTTTGTAAGATCTCCCATTGTGGGTAAATGGATCCTAAAACAAAAGGCTGTGCCTGTTAATCCTTCTTATCTGGGGATGTGGATGTTTCAGCCTTTTACTTGTACTGTATACAGAACAGAAACMTCAGCTTTTGGACATAAACATTTTATGACCAGAGGTCAAATTACTTTTCTTACTACTTTTAATTTGAAAACTGGGCTTGCAAGTTCCTGTGGGACACATATATGTCCCTTCAAAAACTCACCAATTTTGCAAGAGAGCTTCTTCTTCTTTATGCCAAATACATCTTGGAAACACGGGCAAGGTTCAATCACAGCAAGAAGTGATGGTTCCCAAAATAACATGGTTACTTRGAAAATATGAAGGACACCAACATCAACTGATTTGTCCCAGAGCTGGCTGATGGGAAGTGAAGAAAGTTCACCCAGAGTTGCTTCAATGATAACTACCAAGCTYCTTCCAAATGCCAGCAGTCAGACCCTTTCTCCCTCCTTTTCCCAAAATTAATGTCACTGTTTCGGTTTCCATWGAGAAAAGCAAAACTGAGCCGCAAAAAGAGCAACCCATTGGAAGCTTTAGTGTAGGTTTGATCAGCTGGTTGTACACCAGAGAATCAGAGACACAGCCATTAGAACACAGGATAGTTATAGTAATCTAACAGTCATCTGTCTTTCATCCAACTCACTTCCACGACAACTKTGAACATTCCAAAAGTCAATAATAAAACCCAAACCAACCCAAAACTCAACACAGTTTCACTTTTGAAAAAGGAAGGATTTTTGTAGGTGGAATAAATATTATATTCTCTTGTCACTCTTAGAAGGAGTCTTAGATGCACAACAGAATAACACCTCAAGAAAAACTGCAAGAAAGGAAGGTATGTCCTGTTTTGCTTAAAGGATGAAATTTGTCTTAAGAGAAAATTTGGATGGAGTGAGAAATTCTGTCTTAAAAATACAAAACATTGCCTTTTTTTCACCTTTGCTAGAGAGCTGATCTTCTAGGTTTGAGCCTTCCAATGCAGAAAAATCTCAGTGAGTTTTAAATCAAAGAGACTAAAAGAGTAAAGCAGTGTAGAAATTTGAACAATGAAAACTTTTCCTGTGTTTTTGCTCCCCTCTCACATAAAGATTAATGCAACTAGACTTGAGAAAAAATAAAAACTGCCAAGCCAAGCAAAATCAGACCACAAGCAGGCTTATTTGCTTTGCAGGTCACTTTTCAAAAGGAATACAGGATAAGCATTAATGTAAACACACAGAAGACTGTATAGTGTCCTACGCCTCACTTAACAGAATAACAGTACAAAGGTAATTGACATAAAAAGAATACCTAGAAAGCATTAAAAAAATCAGCTATTTCCTGTCAAATAATGAAGTCCTTAAAAAAATTAATCTTTATTAATATTATGAAGAAATTAACCTTGAACTCTCAGCTTTCATATTAYAGGAAATGCCCTTGCAATCACACTACAAAGGTTATCTCGTCCCTATACAGGAAATGGGAATAAATACCTAAATGTTTCTCAGTCAGTGACCTACTGTTATGTTTTATACTGAATTGTTTTTCGGTGAATATACTTAAATTGTCTTTTTGCTTATGTGTTTTCATAATACACTTGTGATTTCAGAGATGGTAATTAAAATSTTTGGATATTCATTTAGAAATCTTATACTTCCCATCCTTTTTTTCTTTTGAATCCTGTCTTGACAATTTTACTTTCAGAAAAATAAAAAAAAATTTAAAAAAAAAAATCTTTCCATATCCTAATGTATTGAATTCATTCAAAGTTTTTGAACTTTGATAAACAAGAAAGCATCGTTGCTTATCCTAATGTATTGAATTCATTCAAAGTTTTTGAACTTTGATAAACAAGAAAGCATCGTTGCTTATCTGGCAGTCCTGTACTTACATGCACATGCACAGCAGCTGATTTTCACAAGGTATGAAGCAATGGATGCTTTTTTTTTTAGTTCAGAACTGAACCCACAAAATGAAGCTCTCCAAGAAGCCAAGATATTTTGAATTTTCACTCCTAGACAGTTTTTCTCAGCATTACTTACACAAGAACAGAGAGAAGGCTTCATTGCTGTTAGCTACATCCTATATGTATTAAAGCAAAGTCTAAGAGACTTAAAACCAGGCAATCCCATCTCCCTGCTCCAGCTGTGCTGAGTGCTSTACAAGAAAAAGGAAAAGAGAATTCCTGTCTAGGAAGGTTTATAGCCTGCATAATCAAAAGAGACAACAGATAGAAGAAAGGAATTATCTCATCCTGATTTTTACTATTGGGAAACTGATACATAGAGCTGGAATTTTAAAAAGTGCTTCACACCCATAGTTCACGACAGATTTTCAAAGAGCCAAAAATAGCAATCATCAGAATACAAATTGAAAAGAAAGTTACTGGCATGATTCTTCACCAGAGCTTTGAAATGAACTAAATGTAGAGTTTGTAGTTAAACTGAAAATGAAACAATATCCTAGTAAAAATATTGTTCGAGTACTACAAAGTATTGTAAAGCCACTGATGCTTTCATCTTTCTTTACCCCCACCCCAAACATAAACACATTTTTCTGTCACCTCAAATACTAATTTTACTCAGTGTCTCTTATGACCCACTAAATTCAAGACATGCACTTTCTATCACAACACAGCATTAGAAGTACACTGAAAATGCTCTGATGTTTTTTCTCTAATCCTTAATGCAACTTGATCACTGCTGGTCAGGTGCATGACTTGATACAGATGCTTTAGAGGAMCAAGTCAATCACTCTACAGTTTTACTGCTGTTTGTTCCACACAGCAGCATCAAGATTCACTAATTYTGTAGTAAATAAAACATCTGAGACTGGTAAGTAAATAAAACAGGTGGAAGAAAAGCTTATATATAACAATAGAAACTGAAAATTGCAGTTCATTCATACAGATTCCCATTTCTAAAAACAATTTTGAAGCACATTTCATTAGAATCTGAAATGCATGTTTCTAGTGAATTTCAATACACATTTGATTTACAAATTCCAGTAAAAATGTGCCACAGCTGGCAGGATAAATTACTGTAATAAATCATTATTAAATAACTGTAAATCTTTAGAATGGCATAATGTCTAATAAAAAATATGCATGCAAAAGTGAGTATTTGTGGATAAATATTCTTCATATAGGGGAAAACAAATTACAAGACTTACCATCCTGGTAGTACAGGATAACTCAATGAGTAAATGCTGGAATAAAATTCACATAAATGTTGCCTAATCTACTGCGATTTCATGTTAGCAACTGCATCTGAACAAATTGCATGGCAAAGGGTGATGGTAAAAGTACTATATTTCAGAGCTTTTTTACATTAAACATTCACATTTCTGGTAAAAAACTCTGGCTCTTGCAATATATCATCAGAGCAGAATATTTACTTTCCAAATACCATGCAAATTTTGCTAACTGTTCCTTTGTACTTCAGAAACATTTTCTAGGCTGGAATTTTGATTCGGTTGGGTTTGTTTGTTTGTTTGTTTGTTTGTTTGTTTGTTTGTTTGTTTGTTTTCAGGAGGGTTGGGGGCTTGGCTTGGGTTTTTGTTTGCTTGTTAGGTTGTTTTGTTGGTTTTTTTATTTTGGGGGTGGGGAAGGGGCTTTCAGTGGAAAAACCCCCAACACACAAAAACCAGCCCAACAACAAAAACCACCATGAAAACCACCCCAAAACATGGTACCAAAAATCCCCAAATCCTTTTCTTTTTCACCTGTGTTCACTCTGATGCGCAGCAGACAGACATTTACAGTAATCCATTACTGCAGAAATCAGCTGAAGAGCTATTCGCTCTTCCAAAACTTCCCATGCCTTATTTAGCTCCTAYAAGAGTTCATTTGTCAAAGTGCAGACACAGTGCTGATGTCGCATCCAATGGCGCATTCCTGGAGTCAGGATGAGCTGCAGCACCGCGACAGGCCCAGGAGTGCCTCGCTCCAGAGTGTGATTGCTTCCACTGCGTCTTGGGATGGGTAAATTATTAACTGACACTTTCACAACTGAAGAACTGTCTAAGATAAACCCATTAAAACTGTTAGCCTACAGAACACTTCACACTCCTGGTTTGTTAAATCTTTGTCAAAGTCATCATTTGGCCAAGCTTTTAAAATATACATATRCATCTATATAAAATCTATTTATAAAACTTTCAATTATGAACGTTTTCTCTACCTTTCCTTGTCTCATTTTTTTTGGCTGAATGAAGTGAACCTTGCAGTCAGAGAAAGGCTGCTAAAGACTGAATTAYAAATTAGAAGCAACAAAAGCTTATCAAAGATGCTAAGCACTATAATTCACCTTATTAACTGAACTCACAATTAAGTTCCAGTGGTGATGGTTGCTGGAAAATTTACCTTGGACATAAAAATCTATTAACTAAAAAAAAAAAAAAGATTAAAAAAATTATTTTCCGTTAATATTTTTTAAAGTTTTCCCTATGAGRGCACAAGCAAATTTCTGCAAAGCCAAAAATGGTCTGTTGACAATACATACACTTCTTATCTTAATACACATTAAAGACAATCATGATATTAACATTAAGGTCTGAATTAGCTGACTCTTAAACACACTGTTACAGTTATTTCACTGTTCTTTGTAATCTGATCCAGATTTTACTTTAATCCAAGGACAAGTAAACAAGAACTAAGATTTTGTATGCTGATGTGTAGCATTATTAGTATAAAATTAGTTGAACCCCAATGCATACTGTACATACAAGTATCCTACKGCCCTGCTACCTCAAGAAAAAGGAAAAGGATTGATGAATCATATAGGAAGCAAGCTGTTTGACGAGCAAATTTCTGCTTCATTCACAGACAAGGTTGCCATGGGCACTCCCTCTTATGTGAGCACGGAAGAAAAGCCACGGTAGAACTCCAAATCCAACCACACTTGCCATAACACGATCATGAAACTGCACGCAATTAAAATGGTTTGTAGACAGTAAGAACACGCCTGAACATTATGGGTATGCATGGAAGCTGCAGAAAAATATTTCGGTGAGATATCTTTTCTGGTGGATTAAGAAACCAAGAAATAAACAGTACTGTATTCTAATCCAGGCCAATTTAATAGCATATCATACAACCTCTTCACAGAGAAAAATACAGTCTCTCCTACAGGGATTCAGTTTTGGGGAGCATAATTGAATGCTCATAGGTACTGATTTGCTGTTCCAGCTGACTTCTGTYGCAGCAGTGAATGGTTAAAGCAATCAGAGCCTGACAGGTCCTAAATCAGGAAACAAAATTTATAAGTCGCTTCTGAGGATATGTCTTTAAGCTGTACATGAAGTCAGAACYCTGCTTCAGCTATCTAACAAAGGTACAAAAAAATTGCATTTTAGAAATTACTTATGTGCAAATTACTTGTGCAAGTGACAAATATAATTTTAAGAATAATTTAATAATTACTTTAATAAGTATTTTACCCTACATGAAACACAGATAGTTCATCCCACCAAATTAAAAGAAACATTCAAAGGCACTACTCCATCATCTGCCCWACCAGTGTGTGAGTCCATCAGTCAGTGTGCACAAGTATGTAAAGATCTGTAAGCACATGCACCCACACAGCATCATGGACTGTTAACACACAAACGAGTTAAAATTTCTCTTTACCAGCCAAAAGGGAGTGCCTTTTTTTTTTTTTTTTTTTTTTTTTTTTTTTTTTTTAACATTAACTGGAATTCACCCTGAAGCTCAGAAGGAATTTTGAGGGGGTAGGACAATGGTTTGTACCCTTTGTTTTATCCAAACTGCTCTATATTCATTCTGATAATTTGAGATGGGTAACTAAATTACAGGCTTACAGAGATTCTGATGATCATAAAAATCACAAAACTGTAGTCYTCAGTATCACATTATACCCACAGATACTTTCCTGATGCCCATACATTTACAAATAGTGCCTTTTGTGTATCATTTTAGTGTAAAAAAACCCAGATCTCCAGACACCTCATGCCCTAACAGAAATATTTATCTATTCCTTTAGTCTCCTTTCATCTTTCTAGTTTGCACTGCATAATCCATAGTCCTCTGCACTGACAGATGATGCTGAAGACATCCACTGCTACCGTGTTTTCCTCGAAAAGGTCCTCTGCTTTCAGCAGCAGCATTCAGAGATGTTGCTCTACTAATCTGTGGATCAAAACACACAATGCCCTTCGCTTGTAAATTCCTAACTGATGATTTTAACAACTCATGAGTGTCACATCAAGATTTATTAGATTACTTACATTGTCACAGGAAACATTAGGGAGCCAACTGTAAAATCTTTGAACTTCCACAATGAAGTGTTGTCCCTCATTCAGAATTCACCTTCTCTATTTCTTCGTGCAGAACATACCAGACATGACCACACATAACAACAAAGAGCAGCATCATGACTCAAGTGCATGGGCATGAAAGAAAGAACACCATAGTTACATCTTTTTGGGGCAAATCCAAAGTGTCAAAATTTTACTATGACAAGTCACAGTAAGAAAAGACCCTGTAAAAGTATTTCCTCAGAGAAGTCATGTTGCATTTTTTTTTTTACAAAGGAGCTGGTGAAATATTCTGGGTTTGACTCCTGAGGCTTTTGTTCTGAGTGCAGTAAGGTAGCACAGCTGCCAACATTAAGAGGCCAAGACATAAGTAGAGAGAGGCAGACCTGTTCTTTGAAAAGACAGAAAAAGAGGAGGTGTCAGAAAAGGCTATGTCCTTCATTACACCAACTGACACGGAAGAAGGGACATAATTTATGCACGTAAGGCATTCAGGCCTCACAAGGGGTAYGAATGCTCCTAAGACAGCACGACTTAGAAGCTTACAAAGATCTGCCAGAGCCTGGGTTTGGAGGAAGGAGCTATGCAAGGAATGTGAAAGTCAGTAACACATGAGAATGCATTTGTCTGAATTAAAATAAGCAACCATTTGAAGTAGACAATATGGAGTACTTGTTTCCATTCCGTGTGTACAAATTATGYATTTGCTCAATTTTACAGACTGTTTCAATGATGTCAGAAAGTAGAATTCCAGAGAAACCTGCTCTGAACACCCACAATTACAAATGCACCACTGAACAAAGCACCTGGTAGATCTGGGGGAGCAATCACAATAACTTACAGATATGAAATGGAAGCATGAGAGGCAGTGGCGGAATTACTAGAAGTAAAATTAACGCGCTGAGAAAAAATGCAACATTCTATCTCAGCAACCACAGACCTGGCTGCAAAGCAAATGGAGAAGTAACTTCCTGCTAGATTTGTATTTATACCCATCATAACTTTAAGATTTCCGTATGAGAATGCAATAGTCTCCTTTGAAAGTCCTGTGACAGAGAATGACAAGAAAGACAAGAAAAAGTAACAGAAGCCTAACATTGAATACTTTTTTTAGTATTCATTTGTGTTACAGAGTATGTGATTTGCATTAAAATATGGCTCTATGTTGCTCCACAAAAAATGTTAAAACTCACTCTCTTCCCGCCTACACAAAGTAATTTTGTTTAGAGACCTTCATTCCTTTTGGCCTTAGCCCATTGGAGGGGTGTGTGATACAGTTGGTGCCAGTAATTGCTTCCACACAATACAAACGTTTGAAAACATTTTGCATATTTTTTATGATTATGTATGACATTTATATCATATTTAAAACTCCAATGGGCTTGCAGATTTTATTTTTGCCTATAGAAAACAAAGACACAGCACAGAATGTTCCTCTACTATATCTAAGAGAACTAAGTCAATTTGATTTTCAGTTAATTCACTATGAACTCTTAGCCTCTGCACATTTGTTTTTTCCATTGAAAACAAAACTATGTACATTGAGGGTAAAGCTGTGGGAGCTATCTACACAAGTTTGGATATACATTAACAAAACATATGAAAATGGACAGTTAGGCAAACACTTGTGYTTTTTGCCTAAGTGCCAACAGAAATAACATTCCCTATTAAAAAAAAAATGTGCAAAACCCTGATCTCCACATATATGCATTGGTATTCAAACCTTTACTTTGCAGGTATAAGATTATTCAGACTTACTTTCCTAGATTTAAGGCTTTTCAAGAAAATTTTAACACATTAGAAGATTTTGTTTTATARTTGCAATGCAATACATGTCTCAAATCACTAATCAAATCCTCCATATACCTAATAATTTTTTTATTTTACTTGAAACGTACTTCAGTTGGGATTTTTTGCAACTGCCAGTTTCAATCTGTGACCTTAACAAACATTGTTTGCCTAATGAAGTCTCAAACTTCCTACAACTAAAATAATAGGAAATTAAATTAGGTACATACATAATCCAGCAGTTTGTGAGATTCCCCAACTCTTATTTTTTAATCCACATTTAGTTAACTGCCAATGCTCCACTGCAGGGTTGCCATTCCCCACTACTTTCCTGCCTGATGGGGAGATGTCACCATGGTGCCTCAAAGGTTGCAGGAATACTGTGAAAACATATCCCATCTAAAGTAGTACTGTTCTGGCACTACAGGTAAAGCAAAGACAGCTGTACAATAATAACTTAACAACTTTCTAGCAAGGTTCTATCTGAGCAGTTGACAGTCGCAGCCAAACCAACCACCTCCTTACTTAAGAAACTCAACAATACCAAATGCWCGAAGTCAACATTCATCAAGCTTGCAGTATTTAAGTGCTTACCAGGAGACGGATGATGAACAGAAGCAATGGAAAACTCTTAAAGTTGTTCCAACACACTGAGAAAAGTGATTTTTCCACTACTTTCTAGGCAAGACTAGGAAAAGAGATGGCAGAAAGGTCATAGAAATAAATGGTTTCCCACAGCTGTGGGAAAATCACAGATACAGATCTATAGCAGCAAAGATAGTTATAAGAAGAGTGTCTCAGATTCTTTATTCCCTGACCTTCTCTCTCTCTCCCCACCCTGCTCTGCCCTACTCCCACTGTTCCCTACTCATTCTCTTGACGTGAGAAAGTCTCAAGTCCTGACCACTAAACACAAAATCCTCCAGACTGCTTGGCTTTGCTTTATCAATGTTAATACTTAGGCATAACCTGCTGCCTGCACTGACAGAAGGCACTGACATGGGTCATGGCACGTCATCACACCATTACCATGATCCCTGCTACCTTTCCAAATAATAAATATTTCTGTCATCCAAACATACCAACTTAACCCCAAATGTATTGTGGGCACACGTATTTTGTCCCTCTTTTAACTTTCAAAGCTTCCTCAGCCACTCTTGAAAGACAGTGCAAAACACCTGTTTTTGCCATGAAACATTGTTCAGATTCTTTGGTTTCTTAAATTCAGACTAACGCATAGAAGAGAACTCTCAATTTACAGTGCTACTCTCATTTTGTAAACATTTGTGCTCTGCTTCACAACTTGCAGATTTATTACAGCTATGACATACATTGTTCTGTCACTATGGGGCCYCATTTCAAGTATTACTAAAAATTGCTTTGGCCTTCAAAACTACCTCTCTGCAAAGGCTAAGGACTTTCTCATAAATAAATACATTTCTGTTTAATGCAGAGTTATTAAAAGATATTCTGACCACAATCATGGTTAAATTACCATAAAGAAACTCCACTTAAAATAAATTGAACAAACAGTATCACACTGCTTACATTTCAAAGGACTGTCACTTTTTATGGCAAGGCTTCATTGAGCTTATAGCTGTGCCATTCCACTCGATGGGATTCAACCATGTTAATTCTCTGGGAACACATGTATTATCACCTAACAGATGGTTGTGAAATGTGGCTTTCCAAAGGAATTATCACTTTCCTTTCTTCTTTTTTCTAGACAGAGTCAGAAGAAAAAAAATTTCAGAAGTTACAGATTCCCAAAGGAGAAGACGAGTCCTTGACTCCCAGTCTTAACAGCAGCTGCTCCCAGTAGGGAGTCAAAAGAACCTGTTTATCCTATTAAATTCACTTTTTTTTTACCAGAACAGAGCATATGTATTTCAAAAGGAATCCACACATTCAACAGTTAAAAGTGTCACCTCTAGGTGTTTCAGATTGTGATGGGCATGAGCTATCTCCTGGTCTGCAGAAAGGGACTGAGTTTTTCACACAGCTCACTGTGCACGTACCTAAAACACATTCCTGCTGAACAACGTGCCAGCAGATGATGCAGCAGAGCAGTGTCCACCTGACACCTATTGCAAGTGAAGGTATGAACAATGCTACCTGTCATCACTGATCCACATGGACAATCACCAAACTGACCATTAAGGGACTCAAAGACAAGTGATGATTTTGGTGTTCTTCACTTTTAATCTGTAAGACCAGTTGGTTCAATTACAGCTGAAGTCCAAAGGTTCCAGGCCCRCACACCTAAAGTGAATATATAAATGATTTTTTTGTACTGTCTAGTAGATAATTTCCTTATATGACTGATAACTGCTTAAACCATCATTATTTGTTTACAGAACTTCAAAGAATTTTATCTCAGAGGAAAAACCCTAAGAAACTAAGCACAATCTAATGAAAAACACAAAAGAGATATTCATAGTTGAAGGGGCCCAGATTTTCTGTTTAACATATTTAATGACTGCTGAGCAACAAAATCTCAGCAAACCAAGATGAGAATACACCCTGAAGAATCCTAATTCCTTGTCTCAATAGGGGATATTCTTAACTAATTCTGTACTGTGTCCTATTACAGTTAGACAGTAGAAAGAGATGTAAACAATTTTATATTTCACCCTGCATGGCAGATTTCTTTGGTTTAGTATTTTCCATCAGAAGTTTAATGTTCTTTTAATGTAGAGTTTTTTCTTGAGCAATGTATCATATTTAACTCTGTAACTATCAATCAATATTCCTTTTAATTGAGGTTAATTTCTTTCAACTTTTTATAAACTTCCCCTTGGAGCACTGAGGGTTCTTGCACCTGCTGAAGAGCTTAAGTTAATTTCAAAAACAGAAGTCTCTTCTTATCTTACTCACAGACAGGACCATCCCCAAGTTTTGTAAGGCAATATGAAAACATGATCTAATTTAGAAAGCTTTAAAGCCATGTCTGACACCACACCATCAGAAGAAAAGAGAGAGCGGGAAGAGCATGTTAAAAAAAGAATAATTTTAAGTTCCCTTACAATTATGTTATAAACGTAYTTATTAGTACCACCTTGGGGCAGAACCTCTAAAGTAGATGTGAATTAAAAGTATAACAATGTCCTTTCATACATGGATACACAAACATAAACATATTCAAGAAAAATTTTAGTTGCATCTCCAAATCAGAGAAACATAAGGAAAAACTCAGAAAGGATGCCCCTCTTGCTCTGCTTTTCCCAGTATAATTTCACAWATCTGGTTAGTGCAGCACCAGTCCATACTGTGATAAATAAAAAATTTCTTAAAAACAACTACTTAGTTGGCTGTTTCAATGGTCAATCATCAACCCTTTCCCACTCTTTATGCAAGCATTTTCAGAATTTCTTGACTACCATTGGCAGTATTAAGGAATGGAAAAGAACCAAGGTGCTGGGAATGAAAAATGTAAAAAGATTTGGAAAAATGCCAATACACAGAATTCTTGCATAGTTCATTAAAAGTTTGTTGCCCGCCTACATAGCTAAACCCCTGGCTTCTTTAAATCAGGCTGCAAGGCAGCATATGTAAAGCAGACGTTCTCACTGATGTGCTGATGTTTGTTGTAACACAGTAGTGCCTAAATCAAGCACCCTAAATCAAAGATGTGAGCAGTACGAGTCACTGCATGAACAATAAGCGCTATCAAAGACCTCACAATGTAGGACCAGATGGAAATCAACTGGGGAAAAGGGGAAGGGAAGAGCAAGGGGAGAGTGTGAAACAGATGAGAAAAAGGGGATGAGAGAAATTGGGAATGGGCAAACAGGGGAAGAGAAAGTGGGATGGAAAGAAAGTTAACAGGGGCAGTATGCAGCATGGGTCAATGCTGTGTCCAATCCTGCTTAATGTTTTAATTAATCACTGGGTAATGGGGCAGAGAGAACCCTCAGCAAGCTTGCAGATTATACAAAACTGGAAGGAGCTGACATGCTAGAGGGTTGTGCTGCCATCCAACACAAACTCAACAAGCTGGAGAAATGGGCTGACAGGAACTTCATGAAATTCAAAAGGGAGAAGTACAAAGTCCTGCACATGGGGAGGGACAACCACCCACAACAGCTTATGTTGGGAGCAACTAGCTGGTAACAGCTTTGCAGAAAATGATCTATGGGGTCCCGGTGGAAACCAATCAGCAATGTGATTTGTGGCAAGGATGGGCAATGGGGTACTGCTCTGGATAAAGCAGTGTCAGGAGAYTGAGGGAGCTGATCCCTTCCCTCTACTCAGCACACAAAAGAAAGGAGGATGAGAAAGACAAAAGAGAGAAGGGACAGGTGGTGAAGGAGGGAGGAATGGAAAGAAAGGAAGACAGGAAAGAGGACAGGAATAGACGGAGTACAGAGAAGTACAATGGTACTAATGGGTGGAAAGAAAAGCTGTCTGCAAAATCACCACCAGTTATCACTTCCCATCTTCTCTGTCATCATCAGTTGTCAATACCACTTAGTAAGCACAATATGGGTGAATTTCATACAAGGATTAAAAGCCCACACAGCTGCTTTTTTTGAAATTTAAAAAAAAAATCTAAAATGACAGCGTAAACAAATTAAAATATCATGGTTGCTCTCAGGTGTAAAGAGCCTTCTGCCTTCCTGTGACTTGTCTGAAAACAACAACTGCAAGATAAAACATTGGCATTAAATAAACTCTTAAAAAGACTGCTGGCATGCTGCAAAGGAAAGGGACACACTTTATGTCATCTGCCAGGCTGAAAGTTCTTGGCCAGCTGCCTGCAGCTGACAACATAGGTGACATTGTACTGGATGTCCTCTGCAGGCGGCCTCCAGGAAGAACGAGTGGATGAAGACTTCTGCAAACCACTGGAAGGAGCATCACAGTCATAAGCCCTGGTCCTCATGCAAGAGCCAGTTCCCTCTGGAGGAACTGMTGGAGGAGCAAAATGGCATCACATAAGCAATTCAGGAGGTTTCTGGGGAGCACTGATGAAAACTTTGTGACTCAAGTGATAGAGGAACCAACACAGAAAGACGCTGTGCTGAACCTCACAGTCACAAATAAGGAAAGGCCACATCACTGGAGATGTGAAGGTTGCAGATAGCCTTCTGCAGTGACCATGAAGTGGTGGACTTCAGRATGCTGGTGATGCAAGTAGCCCTGCCTGAGGAGGGAGGCTGGGCAAAATGACTTCCAGAAGTCCCTACCAATCTCAACCCMTTCATGGTTTTATCATTCCAGTTATGCCACATCTTGCTGCCTCAGGACACCCACAGAGATTGTTAAAGAGACTTTTTATCCATATAKATCTGGTCAAGCCTGCTGTATGAATGACTTGTAGATTTGAATAATATAGCTTTGGGACAAGAAACACGGCTTATTTAAAATCCAATATTTAACCTACCTATAGCTCAAAACACAGCATTGTCAGTTTACTAGCACAGGCTGTTGACAGTACCTCAAGATGGTTCCCTCCTCAAATCTTCTCAGAGGAATATTGRACCAAATATAATGTTAAGGTCTGAGCAATCCAAGCACCTGTTTCAGAATTCCCCAGGTTGTTTCAGCAGGCTTCTGTCACTACAGACAATGTCTGGAGGAAAAAGTGTGTGCATTTGCAACAAAGAAGGAACTAAAAGAAACCAGACCTGGCTGAGCATCACAACACTAAATCCAGTACACAAGGCTGGCTTCTTGGAGATCACTTTCCTCACATAATGAAAGGCCAAAGAAAATCACACAAGGGAAGGGCAGGATGGGGAGTGGTGGGGAGGGGGAAAGGATTCTGCTTTTCCAGTTCAGAGTGCTATAAATGTATTAATACCCAAACAGTAACTTTTATGGCATTTAATTTCMATTGCAATGATTTGACAATGTAAATGGCTAAAAAAGGAGTTATGGAAGTTACCCGGTAACGTAGATGACGACAAACATGTGATTAAACAGAATTCAATGGTATTACTACTGCTGGGGAACAAGTTCTGGAGGCATGAGGGGAATACTTCTATTTCATCTGTCACGATTATTCTTCAAAGGAGGCCAATATGCCCAGGTCAGCTGAGAGGACAGAAAACATCTCCCATGTATGCTGGCATTTCTTTTTTTTTTTTTTTTTTTTTCCTTCCTGTAGCACTACACAGTGAAGAAAACACAAAGGAACTCAGAGAAGGTTGTGCTGTTACAGAATCTAACTTACATCGTAGATAGTATCACTCAGCCAGAGAGGAGCTAACAGGCAGAGGAGGCACTTTCTATGCGTGAATTAGGYGGAGTTTAAACCTATGTTTTTTGGAATGACAAAACATTTTAGTTTGTGCCACTCCTTATGTACCAGAACCTCTGATGAGTATTAAATTAGGCAAAAAAGAAGAAAGCAAAATCTACATATATATAAGCAGACAGGGGGAAAAGGGAAGAAAAATAGGRAAAGAGTAAGAGGCTCATTGTCAGTAATACCACCACAACACCAAGCCATTTTCAGGCACASACTAAAACAGCACTAGAAGCATTTACCTTCTACTTGTGCAAATGCAGCTGGATTTCTGCATCCATCAACTCCACTTAAGAAAAAGCACAATTCAACATGYAATAATACTTAACCAAAAAAAAAWTTCATACTGTATTCAGCAAATTTGTTCTTTAATGAACTTTTTTTTTTATGTGCAGAAGACATTCACAGGGCAAATTTGGCTTTATGAAGCTATGCTTCCTGAGCAGTCCAAATATGGTGACAGATTTTTGCTCTGGCAACCCTGTTTTTCAATACAGATTAACAAAAGTAATTCCAATTTCTTTACCTTGAGACAAAATAAAAAATTACTTGCAATCACAAATGGACCATTTCTTTATTTCTGCCAAAAAAAGCAATTTTAAATTCCTTTTATACAGTACAATTTACCTACATGTAAACCAATGCATTTGCCTGTGAAACAAACAGACAAACAAACAAACTTAAAAGCAGTATAAAAGCCCTCCAAAAGAATAATAATCACACCACTAAAAAGCCARCAAGCAGGACAGTAAAGCTTAGGGGAACAGGAATGTTTTCTGCAGCATTAAATAAAAAGTTAAAACTGCATATCTGTGCTAGGCAAGAAAAAATGAAAAGAAGCCCTGAAGCATTATCCATCAAGCATAAGTGAATAATGAAATAACGAATATATCTATACCCTTGGTCTTTAATCTTACAGCAAATTATAGTATTCAAATATAGTATTTTACACATGCAGTCTGATAACACTTTCTATCTTTCTTGGAGATTTTGTGAACGACACGATATGAAACACAATGTATTTAATGAAAGGTTTCTAAGCTGATTTCCCTACAGGTTATTTTCTTTCTTTTCTCTGGAACCCATACGAAGGATATACAGCAGGGACCAGGAGCGTATATAAAAATAAACTACCAAGCAGCATCAGAGCCGATACCCCATTCCTACAGGGGCAAGTGAATTATTAGATCTGTGTCATGAATTTTTTTTTTTTTTAATATGCCATTGTTCCCACTTGAGCACATTAAATTTTCCATATCCACTTTTAAACCAATATTACCTTTTTTYCCCCCATGGTCATAATGTTCAAAGTATACATTAAGCCAATCCAACACCTTAAGTCACACACCAGTTATATGTAAAGTAGGATAAACTATAACCTTTTGATTTTCCTCCCTATGAACTTATACTTCAGTGCCTAAAGAAAAGAAGCAAAACAAACCATGGTACCTCTCGGGGAAAAAAAGTTTACTAATATTCATTTTATAAGTGGTCATGAACAATGTTTTATCTGATTTTGTATATTCATGAAAGTATATTACAACTGTATGTATAATTTTTTTTTTGTGTTATAACTACTTTAACACATATAAGCCTTTCAAATCAAAGGTAAAAAGCATTTTTGGTTTTGAAGATGTGATTGCCAATTATTTTTGCACTAGTGCACATAAACAGGAAGGACAGATTCTTAGGTATGAGTTATATATTCCTGTACAAAATAATTGTATATTCTATGAAGAGTGATTCTTTTTCTGGAGAAATATACAACAACACAAGGGAAATCTTGTACCAGCAGCATAACTGAAGTGGCAAGACACAATATTAGAAAAACAGAGCTACTTTCATTACTGTGATGCTGTGTGTCAGAATGTCTCTCCTTAATGAACCTGTTTGCAATAAGACTCCGGGTGCAAAGAGGCTATTTAGAGAGCCTATTGTGTCTGTAGTGAGTCCTTCAAATATCTTCCTACCATTAGACATGCCGCATTGACCAATTCTGTCCTGATTGCTGTTCTTTTTAGTATCAGGGGACATTCTTGCCCAGACAGACCGATGGATCAGAAACTGCACTTCATAAAATGTTTACACTGTACACACATTCACACAGTGATACAAGCAACAGAGTCCCAGATCACACAGCATGTTGAATGTGCCAGTGTCATCTCTAGGCTTATGACTTTCCAATATCTACAAAAGGATTTGGGTTAAACTGCTTCGGCTGCTTGCCTGTCATTCTAACAAAAGTCATGYTTTTTTCACCCGTTCAGAGTGTAACCAAGCCCATGGCTCACATGGGAGCATTTCAAGCAAATGTTCCCTATGTCACAAAGTATTTTTGCTCAGTTGAGACCACCTCTTAATTGCTGACAGCAGAAAAGGACCACACATGTCATGCCATCAGAGAGCAAAAAACTTTGCTGTGAATAAACAAAACAAAACCAAGTCTTCCTAAAAGATTATGAATTACTRCTCTCAGTGACAGCAGCAAAGAACAAGGGACTCTTCTCAACAGTAATTACAGAAATACTTTGTTACTGTCTACAGCCCTGTAAATTAGTCCCTTTGTAGGAGATTTTGTGAGGGTAGTTTGATGAAGTCTCAGAGTTCCTATCTATCAAGGCAGTGGTTTACTTATTAGCTACTAATTAATGTGCTTTATTCTCACCTTTCATGAACCTCATGTCAAACAGGCTACAAGCAAGAAGCCTTTTTTACATTTTAACTTTTTTGTGGTCTTACCCTTTTATTCATCTGAGAAAAATGTCACTGCCACCTCCAGTTGAAGGCCCCAAACCCCATGCACAAGTAACAGAAAGCTCCACAGTATGGTATCTGAAAGATCTGAGTATTTTAGATTACTGAAAAAAAAATAAAATAAAATAAAAAAATAAAATACACCTTATGTTTGATTTAGCAGTGCATACAATTGTGTTACCAGCTGAACACAAAAAAAAAAAAGGATGTAGGGAAACCTGTGGCTGAGAAAAAAATCTTTTTAAATGCCAAATTTGAAGTTAAAGCATAGGTGATAAAGAAAGCTCTCCTCCAAGTTGTAACCAATGTTGCCTTGAGACTGCATATGCTTTCAGAAGAAGTGGCAGGTGCCTAGAAATATCAAGGAAGGAACCCTAATGTTTCAAGGTTTCACTCACAGAACAAAGGAAACTCTTCTTGCCAAGGGCAACCTGTATAGACAGATGAGACACAGGAAGGAGGGGGAGAAAAAGTCTTTTCCACCCTGTAGCTAGGAAACTCAGACATGAGGATTAAACACACATCAAGAGAGTGTATGCTGCTGAACAAATGAAGAAGCTATTTAAAATAATTTTCTGCTAAGTAATGCAGAAGTGTCATATATATGACTTGATAAGTTTAGGAAAAATGGTAATAGCATAAGATCACTGAACAATACAACAGGTAGAGGTAGAGTTGTTCTAAAACAACACTGCAGTGTAATTACCCTTTCCTCTCCCGAGTCACCAGATTAATCTATAAAACAGATTTATGAAATTGAAAAATAATTTATTGGGCTGATCCTTTCCTGAAGTACATTCAAATTTCTCTGAAATGTGAATACTACCTGAGAGGCAAATTTGGCCAATGGACATACTACATTACACACATAATAGACGTAGAACAAATATTTTCAGAAACAGCAAACAACCCACTGACAAAATTTTGTGCAAGTATTATGCATCTTCTTTGGACTGTAATTAAATCTTTCTAGGCTTTCTGTCTGTATTGTCCATGTAYAAACATGTTCTTCCAGGGTTGTGCCATCTTTATATCAAGAATGCATGCCCTTTCTCTCAATCCACATTTTTTCATACTGATATATTCACTTASCTGGCAAGCAGGCATATCTTACAGACAAATGAGTTTAGGTTATAAATGAAAGCGTTCAGAGTGATCTTCTTGACCAGGTTAACACAAAAGAGCTAAGCTGCACTTTTACACAGCTTTTCAGTTCAGCAACTTCAGCCAGAYACACTCTCATCATGACCAACAGGCACATTAAGACTGCCAATCTCCCTAGGTTGAACCCATCCCTATCTCATTTGCTGCAATTTAACCTGGAAGAAAAATATATCTTCCACTCCAGAGGTTAGCTATGAAGTACTGTTTWATTCCACAACATCCAATGGGGCTTTAAGGACCTGTAACAAAATGGTTTCTGCAGTGGGTTGCTACTACAGACCATATGTTTGAGTCATCCCTCCACTACCTCTTAACTCTAAGTCGTAATCACTCAAATTCTACTTGCAATACAATTCTTCTCCGAGAATCTTAGTAACCTGTAAGTCTTCCAAAAATTACAGGGAAACATGGAAAAGTGAGTGTGAAATCTGCCATACTAGACAACATATATGCTGCTGTTTTCTTGCCAAAGTAGTTAAAAACAATTTAGTCACTATTCTAAGCAGACACTCTTAAGYTTCTCTGAGATTTCCTCCATAATTTTACTTAGTCTTTAATTAAGGCATTTCAGGTGGGTCCTGTGTGTGACTTGAAACTTGTTTCACTTTTGTCATGGTTTAACCCCAGCCATCCACCAAGCCCATGGATGCTTCCTCACTCTCACACCAGCAGAACTGGGGAGAAAASCAGAAGGGCAAAAGGTAGAAAATTCATCACATAAGATAAAGGCAGTTTAATGGACAAAGCAAAAGCTATGCACACAAGCCAAACGAGACAAACAAGGAATTAATTCACTGCTTCCCATGGGCAGGCAGGTGTTCAGCCATCTCCAGGAGAGCAGGGCTCCATCACATGTAATGGTGACTTGGGAAGACAATGGCATCACTCTAAAGCACCCTCTCTCCCGCTTTTACATACTGATCATTAGGTCATACGGTCTGGAATATTCCTTTAGCTGTTTTGGGCCACCTACCCTGGCTCTGTCTCCTCCCAACCTCCCAAGCACYCCCAACTTCCTCCCCACTGTGACATCATGAAAAGCAGAAAAGGCCTTGGTTCCRTGTAACCCCTGCTCAGAAATAACAAAAACATCTCTGYATTATCAACCCTGTGTCCAGCACAAGTCCAAAACACAGCTCTGCACCAAAACAGGTTCAATTAAAAAAGCACATACATTGTATCAGTCCTCCAACACTGATATACAAAATTTCATGTACAAACTCCAGAGGTTTCCTTCCTTCTCTCCTCCCCMCTTTGTTGCAACACTAAGACAAAAGGGATGATCATTTGGTCCGCAGTCATGGGGACAGAAACTTCCTAAGGTTATTAAGAATATAAAGGCCTCATGTTAAATACCACTTTACTTCCTCTATAATTAGCATATGTACTTAAGCAGAAGTTCTTCAAATATGTCTTAGTTAATGACAGAATTAAGATAAAATTTTCCAGTTTCCTTCATATCTCTTCATGTGTAAGCAGAAAGAAAGTAATCTGAGGTGATACAGATGTCCCCTTTCAGAGCCACCTGCTCTGAATGGGAGGCTGCCCTGCTCCCAAGACTGTTTTTCAGTCACATAAAACAAATAAAAGCAAAATAATTCCTCTACCCCAAAAAGCTTTATTAACTTAAATCTGGATAATTTTTGCCTGAAATAAATGTGACAGCAATCATACMATTTTTTTCACTAGCAAAATAGTGAGGAAATGACAAGTAACCTCTTCTGCACACAGAGACAGTAGAGATCGGTCCAAAGTTGCAATTCTTAGAAATAAAAGTATGCATCTGATACAGATGAGGCAWCACCACATCATTTTTCTTTTATTACAATTGGTAGTGAAAGGCATTTGTGAATAGTTAGAACAGCTAGAACCTGTCTGTTGCAGCTTCTTATGACTCCTAGCTCTAAAGCACTGCTTTGGCACACAAAAAAAGAGAAAAAAAAATGAAACATCAACAGATTAAAAGAATATGTCATAGCTGTCCACATAGAAAAGCTAAATTATTATGTCTTTTCTATGACTTCTCAGGCACAGAAGAAAATACATTCATTTTGGCAAACACAACCCAAAAAATTTTAGATGTGTAGTCTTTCACATGAATAGGACACTGATAACACATAAGTAAAAAAAACACAAATATTACATGTAGTAAGTACATCACAGGAAAGAAAGATATGACCAGAAATCAAGTAATAAATACTGAAATGACTTAAGAATAGAATGAGCAAATAACCAGATAGAAGATCATATTAAAGGAGACAATTAGCATCGGTTTATGCCTTATTTTCTGAACTTSTTTTCCAAAGATCAAATTTGGATGTTGTATGTACTCATAGTCTTTGCAAGTGTAAATAAAACATTCTGCACATTGCTCTCCATAAGTCTCATACTTAACATACTGTACAAATTAAATCCGAATAGAAACATAATTGTAAAACCTCCTCCTTTCCCACAAAACAATCATACAATCAAGCCAATCAACAATCTAAAATTATGAATGTCAATGCCTCAGATTCAAATTCAAATTAATAAGCAAAGATTTCATTAGTGAAAATGAAATGTAACTTACTCTTGGGTGAGAATGTCTGAAAAATTCACATCAAACTGGGTCTGTGCAGTAAAGTCATTACATTATAGATAGCAATTTACTAATCAGTTGATAGGACTTTGAGCTGCACTGTTGCTGCYGTCCACATGGTAAAATCTGTCAGATTTCAAGAAGCATTGCTTCCTGGAGTTACCCAAAATCCAATTGCAGATCTATTCTTTGGTATCCAATATTTTTTAATTAATCTCTAAAGAGCAGATGCCTGTCTTCAGCTGGCAGAGCTTCTCCACATGCTTCTACCTGGTGTATTTTCTCAGTATACATACAGAAAAAAAAATGCATAAGAACTTAGATATCATAATGATAATCTATCATTTCTAGATGCATTTTAAAGTGTTTTAAAAATTTGTATTATATATTTCTTTTAAAAGTTAAACATTTAAAATATCTGACTTTTTTTTTTTTTTTTTTGAATGAAGGGATGAACACCCATTTTGAAAAATCTGATGCTTTGAAAACAACCCGGAGAGAAATACAAGTCTGCAGAGAAAGAGTTATTTTCTTTTTTTTTCTTTTTTTCTGCTTCTTAAAAAAAACAAATTCTAAATTCTAAGCAGTTCAAATATGAATTACTTTTCAGACCTAAATAAATTCTGATCATTTTACAAACTGAAAAACCATACAAATTTAACCAGAGTACGGGCCAAACTATAGGTCTGTAAACCTTTTAACAAAGAAGGATCAAACACCAAACAAGAATAACTTCAAGACAAGATTTTGGACAATTTGTTAAATTTTGTAAATGAACAGAGCTGTTCTGATGTCAGTGTAGCCAGCCTGATTTACATTGGCTACTACCTGTTACTTTGAGAAACTGGAAGATAACATAATCAAATTATTTTATTAATTACAGGCTCTATTTTTCTTCTTCTAAAAACCCCAGGAGAAGACTACCTTCTGCAGAATACCTAAAAACTTATGAAATGCATAATGTGGACACCAGAAGGTGGATTTTTACTCTGACCATACGGAATTTTACAATATTCCATTACTTATTGCTGCTTTATTCCAACACAACCATAYATATCAGTTCACATTCAGGTTCCAGACTGGTTTAGATTATGTGCAATGATAATTGCACWTAAGAAGATAAGAAGGAATATTTGCTGCCAGTCACATTTCTGCATCTTGCCATTGATATAAAGTAACTGTCCTATATTAACAGAAATTGAGAATGTTGCTTGTTTTTAAAGATGGTATAAAAAGTAAAGAGGGCACTTTCACTTCCTCAGGAAAAAAAAAACAAACCAACCCAAGCGAACAGAAATACATTTTGAAAACATATGCACTTTCCAAACAAATTCATCAGCACTGCAGAAGAATTCTACACTGACAAACCACTCTTAAAAGAGCAGGTGTCTCCTTTGCAAAGCAGTGGACCTTTTTTTTTTATTCTCAGGCTGATGCTGTTGAAAATAGTTTTATTTTCTTTTCATCTAATTTAAGAGATGTCTTACATACTTCATCATCTGAGCTATTTAACCCATATACATTATGTCCCCAAGACACATAAACACTTTAGGAGAACRGATAACAGCACAAAGACTGAGTTTTTAACTGAGAGCTTGTCTACACATTAAGCTATTTGGGAATAAAAATTCAAGGACTGCAATTGCAGAAAAACTGTTCTTGAATGATTCAGTTCATTCMATGATGATGGTGTTTGCTCTAGGAATGGGAAGTCAGTCAGAAATATCTTATGCTATAATGCCATATATTATCAACTTATGTAAAATAGATCATTGCTCCCATTTCACACTTCACTAATCAAAATAAACTTTAAGCACAGACAAATCACTAATGAAAGTATCTCAAACACTTCTTTTAAAAAGCCAGATAACGCTACAGGGCTAAGGTTTTGTACAGTATGGAACAACTTCATGCATAGGAAGGAAACTTGAAAAGASAAAATTTGAAAATTAAATGGAAAAAAAAGGGAAAAATTATCAGACTTACTAGGAAGCATTTTATCATCATAGTAACAAAACAAAGGTTCCTGCATTGATAGTTGCTTTGCTTAGAAAGCAGTTCTTGTGAAGTGATGGCAAGAAGAAAATAGATCTTGACAGACAGAAARTAGTAATGGATTTGAAAGGCAATGCTGTGAAACTTGTTGAACCAGAGCAACTCCCATATCATTAAGAGAGTTTCTTAGTTTGAAGACAACTTCCTACTGCAGGATATCCATCAACTGTGAGGCTATCTTGACATGGAATACCACAACAGAGTTGCACTATTATAAAGGGCTGAAGGTTCATTTCCATGAAGAGTTATAAGAATTCTAAAGTAACTGAAAGTTAACCTTCTTAGTTCCAAACGTTTGTTTTTGCCCTCTTAACAAAGCTTAGTTCATGTGGTGCAGAGCTGGCTTAAATATTGTATAATATTTTGATTGTCTTTCACAGAACCATATGCCAACTAAGACTCCTTTTTACATTTTGTTAAATCTGTCATCTGCTGAATGTCAATGATACTGATTCTCTGAATAAAATCATCCTAGAAAGGGAGATTTCTCTCCATGTAGCAAATCAATGTCATTTTCATGAATAATCTTGGCCATGAACAGTCCTGAGCAACCTGAGCTCTCTGTTGGCCCTACTCTTAGCAGAGGCAAAAGACCTKCAGAGGTCCCTTCCAGCCTCAGCCAGTCGGTGATTCTTCATTAGRTGTGCAAACAATGGCTTTGTGAGGTTTATGAGGACTTATAAAGAGAATGAGAAGAGAATGAGAAAAGAATGAAAAGGCATATCATACTTGCAGCTACCTACTGGTGAAGGAGTCGTTTTGTAGCTTGGAACCTGCCTATGTCTATGTCTACATCTAAGTCTACRTCTATGTCTATRTCTAYATCTTCTTTTCCAGATGAAAGCTCTTCAGGCCCAGGCAACTGGCAGGGAAGGAGCTGTCTCCCTCTAGATTTATCTTTCACCCATGTAATSCCTTACAGAGAAGACCCTTTTAATRYAGTACAAAGTTTAAGCCACTTTGGGTGACTTGTCCTACTGGGCTAAAAGTAATAAGGATATCATAACCCAAAATATTCTTCTTAGGTAGTACTCACTTTTCATCAGTATGGCTCAGAAAGGAAAGACCCACAGAGGCACGTGAAAGATCTGAACAGAGAACGTGGCACCACACACTCTCAGGCAGATAAAAATTCTAGGTATAATTTGCCTTTAGTTCCCTCAAAAGCAACATCAAATTCAAACATTGTGATGCAGGAAGAATAATAAAAATCGGTGACTGAAAAGGCCCATCTACTTATGCATAGCTAGTAAAACAGTAATTTATTCAAATCATTCAACCTTCATATAGGACATATTCTTCTCACTGAACAGTCAGGTCATCCACCCTCAGAGTCTTTCTTAAATCGAAAAGTGTCCCTTACATTGAACCTCTGCTCTGTATCAAAATACATACATGGTTTAAATCCGATTTTCGCTGATCTGTCTTTCAAAAGATTAAATATCAAGTATATGTTTCACATTGCTTTTAGACAAGAAGTAAGATTTACACTAAGAACTGTGCTGTCAAAAGGGAATAGCCATACACTGATTTCCCCATGAAGCTTTGAAGAGACCACAATCTGCAAAGCACAAAGACATTTACTGTGGACAAAATTCAGGTCTGCATAGCTACAGTAAGTACTGCTTGAACAGAATGTTGTATCACTCAACACTCCTTGAAGAACTTAGCAGACCAATTTGCTATTGCTCTGTACAATGCAAGAGGAGATATACTATATGGCATAATTTTTTTTATTGATCTGTAAGTGTTGTAGTAYAGTGGATTATGGCCATAACATCCAGAACACTACATGTGAACAGAAACTTAGATTTACAATTGCTTTTTCTGGTTCCTACAGTAAATCACTTTGTCGGATACGCTATAATATAACATTAAACACATATTTAGGTGCAGAGACACACAAAAAGATTTATGGCAGTTCAATTTATGTTGCACTATCAACATCCTAAATATTAAGATAATGTTTTCAGAGGAAAGCGTTKTGTCTCACTGAAGAAAAAACGAACACCTCACACTCTCCTACAGTAGTATTTTTATTTTTCTGAAAAACCTGGTAATATACCAACATTTACTTCAGTAGAGAAACATCAAGAATTAATTTAATTCACATAGGAGAMTTAACAAAACATAAGAACTTAGTTTTATTTTAATACCATTAAGGTGACAATGTTGGCCTGAGTTGTCCATCAGCAAACCCATATAAAAAATGTCATRCAAAAGTTGCTCGCCCAAATCTCATGTCTTGTCATGATCCTGTTTCCATTTATATTACTGCCTCATTTAAGGTCCTCAATCACAGCCCCAGTACAGTAGGCAGTGTA
>NW_026623430.1:115223-119817 GCF_030028575.1 Malurus melanocephalus
AAAAAAAAAAAAAAAAAAAATCTAAGTTAAGTAAGCATCAGTCCAGCTTGAAAGACATAAAAGCAGTTTAACCGGATCACTGGAAATTCCCTCTGCATAAAAAGGAATTTCCACAAGTATTGTGGCAGCACTGTACCATGCTCTTCAAAGCCTCAAGCATGGGAGGGGTGGCTCAGGAAATGTAAGTGTTGTCATGGATGGCTAGAGGCCAGCACAAACTCATATGTCATCACATCACACCGAAGGCCATAATGGTCCAGGACAGACCAAGCAGCAGAAGTCTCTGTTAGTCTCCTCTCCTCCCATATTTGCAAGGAACTTACTCAGACCACAGGATTGCCCTTGCATTGCTCACATGCCCCACAAATCGGGGAAGAAAACACAACTCTACAGAATACATTCAATTCTTACATCGTAATTCAAGTGAAGAAGAATGTAGAGGGTAACAAACCAGTGAGAAATTTTTAAATTACAAGTTTCTAAGGACAAAAGAAATAGTAGGTGACCAAAGTCAAGAATTAACTTTACAAGAACAATGCGTGGAAAAAGAATTGATTTGTTTCAAAKATGTACTAACAAATGTCTAATGGAACAGCATCCTTTTTAAGGGGACAAAAATCCCAAGATGACTAAATGGCAAAAGTAAAGAGGCAACAGAAGAAATATTGATGAAAAATGCAGTGTAGATGCAACTAAAACCATCAAGAAGAAATGATTTAAAGGAAAAATATATGTTGGGAGCTAGATGGAGTGAAAAAAGAAAATTACACAGGAGAAAAGCAGAGTATCAGAGGGGACAGCAAGCAATATAGTGAAGAATAATAAGGCTTTCTACAAATACATAAAAGGAAAGAAGACAGTAAAGGATAAAAAGAACACATTAAAGTATAAAACAGATGCTTAGATACAGGATGATGCAAGGTTCATAGCAGGATTAAACACTTCCTTCACAGGCATCACTCTCTCCAGGAACTGTGAAGAAAACATTAGGAAACATGAGGCTAATACCAGCCTCCCAGCTCAATYAAAGAGCAAAATCCTGGTTTTACAACTCACTGCAGGTTAGTAGGGACAAATGTAAATTACACACGCTATCACATTGGAATAATCTGGCACAGCATATACTGAGAACAGTATATACATCCCTGCTTCTGTCTTTCATTCGATATTTCACCCTAATCTGACATAGATCCTACCCTACTGCAAGTAGCTTATAATGTGATCAAAACTTTTTAAGAGATGTAATTTCAACTCCATCTGCAGTTGAATGGGATATCTGGATAGAAAGTATTCCATAGTAAAGAAGACATTAATTATTCCATACCAAAGCATATTTATTGGAAACCCCTCAATAATGAAATTTAGTCTGGTTTCTYAAAGGATGAGAAAAAATAACATAGGAATGGACTTAAAGGAACACATGTAAACAAATTTCAGTAGCTTTAAGAAAATATATTGGTAGGTTAATCATTTAATAGGAAAGAATAACCTCTTTGCTCAGATGTTAAAGTGAGCAAAACAACAGCCTTCTAAAAAGGGAAAGTGCGCATCATGGCTGCCTTTTTTTTTTTTTTTTTTTTTTAGAAAAAGTGACCACTGAAGTTCCACAGTACACAGGGCATAGACAAGAGCACAATACATTTTAATTACTAATGTTATTTTTCCATGTTTTCAATACCAAATATTCTAAAAAACCCCAAATTAGATGATTGAGTGGAGAAGACAAATGAAAATATTTCTTTGCTTCCCTGGGATTTCAGATGAAAGGAAGGTACAATCTCCACATTCAAAAAATTGAGTACATTTACATCTTCTGACAGGAGGGAAAACATTTAACTATTTTAAAAACAATTGTTTTATGTTTCGTATGTATCAAATTCTACTGAGAACAAAAAAAAAGAACATGAAAGTTACAGACAGGGAAAGAGACAAATAGACAAGTTTTTACAAAGATTAAGAGGGAAAATGCAAAACTAGGTAATTGAAGGAGATAGGAGACAAATTTTAAATGTTTTTCATTATTATTCTTCCTTAACACAGAAAATAGGAATACATGCAAGATGTTTACACAGTCTTAGTGGTACAGCTTTTCATTCAGAGATGAAGAATAAGTAAGAGACAGAAGAATGTTTCTCCATAATGCAGTGTGCTCATGTGCAGCCGGACTCTTTCCTTCCTTCTGGCACTCATCCRCTGCCCAGGGCATGCCTGGATGGTGTCACAGGTGAGTGTGGCAATCTGGGGTAGCCTGTGCTGGTTCAGGGGCTTTCCYGAGCCAATCTCAGATGGGTAAGAACAGAGGGTCTCCGCTGAGCAGACTGCAGCCTGCACAGCTAAGTAAGAAGCAAGGAAGAGTGGAAGTAAAGAAACCCAGCAATAAAGAACAATAAAGCAAAAAACACAACAAACGYAGCCTCCTGTGCTGCCACCACCTTACCCAAGAGACTGTGATGCACAGTGAGGAGRCTGGGGACCAGCAAGAGGGGAGCAGAGGGAAACTGAGTCATGCTTCTCTAAGTGTCTTTTTAAATTTTGCATTGATTTTTTTTTAATATCAGACTTAACAATTAAAAGTTTACAATAACTGGCAGTACACTATGTAAAATTCTGCAAACTGAGACTGATTTCCCTTATGGCCCACATCTGCCTACCAAAAGACAAAAAAAAMCAGAAATCTCACTAAGTATATTGGCAAATATTCTGGCAAAACATTGGCARTTTTGTGGCTCAACAAGAATGTTGATTACCAGTTATAACACATTATTTTGAAGACACACGTCCTGTTTTAAAGTCTCATGTACAAAAGTCATTTTAGTTAGGTAGGGGATTTTCAAGGATTAAAACTAATGAGAGCCCCAGAATATTGCATCCTACTCTTCCACAGAGAACCATTCTTACATCAAAGTACTCAGTGAGAAAACTATGTCAAAAACCAAAATAAAGTTAGCAACAGAAATATCATTGCATTGCTGTGCACTGCTTTATAGTTTCAATTTTCCAACATTCAATGCACAGATAGGATTTTCATGTATATCATGACAAAAATCAAGTTCTACATAATTTTCCATCARTGACAGAGAAAACAAGAATCATAATATCAAAGAGGAGAGAAAAAATCGTATTTAGTGTAACTAAACAAGTTACAGGTGAATTAATTCAACTTACATATCTACTTTTTTTTATAGTAAAAGGCAATATAGTTTGTATTAACCTTAATTTCTCCATTATAGTGATTCTGAATTATAGCAGGTTTTCAATCAGTGATAAATAATATAGACTAAGAAGCAATTATCATTCATCATTTGGCAGGCAACATTGAAAAAAAAAAAAAAAAAAGAGAGATGTTGAAGATGTTTCATCACAGATTTTTAGTCTAAATCAGCATTATCCACATGTAAAACCTGATATCTCCATAATAAGTACATATGTATGTGAACATACACAAGGCCACTGCCTTTGCCACAGGCACTAATTTTCCTATGTTTACACAGTCTTTCATGAAAATATGTATGCACAAACACAAGGGGTAAGGATTATGCAAGCTGGAAGAACACCACTCCAAAAGAAATGCAAGGCTCAGTCAGAATGAGGTGGCAGAAAGAACAAGAAAATAGAATAGASTGAACACAAGAAGCTTCAGGTTAGGATATCCAGCCTGTTTCTCATCAAATACTAGATCACTCCACTGCAGAAAAGAAACAAAGATCCATTTATAATCATATTTCTAAGAACCCTGTGTAATTATTTTATCATTAGTTGGATATGATTTTTGCTAGACATGCAAAAGGTGTCAGTTTTCAGGTTCCTCCCTGTGCAAAGTGGCCACCACCTGCCAGCAGAGTCACTGGCTGCCATTTCTCTGCGGTTAATTAGCATGCAAAAASTAGGCTGTCTTTTTTAAAGGTGATTACTTTTCTTTGATCATTTTCAGACTGAAGCAAAATGAAAACCACTGCTTCTCTGTGATTCAAAGGTATTGGAGGACACACTTGAAATAAAGAGGCAATGGATATTTGCATGTGTAAAAGAGAAGAATGGGATGCAGATTTACAATATTACACACAAGAACATGCRAGATTGTCCTGAAATTTGTCATGCTGCCTGCCTAAAGCATCATAGCCAGACCACAAGTTTTGGCCTCAATCTTAGAGCCTTTTTTATTGTTTTCTGCCTGAGACCAATGCTGCCTGAGACCCCAGTACTCAATTTCCCTTCAGAGAGACACATGCTTTTCTTACTTACTGACTGAACCAAGACAATTTGCATATCTCAMTATCTAATAATTTCATTATTTCCTCAAGGATCAATCACCTAGAAATGGGAGGCTGACCTGAAGGTTACTGCCTGTCTTTCCAATGACTAGATTTTAGAATAGCTGACCAGTATCAAGTATCTGAAAACAGGAAAATGACAAGAAATTTATATTTGAGTCAACAATTATGGTAGCATAACTACAGAGAATGGTAGCATGGTTCTGTGTATTTATCAGTGCTCAATGGAAGCTGCAGGAAACAACTTATAACCGTGATACACTCTTCTGAATATGGACTCATTCACATGACTAAGCGTGAATCCATATCTGACATGTAAATAC
>NW_026623430.1:119932-122432 GCF_030028575.1 Malurus melanocephalus
AAACCATATCTTATTACAGGACTACCAGATTTTACCTCCAATATAACCTAGTGTAGAAAGCCTTATAAAAACTTAGAGGCATCTGCCTAAAGACATTGTCCACTAAACTGAAAAGTAGAAAATGTTATCGTCAATGTATCATCACTTAAGAATTCATTGCTTTTGGAAAAACKGTTACTACTGAATCATAACAATGTTACAGGCATAGAACAGTAATTTCTCTACAGACCAGATATACACCTGAAAGAATCCTATAAAAAGAAACAATATTTCTGTGCTGCATGCTGACCGGTGAACRCAGTTTTAAAACTTTGCTAGTATAATTTGCAATGCAATTTTATTTCCCACACTATAATTATTTTACAATGTCCTATGACCCCCTCCACAAGCACACTCTACCATATAAATGAAATAATTTAACAAGTTAAAATTAGTATTTTTTTCATCATGTGCTTTAAATATGTTATTAGTGGAATAGTGTTTTACATAAACTAAAACACAGAAATTATTCTATGATAGTCTGATAAATTTTAGAAGTTGTAGAAGAAAATAACTGCTGTGAATCTTATTTTTGATGTATCAGAATGTGCACTGCAAAGAGCAGACCATATAAAAAACATAAAATCACACTGTTAGAAATGACCAGATCAGGTGAAGGTGATTCTGAAGCCGGGTCTCTACTTGCCAACGCACTTCAGAACTCCACAGCTTCTTTGCTAATCGTATCATTATGCTCTTCCATGTATTTTTCAATTAACCTCTCTATTGAATGCATGTGTTTAATTGCCACTGCAGATGTTGTATAATACGGTGTTGGGAAATCCTTCAGTAACTTCTCTGACCTACTATCTCTGTCTCTTGTAATGATAGTCTGCTTCTCATTTAAGGTCTTTCTGAACTAATTTGCACTTGCCCAGTGGTAACTGCAGCCACTACTGAAGAGAACTTTGCAGCAGGAGAATCACACAGACAGACACACAGCCCAGTAGGTATCTCCCTGGTTCAGTCCTCTCCTGCATTTTGGAGGCATTACTGAGGTGCAAATCACTGCAGCATTTCCCCCTTAAGCAGAACCACTGAGAATTGTAAAACATTCCACGGAGAGGTGAAATCACTGCAACTGCATAGATTGGCCAGAGGAGGCAGCCAGAAGGAGCTTGTTTTTCAGTGCTCTGTGAGCTTGTTTCATTATGTCAGCATGCATGAACCCAACGGGCCAGGATTCACACCTCTCTAATTTGCACGGAGATCAACATCACCATAATAAGATTAAAGAACTCAAGTCTCTCTCTTTTTTTTTTTTTTTTTTTTTTTGTTTTTTGTTTTGTTTTGTTGTTTTTTTTTCACAAGTACTGTTTATTCCTTCAAACTCTTACTAAAACCATGTGCTAGAATTTTTACTGCCTAAATTTTCACCACACATCACAGACACAACAGACAAAAACCACTGCATGGAACAACAAATAAGCAACTGAATGGTCAGAAGAATTAAACCAATCCTTCTCTCCTTTCCCAGTATATCTCTGCTCATGTAGAGGTTATCCTGTAGAAGGGAAAAAAGCATGAGATGCATATGTGCATTTTGGGTCCCTTCAGTAGCAGCAGAAAAACTCCAGAGATTTTCACTTGTTATTTTCACTGCCACCAAATTTATCTGAAGATTAGTAATCCTGAGTCTTTTGATTCTATGAGGATTCTAACAACTGTATGGTGACATTAGTATTTTAAGTTGTTGATTACACTTAATTGATTACAGAGTGAAAACCACATTGATCTCAACATTTCAACACTGCCTTCAGGGACTTGGAAAGCCACAAGGAAGAAACAGGTGCTTGATAGACAGTAGTAAAAGCACTCAGCTCTACACAGACTCAGGAAAAGCCCATGAATGTGGAGTGAACTCAAGAAGAGATGTCAAGCAAATTAGCGTATCAGGGAGCCCAACTTTTCCTTTGTATTCAGCGCTTGCCTATCTTTCACAGATAGTTTGGGAAAAACACCCAAACAAGCTCTGAATGAAACTCATTAAAATGATTGCACCTGCTTTTGTACAGAGGTTTTCCCAGACTAACACGACCTCTTACATGGGGATTAAGCAGCTGCACATAGACCATGCATTGTAGCATGGAAGTTGCATTGCTTCCAATATCTGATCTAACAGTTCAGAATTACCATGCTGGGCTGCATTCCTAATAAATTACTACACATCCCTGCATTGCACAGTACAGAGATACATTWGCTACCCATGAACAAAGTAGCATATGTGGTTAAAAAACACATATGGAGTCTTTTCACCTCTAAATTCCTTCATTCCTGAGCCCAACCAGATTAATTGTTTTCCTTTATCGCAGCTTGAAGTAACTACTTTAAGGATGAAAATTACAGCTTCATTGGCCAAGCAACAGTCTTAAGACGGCAAACTAATTTCATCTCAATTTCTCACCTTGCTTAAGGAGGGTGTCTATTCTTTTTCTTTACAGACGGCAGTAACACAGGTGCC
>NW_026623430.1:127432-217072 GCF_030028575.1 Malurus melanocephalus
TGTATAAATTTCCTATGAGAGAGATGAATTTTTAAAGTTGCTTTGCACTGAAACTAATATTGCTGCTTTTGGAGTTCTGAAAAACATTCCAATTATACAGCATCAAAAGACACTTGGGACTGCCAGAGCAATGCTGAAAGTTAGTAGTCTATAATGTGAATTTTCCGTTTTGATTTTTTTCCCCCTTGCCAACACACCATTTTTCTGGCAAAACATCTGATCTGTTATTTCCTCACTTCTCCTGTGTTRCAGCATTTTTCAATGTATGTAAAAACAATTGAGATTTTAGCTTCTTTTTTCTTTGCAGATTCCTATTTTTGTTAAAAAATTCCTAAACCTACTGCTGCCAAGACTAATAGATAATATAACATCAGCATTTCATTTTGCACAGTAATTAATGCTCAAGATTAATCTTTCCCATACTGGAGAGCTATAGGAATTTCTTACCTACAGGCATGTTTTCAGTACTTTTGCAGTGTATGTGGGTACTACTATTTGCCAACTACAATAACTAGGGCAATAAAAGGGAGAAATCTAGATGAGAGATCTTCATACCAACTTAAATACCTAGATGGAATTATTAAAACTTTTGGAGGTCAAGTTAAATTAAACAGAGAGGTACAGGGATTGCAATGCTGAATATACAAGGCTGTAACCACCGCAATTGTTAAATTAATTCTTGTGGTTGTTATGTAGTGGCCTACTGCTGTTTTTAGTGACAGTTTGTTTTGGATGGTTTACTGCAGATCTACCAGTGGCTGCTGCTTTTTGGAAAGATTGTCAAATATGCTTCATTCACAGTGTCTGCGTTATACCGATCTTCTATTAACATGTGCACAACTAAAAACTATGTACAAATTCCRAAGTAGCATCAGGCTTTCCAAAATACTTGTAAAGACATATCTTCCTGCAGATATGGTGTGCTAAAGTTCTGGCAAACACCAATATAAAATTGTCAGGACTTTAGAAATACATTTATTTGCAGTATTTTTATTTCATATTTAATAAGACTCTCACATATTCCATTTCTTTGAGGTGCAAGGTGAGGCAGTATACAGAATTTACCTGTTTTTTCTTAGCACAAACYAACCATATGAGTATGTAAAAAGAGTAGCAACATGAATTAACAGTCCTAGTAATATTTTAAAATACAGGAAATTTTAGAAATTAGTATGCTGCTTTGAAAATGTTTTAATGTAAAAAGGTCAGATAAACTAGGTCAGATCTCATGAAAACCAGTTTTGGAACTGCTCTAAGATTTAGCCATTTTATGCAAAGAGAAGATTACGTTTTATGTTTTAACTTTACATACTTTAATTCATCCACTTTGCAGGCATGTTACTGATACAACAAGCAGTGCACTTTCTTCACTCACCCCAAGTGCTTCAATAGACACATACACGCAGATTAAACCCAGGTACTAAGTACAAAGATTAACCTTTGCAATGAGGGAACGCTGAGGACAGCAGGCAGGCAGGGAACAGATGAGACTGAGGAAAGCAGAGGATGGATTATTAGCAGATCAACGCTACTGAATTTGTTTTTGTTTGGATTTTATCTTTTTTRCCAGCCACAGAAGTCATGCTTGCTCAAGTCCAAGAAAAATTCTAATTTGCTACCAGTAGATCCCACCTTCCACCCCTATCAGTACAACCCTGGGACAGTCAGGACATTTCAGCATGTCACAGTGGCCAGGCCACAGCCTACACAAWTTCAGAGAGATTATCACGCTTCTACTACTACAAATCCTAAAAATCAGGTAAGCCATTCTRGTATGGAAGCTATTAACCCATCATGCATCTATTTTGGAAATGCAYTTTAGAAAGAATTTGGGGATTCCTAGTAAACTGATCTAGTACAGACTGAGAAATTCCAGATGCAGAGCAGTGTCTAGGAACAAAAAGAGAACAACACTGCTCTCCAAGTACCTGAGAGATGCACTAGAGGAGTCACCTCACTATGTCTGCACACAGCATACTGAAGGATTTTAACAGTTTAGAAACAGAAGCATTCATTTGAAACCGGCATTATGTCGAAACTGCGACAAAGTTCAGACTGCACCTCATTTCTAGTGTGAGCAGAATAAACAATAGTATCCTTTGACAAATGAAGGCACTGATTAAGACTGGAAAACTGGGGCCAACTTGAGTAAATCTTGTTGGTTTGCTTGGTTTCCTGTCTGCTCYTTTGCTAGCAACTAAGAACAAAGACTAACATAGCAACTAACTGTTATCAGAGGGACATTAATACACAGAGTCCCCATCATGGCTGAGTAGTGCTACAGAATTCATCCTCAAGGAAGRTGTAACCCATGTATGGCACTATTTCCTCCAACCTGGCTGCTGAAGATGACCACCATAACAAAGAGCAGTCAGCTTGGACGTAAGATACATTCCCCTTCTCCCCCTGATCCTGAAGGAAWCAGCTTATATGACAGATTTTTTTTTTTGTTTAAAGTACTTGAAGTAGAAAGAAACTGTGAACACTGAGTAAGTATTAAGTAACTTATAACAGCAGAATCAAAGGGACACAGACATGTTCTGAGCCTTCACTCACCACTCCTGCTGCACTTTTCCTTTTGCAAGGTGCTTTGAGKAGAAAAGTACTTTTAATAAAACACACATCTATTGTGTTGACAATTTTTCATGAAATGTGGATATTGACTCCTACACTCCAACCAAAGTAACAGTTTGTATAAACTTAGCACTTAATGAATTACATGGCAGTTTCTAGACAACTGGATACTTCTCACTTCCCCAGTCTGCTCTTCAGGGTTTTACTCCATGAAATCTGTTACTTTATATTTTTAATATGCTTTCKGTATTACGCTCCAGGAATCAGGAATCACTCCTGTTTGTGACATGCCATGAGCACACACAGAAACTATTTTTTTCTAATTACAAGGCATCCTTTGGGTAAGAAGCAGTGCAAAATGTAACAGGTCATAAATAATTATAGAAAATAATACTTTTTGAGAAGAAATCTATACTTACATTCTTGCTTAACTGTACTTTGAAATGTAAAAGTTAGTAGGTAGAGGATGTGTGTCCAGTGCTTAGGAAAAGAAATTGAATTTGAATGTACACTTACTTCTTAAATGACAAATGATGTGTTATGGGATGCTAGTAAGTAAATTCCATTTTATTTCTTTAATTTTTTAAATTTAATTTATTTCTTCCTTTCTGTTTGTTTATCCATGTGTAAAACTCAAGTAACAATATGTAACTATGCACAGACTTGCTTCAAGGCTGACTTACCTGATGAAAAAGATGCTACAGATAAGCCAAATATTTGCTATTTTAAGTGCCTGTACGTAAGGAAATTGAAGTTATGCAATGCTCAGTTCAAGCCCTCTTAGGCATCTTATATGTACTTTTTTTTAAAGAAAAGTAAGCAAAATTTATAGATGCATCATCATTCTTCCCCTGCCTTTTTGCATACTTACTAGGTCACTTCTGCATAACGCGTGGGTGCATATCCCTAGCACAGCAACCTGTACTCATAAAATGACACTTGGCACTGCACCTGGGACACTGTAACCTCCGAGGACTAAAAGGATTTGGTTTGTGTCGTCCCTTCTGATTATGCAGCGAATGCTGGGAACAGGAGTGTGTGGTGACATGGATCAGTGGATAYTGTTTTCTGCTCCCACTTGTTTCTACTCTTCATTTCTGGTTTCATGTACTCTAATATTACTCCTACAGGAGGGCAGGATCCATGCATTTTGTTCATCATACTGTCCTAATAAAAAGACCTTTTAAGGAAAAAGGATTTAGAAGTAGCCATGAACCTTACTTCTCTGATATGGTAAGCAACTCAAGTTTTATAATCACTGAATGTGAACATCAGCATACACAACTTATGCCTAAGAAACTGCAAGCATGAGAAGCAAGACATGAATTTAATAATCAATTCACATCATTTGTCTTCCATTTGTCCTTTTCTGTCCCGACCAAGGAAAGAGAATAAAGGAAATCCCAGGCAGAGGTGATGACAACACTTCAGTCAAATGAAAAACAAAGCACTTTGCAAAGAATATTGCAGAAAGAATCCCACTAAAAGATTTCCAACATGAAATTTAACAATCTGTCAAGCACCACACCCAAAAGAAAGTTGTGGATCACACAGCATCATATAATTTGTACTCCTACGGTGAATTACCAATGTAAACCACATAGGTCCCGAGGGACGTACCAGTGCCTTCTCACTGCATACTAACTTGAGGTCCTGAGGCATTCAGAGGGTTGATGGTATTCAGAATACAGCCAGGACTCAAAGAAAACCAAAATCCATCCTGTGTCAGCTGCATGTATCTTCCCTCTCATAATCATGTAGCACATATGATGCATAGACAAATAGAGACACATAAAATACCTTGAAAGAAAATGTCAAGTATTTCAAGAAAAATTATTCATTGAATCCTGTTTTCAATTACTTTAGTATTCAGTTTATTTCAGTAGAGTGTGCTCAATAAGAATGTTAAAACTTTTGCACAGCTTTGTACATTCAAAAAAAAAAAACTCCAGAAATTTTGTGCTATGCCTAAATACTAAAGGTAAACAGCTTAAGCAGTAAGGAAAGGGAAAGTAAAAATGAATGCTCCTCACAAATTCATGTAATTCCATACTTTTCCTTGCTTTCCCACTACTGTATGAAGAGCTACACTAAGAGAATCTCTCAGAGGAGAAGAAAGCAACTTAAAGTTGAGTATTCTTTGCAAGAGCCTCTCTAGTCACAGCTCATCTTCCTACCACTTCTCTYTTAGAATACCAGAAAAAATCCTGGATTTTTGAGGGTGACAAACTCAGAAATGCTACCATAACAGAGGGCATATATTGCCTTGTCATAATAGCACTTGAAGTGTGGGAAGAGGAACTATTTTTCTAAGCTAAGAAACRTTCATTTCATCTTGAAAAGGGTCTTGATGTCAACTGTTACTATTGATCAAGTTACTATAACTCATCTCAGGTTAYGTCTGCTCTCCTAGAAGGAAACGTGGTTGACCCTTGCTGGCCAAGTGACATCCTGCACTTGCACGAGCCMAATTACAAGGAAGCAGAATCATCCAGTACCCTGTACCAACAGCTTTAACACACCTCTCAAAGAAAACAGTTACAACTAATTAATCTTCCTCTTTAGAAGATCTACCTGGACAAAGCATCTGCCACCAAACATGCATAATACATGGAGTTGAATAAAGACGAGTTCCCAAGAAATCGTGGTAACATAATGCTTCTGCACTGGTGAATGGAGCCAAAGATAGCAATTCTTTACATCTCAGGAAGGGATATAATCAACACAAACAAACAAGAGGGGTTGACCCAATGCTGGAAACAATTAACAGTGAGATGTCTGAAGTCACAGAGCGACAGGGGGCGGGAGGAGGTGGACAAATGTTAGGACCTTGATCTCCCATCACTTTTGTCATATTATAAACTACAAGAAGTAGTTTAAAAGTATATTTAAAAGAACATTAAAAGATACCCAGCAACATGCCAGACCCACTGGGAAACAGGGCACATTGCTAAAAGTCAGATCCTCATCAGTCAAGTACCTTGGTATTGAAAAATAATAAAAAATAAATGGCTAACACATATGRATGCACACTGGAAATGGCTGTAGATGTACTCAAGATGACTTTAGATCAACACTTCAGATGAATAAAAAACAATCCAGACAATATGGGTAACTAAGCCATGAGAGAAGTACCATCTTCACAGTAGCTCACATAAAAACCATGGCTCATGTGGCTACTTCTGTTACTCTTGCTCTTTTTGCTGTGTCTGGAAATACCACTATTTGAGGATGAGCAAGTGACATATAAAGCCTGGAAGCCACATGGTTTTCATAGCATGATGTGGAAGGATGTGAGGTTTGGGTGTAAAATCTGTGAAAGTTCACTGTAAAACTGAGTAGGAACAAAGGCAAGGTGCTGAAGTCAGAACTGCCTCAGCCAAGCTGGAGCCAGAAGGATCAATCATGTTGTTTCTTGCCTCACCTTGGGGAGGATTGTTAGTAGAAGATGAGTCAGGGAAGCTGCGCTTAAATCTGTTTCCCCACAAGATCAGGAACATAAGAATACTGGAGTAGAAGTACTGGCACTTCTTGTTGACATCTGAAGGGAAGAAGCAGACCTAAGGCTATCTTATGTCCTGGAAAGCAGCACACAGGGCATCATCCTGCTTTTCCCATTTATKATCTGCTGCCTCTTAAAATAGGTAAATCCATTTGGCAAATAGGTACAGTCTCCAGACAGATAAAGAGTTACACAAATGTTCTGGGGAGAAACCTGTCTCATACACCATGTTTCCCCACCAAAAGGAGTGATCTCACTGATWAATGTACAAGCATTCTGGTCATGTTTTCTGTCACCTGTTCATTATGACCTTACTGTGTAAGCTGTAGTCTCAGTGACTCCCTGCTCTGACCTGAAATATAAATTAAGCCGCTGGTTCTAATCTAACAGAGATCAAACTTTTCCAGTGTGGAAAGCAATGATGAAGGGAAAAGRAGCCTTTGCCTATTTTTTGCTTTCTGCTTACAGAGGGAATCATCATGCTGCATGATAGTCACCATCAAGTAGTGACAAAYAGTGATAGTCCATCAAATGGACACCCAGGATTATGCAGTAATTCAAATGACATCTGTATTAAATGAACGTGCAGTGTTGTATTAGATTGCGTGTAAGTGCAGGATGTCCTACAGCCAAATATGGCCACATTCCATTTCAAGAGAATAGCGGTAATCTGAGTCACCTTGTTAGCTTTGTCAGAGCTAATAAAATCAACAGTACAACTTGTGGCAAGAGAGAATTCCAGTGCAGTTTTCAGTAAGTTGCACCATCTGTTTTATGAGCTAGTCTTACTGACGTGGCCTGAAGACAATTCACTTTTTTTTAATGTCTTCAGGACCTTCATGACAAAGTCCAGTAGGAAGTGGTTTCAGAAGTGGCAGAGATCTACCAAAAAGAGCAGCCWTAGCAGAAAGAACCTCACAGGCTAAAATAAAAACCTTGCTGGAGCAACAGCAGTGTCATCAGCCAAAATTTTAYTTTTGGATTTCAGTCCTTTCAGGTCCAGGACTGATGGATCTCCTAGTTTTTCTGTTTCTCAGCAGTAGCCGCTGTGAAATAATYTTCTTCCAATATAAAACAGATTTAGGTAGTGACATCATTCTCCTAAAAATTCACTTCAGAATCCTTATTTGATGAGTCTCTCAGAATAATTAAGAGGGCTGTTTGGAGCAAGGCAGTGAAAAGTGTGAGATACCGTATCACACTCCTATACACTGATTAGGAAGGTCTGAAGAATATCTGACAGTGCAGTCCCAAAGAGATGACAAGAAAGAAGAGAGAAAACAGGACGAAGAACTAAATATATTTTTCTAGCATTGTTTGCAAAAGTCAGTCTGGAGGCTCAATTGTGTAATTTCATGAAAAGTCATTCTGATGAGCAGTGCTAATGGCTACATTGCCTCTTTCTGAGGATACTGTACTGTGTATAATCTGCTTGAGAAACAAAAGAAAGCTGACAAAATGAGCTTGGATGTGAACGAGAAACTAATTTTTTGACAGCTAAATGGCAGATTCTAGAAGAATGTAATTTATGTCAGGAATACTTGACTAAGYGCAAAAACTTCATCTTCAGAAATTATTTCGGATGCTAGATGCTAGGACCAGGCACTGGATATTCTGTATGATACAAATTGATTTTTGTTGAGATTACTTCTTGTCTTGCCCACACCTGAGGCCAAAGACCTCTGCAATTCCTCCAGACTGTCCAGATGAAATGGACAACTGGTTTTCTCAGAAGTTATTGGTTAAGGAGACTTCTCATAATCCTTTCACACTGTGTACCTTCATTTTTCTGCAAGTGAGCAGTACAGGACAGGACAATCTATGATGGATGAGCCCTTTCAGTGAAGAGAAATCATTATCACAAGAAGGACAATYCTGAAGATGAGACACCTCAGAGAAAATAAACAGGAATTCTGAAGAAGAAAAAGTATGATAACACCTAAAAAACCCAAACACAGCTGATTCAGTTATAAGAGCACCACAATTTTTTTTTTTGCTCAGCCACATGGAGCTGGAAAAAAACAAGGTGTGAGGGGTACTGGCCTCCACAGATACAGTCAGTCACAGTATGCATGCATGCATTACAGATACTCCTGAAGCAGAGAACATTCTACAGCCCTACACAGCAGGGTATTTACACTGAACCACAATCTGAATGTACATATATATATAAACACCAGAGAGAAAACTAATATGCATCACAGCTTATTTACACAGAAAGACCAATTACCCCTCAGAGTCCCTATGAATACCACCACTCAACTTTTGCCCCGTGTTGGTGAAAGTACCGTAAACACAGCTATTATTTTATCAAAAGTACCTGACAGTAAGCTACATTGCTATCTCCATAGGCTCATCAATCTTGGTTTTGATCTTAGACTTTTCATGAATAAAGACCGCCAGAACTGGATGGCCAACTCCTTTCCTAGAATGGCACAAAGCAAGACTTGGATAATAACTGGAAGCCTGTTTTCATTTTGACTTCAGAGATTTCAAAGTTGTCTCTCCAGAGGCAAAAGATCAGATAACCGAGTATTGTGATGCACAGCTCCCTACCCATAAATATCTTATTAGTACCATAAAGAGAAGCAGGCCTCTTAAATCCATGATGGGGATATTAGTATATTAAAACAGGGCCCACAGCCTACAAAGAAATGTGGATTCACATACRTGTGTTAATCTGATCTAATTTCCATCAGTACATCTAGGTAACTCCTGTGAGCAGCTGAGCAGTCCTACATTTTCCAAGGTTTTTCCTACATTAGCTGAGAGTCTGGTAAGAAATCAAAGGTATTCTAAACAAAACTCAAAGAGTGAGGAGCTGATACAACATAAACCACAGAAAAGAAGCTGCTGAAAGCTGTCATTGCACCTATGCCATTGGTGAGCTAATAGGCAGTAAAAAGTAAAGGAGTAGTAAATCTGTACCTTAGAAATTTTTAAAAAAATATAACAATGCAGGTAATGTCTGCATAATACACGTCAAGGAGTTAAAGGGTGCAAGGGGAATAGAGGTGACATACAAACTGCTTCTATCTACATTAGTCAACTAATTCCATCATTATACCTAAGATTCCTACAGAGACMAGTGTGCATCATGTACACAGGTAACTGCAGCCATTGCTCACATTCTGATGGTTACTGGGTTCTCTTTCTGTGRTTCTGTGAATCACTAGTAATTCAACATTTGCAAATTATATTTGTAAACTGTAACTTGCTCAGAAATCATAACGTAATATATATACTTTCAATTTTCTAAATCCTACCCTAGGTAAGTGAGACTGAAAATGTAACAAATGATAATTTGATAAAGCATTTTAGCACATAATGAAAGAGCTCAAGATACATTAACAGTTGGTTGTAGCTCTGCTGCACACCCCCTAGCTACGGGAGAAAAGTATCTCAACCAGGTAGACACTGTGAAACTAGTCCTTCTCACAGAGATGAAGTCAGGACAAAAGAGGAATGCTCTCAGCCACTCAGCATTACAACAYGCTCCCAGTCAGTTTTCCACATGGCAGTCAACATGTGACAGGTTCTAGCTCCTGTCCAAATTCCTTCTCCATCTCTTTGGTGCTCCGGTGATTCAATTTCCCTTCATGACACTTGTACACAACAGGAGATAAYCACAACTTCAACAGAGCTATATAGAGGTGTCTGAAGGACAGATATGGCTTAGCACCCATGGATTTATATGCAACTCTCAACCCCTAAAGCTTGCTATTAAAGATTTTGACATGCTTTTTTCTTGTTCAATTGAAATATTTATTCATTTACATATAACTAAAAAAAAAAAACAAAAACAACAAAACAAACATACAAAACCCCAAAATCTTCCCCAAAAACWTCAGGCTAATACTTCTTCTGTCTTTAATTACTTTGACAAACAGTAGTATAACTGCATAAATTTTGCCTGAGGTGAAAGTTGGAGTTGAGCCTAATCACTAGCTGGAGACATTGTTCTGGCTAACTTAGGCAGAACACATTTGTACAATATGCCTGGACAATAGTTAGGCACTACAGTTAAGGATTGCTTTGAGCAGTTGTCGATTTTGATTAACTCTTTTCTAGATTATCTAGGAACACAGTTTTTATGTTCTACATTATTTAATTTGCATTAAAGTATAAAGGCCGAGGCAGTGAGTRTGCTGTGAGCTCAGCAGAGTGTAAACATATCACAGAGACATGATTACCCTTCAGAGAAAGTATATGTGACTTTCTGAAGTGCAAACTAGCACCTTCTCCTTACTCACTATACAATGCACACAACGGTACTGGTTTTATTTCCAGAATAAACCACACGTCTTCCTATTTGCCTGTCCTGAAGTAAGGAGTCAAAAGTGAAGCCATGAAAGCATACAAAGGTATCGACATTGAAAAAAACAARCAGCGACAACATGAATGTGAGTAGAATATATATTAAAAAGATGCTTTTCATTTGAGAAAGATTAAGATTCATTTGGATTAAAGATTATTTTGGTCAGCATTTATTGAAAGATAATTTAATTCTTCCAYAAAAGGGAATTATATTTTCTCAAAGTTACATATGGTTCTTAAAATGCCCAAGTCATTTCATTCTAGTGTTTTTTTGGTTTTAGTGTGTGAGTCAAAAATTCTCATGTTATACCACTGTGTAGGTAGGATGTACTTAATTTCAAGAGATCAACAAAACTATCCAAACTTTACTAGAATTAAAACTTTTCACCACCATTGTGACGCCCCAACATCCTTGCAGCATCCTGCACAATAAATCCTTGCCCGTTTCCACCAGTATCTGTTTATATAAGCCTTTAAACTCAAACTTGATGTCCAGTCTTGAACTACCCCTCAATGTTCAAGAGCATCACTGGTCAGGATATATCATAATATGTTTAGAAGTAGTCTGTTCTGATTTTCTAATAAATTACAGAGGAATTTTTCCTCAGGTAAGCATTTTCTCATTTATTTTCTTTCTAAAGTATGTTAGTACTTCTGAAAAAAGCAATTCCTGTATTTCCTCATTTTTCACCACTGAAAAAGGCCTAAATGAAAACCACAGAAGGAACCAAATTTGCAGCACTACTGTGCTGCAGCACTACTAGTGCTAGAAGGCAAATTTAGATCTGAGTTTCCAGTAGTTACTTCATCTGAAGTACAGCACACTGAGCCAATTTAACACATGATGGTTTTGCAGACTGGGCCCATCATATCAAAATCAATGCACAGAAGACGGATAGCAATGAAGGCTCCTATTGGTATATGTAAACATAAATGACAGAGGTCTCTCCCCTTTACATCAAACAGCATTTCAAGAAGAAGGGAAAAAAGGAGGAAACATAAAAGAATTGTGCTTACTAGTGAAGAACATGTCCACTGCTTCCAACACTAAAGTAAATATTAAACATTTTTCTTCTACCAAAAAAGTGTGTTTAGCACTGCCAAAGTCAGCTTAGGAGTCTGTACTGAGGCACTCCAGTTGGAACTCATAGTGAGAGACACATATTTTTCACAAATGCAAATTTCCCACAATCAGTCCACCCTTCACCTCCAAACCTGCAATTTACAGCTTAATTAGTATTTTAAAAAGTGTTTGTAAAAGGTAAAAGGTGACGATTTTCTCTGAGTATTAGAGAACATGTTCTTTCTCCCATTCTTTAGCATTGTTACATCTGGAAATCAATCATTAAAAACAAATAAATGTAAATATAATATAAATATAATTTCAAATACTGGCAAACTTGCAGCAGCATACCCACATATGCATAACCCATACATRCAGCAATGACCTTCTAAAATTACTTAAATTCAAATCCTTAAAAAAGCAATCCATTAAGAACTTTACAAGAAAAGTGCCCAAGGCTAGTTTAGAGGCTGATTGATTTAACTGAGACACGTTACAAAAACAGAGGTTAAAAAATACATAATAAAAATCTTATGCTTGATAAAAAATGTAACGCTATGACATGTAACTTCCAGATAAAATATAGTATTCCACTGTATTTTTATGCCRATCTCTGCTGTTATGCTTTTACTGAACTAACAGGAGTATGAACTCTGTATACTCCATTTCATGTAAAACATTTTAGAAGCCCGTAGTATGCAGCAAGAAATTTTACAGACAGGAACACTGATTCTGTAACATCTTCAGACTCATAGTTCTGTTTTCACTTTTATACACTTTATGGCAATTTTTGGACAAAAAAATACAAAGCACAACTACAAGGACCACTAAAGAACGCTGTCGTAGGTGGAAGTAAATTTGGGAACATGCGAAAGCCAGGGAGACGAGAGGGGTGAGAAGCTGGGTGAAGATTTTTAGGTCCTGGGTGGCCCGAAGTTGAAAGATACGCTCTCAAGCGCCCAAGTGAAGGGGCGGGGCAGGGGGCGGAGGTGAAGCCAACTCATGGGCACGCACACATAGAGGAGGCAGAACAGGAGCAGTGTACAGCCCTGATCTCCCCTTGGTTTTCTGGGACTTTCTTCTGGAAATCTGGTGAGCAAAAGAACACAAGAATCAAACCTCTGTYTCCTCAGGTTTTAGCGAGCACCCTCCACACTGGCAAGCAACTGTATACAGTGCTTTCAAAGGCATATTGCTGTGTAGGAGTGATGACTGAGTGCCCTCCAGGCACCTCAAACGCAATGCTGTCACTTCTAGTCACTACTCAGCAGGGCTAATGCCATACCTGTTATGACAAGAATCAGCCACTTAAAGGCACCACACCTCTGCCCCCACAACACATACTTGGAAGAATGTATGAGCCGTGCAATAATGTTTTAGGTGTTGCCAAGGAGAAGCAATCTTTCCTATAAACACAGCAGAGGTGAGGAGCAAGAAATTTAATAAACTCAAAGGAGGACTTCTTAGTCTGAGTCCAAATAACTGCTATGATTTTGTAGTAGTTCCTCTTGTGTAAGGTCAGAGAAAGTAAAAGATTAAGATGCCATTTGATGAGGCTAAACCAGGTTTTAGTTGTCAGCCTAAACCTGCCATCTGGTGTCAAGATACAGCAGATCACACCCCAGATGTGATCCTTCAAACAAATGGCATTTCTACCCCCTTCCTCTCTTTCTGCAGAGCAAGCAGAGAAGAGAATCTATCAAAGATGCAAATTAGCAGAAGTTTGTTTCTAAATAGAGCAACTGTTAATAAGAACAATCACATCAAGAGGTAAAATTTCACATACATGCAGGGAAAAAAAAAAAAATCAATTACTGCTCACAATCTCCATCTGTCAGTATTCAGTGCCACGGAAATATGTCTGCGGTTGAGGAAGAAGGTATGAATTTCTTGCTAGCAAAATATGCAGGTTGGCCCACCTCAGCCATTTGAAAATCTGAAAAACCCCGTATTTGTTTCAGGGCAGTGTAAGTTTTGAAATCTTTGTCTGATTTCTTTACTTCTTTCTGTCGCAATATCTCATTCCACAATTGGGGTGGAGAAGGGTTATGCAGCGCTATCATTTGCACCTCATTAGTCTTGGGCTGGAGCTTTGAGAAAGCTGATACTCCCTCTAAATTTTTACAGATGCTTCTAGTTTACCAGTTCATGACTGCACTACTAGAAAAGACTTCCTGCCACTAAACTGCTTGCTGGCATGTAAGCTGAATTTCAAAATCCCTGAAAAAAGTAAAGCCCTGTGCGGCTCACTTGCCTGATTCTTGAGGAAAAAAAAAAAAAAAAAAGGTATCCTGAAAAAACACAGTAAAACTCTTCACTCCTAACCTGTGAGAGTAAAGCCCTTGGAAATACTTCCTTAAAATTGCAGCACATCTTGATTTTGAAACTCCCCACAAAAATGTTCATTAACAGGAAGGTATTTGTGGAGGTGTTCATGTTGTAAATTAGTCCTATGACACATTAAATAAGTTGGGAGAATAATTCATCAACAGATACTTTTTTTAAACCAAAATCTATGTATTTTTCCTAATTTCCTACATGTCACATGCATAATCTTTCACTTGGCATTAGGGGATTTATACAGAAGATTCTTCCTTCTCCACAATGTCATGTGCTATACTCCCTTCCCTAAAGGGTGAGAACTCCTTTAGGTGGTTTGTTGTTTTGTTTTGGTTTGCTTTTAAATCACTTTTCATTTTGCTTTGTTTATAATAGTTCTGGAGAGTTTTCTGTAGTTCGGAGCAGGTGACACTGGTCTGTTCTTAATCTTTAGTGCTTTAGTAATGTTAAGGCTAATGACGAGGGACACAAATCCCCTGATGGAACTGAATGCATTCCAAGCTCCCCGACCCACTCAGAGCAGTAATCCCCTGCAGCTGGAACTTACTTACCACCATGCACAGCTAATACATTTTTTAAAAGCTAGTCACTAGTGACAAATGTAAACTGGACTGAACAGCTCTCATGTCCTATCCCCAATCTTCTCTCATAACCCTGAGACTTGCTATTTCAATGATGGATATGATCTGCCTTTTAAAGCTAGCAAACCGAAGTTGTATAGCTCCACTCTAAGTGACTAGAAGGTTTTAAAAGCATCTTCAGCTGTCAGACTTGAACAAAAACAAAAAAGGTCATTCTTTACACAAACATTTCACAACTGGGAAAACCATCTTGGTTGGCTTTATCACTACCATTCTGAACCCACTATTTATTTAGATGTTACATGCAAGCCATCTGTACAACACAATTACACTATCTGCTTGATGCTATTAAGCTGCTTGCTGCTTTCTGTTGTCTTAATAAAACTCCTACTTGACATGGGAATGAAATCCAAGACCAGGATTCAGTTCTGCTGGTGGTATTCTGATGCTAGTAAAAGAGCAGTCTGAAGTTACAGCCTCATAGTACAAATTCTGTGTGCTATGGCATACTTCCATGCACATTCCCTTGGTTTACTGACTGCAGAGGGCTACCCACACTTGCATGTGGGCAAATTATAACAGAACCAATTTTTCTACATATTCCTAGGATGGGGAGGATGTTCCCAAATAAGCATCCTCTTCTTACCAGCTTTCATAGAATTATACAACTGAACAACCCAACATTAAAAGTATGTTCCAAAGAAAGCAGTGAAATTAAGAGGGAAAGCTGAAGTCTAAAGATGAAGAAAAAGATTAGATCACTTGGAGGAAAGGAAAAAAAAATTCCAGTGATGACATAATTATAACAAAATATCCCTGACAGGAATGAAAATAGAAAGGGCTTGATGGTAGTTTAATTGTTTGATATAGCTTTTTTTTCTTTTTTTTTTTCTTTTCTTTTAATAAAGTAGAATAGTACTTTATTTCTGTTTGCTAAATTTCCCAGATAACCAGCATTAATTACCATGATTTAACTGGTATTACTGATAGGACTTGGAAATAGCTACCAAAACACTGACTACAATACCTAAATTTCATTAGGTTTAATTACTGCAAAGTTACATCTGGTGAGGGAAACATAATTGTCTCGCTATCCTCAGCATTCTAACTTGAGTTCAGCCTCTGCATATTACATACTTAAGTATCTAATTTAAATCCTAAAATTCAGTGCAGTTAATAACGTGTAACTAGCAGAAACATAAAGAGACAGTGACAAACAGGTCTCTATGAATTAAAATCAGGTCTAATTATGTGACCTTTCTGTGTCCCTTAGAGCCCTCCTGAGGGCAGGTATTTCAAGCAGCCTTAGTGACCAGTCTCAACAGTAACCATGTAAATGGAATGTGTAAGATGGGGAAAAACCAACTCCAGTTCTAATTAAGAAAGCGTTTGCTTTATAATCTAAGTTTTGTTATATTTTCTTCCATCTCCTTCTGCATGTGACTGTCTGTCATATTTCTCTAATTTAAAAGCAATCAGACAGCCTCCAAATAATTAAACAAAAACCTTTATCTCTCTAATTTTTACTTTGAATACAGCACCRTGGGATTTCAACATAGTGCATGCAATTATAAAGGCACACACTTTTCTTTGCATGTTGTTACAGTCAGAAATTAATCCAACACCAACACAAGGTTTAGAAATGGACTGGACTGCCAATATGCTAATGATGGGTAAATGGAGCTTTATGGCAAGAATGTCCCCACTGCCATGGGCAATGCTGTTTGTTAATATTGCTACTTTCAAAAGGATTAAWAGTACCAAACATTTTTAAGGACTGCTTTCTCAATTTATGGTAACATGTACACGTTTATAATTCCTGTCATGATCTTGGATAACTTATTGTAACCCACACACACTCCTCACTATTACACTAGTTACTAATCAAAAATAAAACCTGGCATGAAGTTTATCATAATGGAATTGAGCTAAGGCAACAGCATTCTGTAAGTACAGAAAAAAAAAAAAAAAAAAAAAAAAAAAAAAAAAAAAAAAAAANAAAAAAAAAAAAAAAAAAAAAAAAAAAAAAGCAGTTCATATCATATTAGAAAAACGAGATCAAAGTAAACTTGGAATTTTTTGTTAACAAAATATAATTTAAAAATAGCATCCAGTGTTCTCTTTTTTATCCGCAGTAAAAGTGCTAATGTAAACAAAATAGAAACTGTAACAAGTTAAAAAAATGTAGGAAACACTCTAAGAAAGCTGAAATGTAAGATTTTTGTAGAACTCACAACTAATATAAACAAAGACGTGTGAAAAACACGGATGGCTCTGCAGAGTTCATGTACTAGACCAGTGCTAGCTGACAAGAAAACCCTCAAAGCTGTGACTTTACTAATAATCTTCTATATGTTTCTGAGTTCATTCAAACTCTAAGAAGCAGATTTACAGACAGTCACAGAGTACAAAATGGAAATTCCTAGCCCTGTATGAAACCCCACACCGCCACTGGCAGACCTTGTGTGAAATGAGCACTGTYTCTTTAAGCTCCAGGACCTGCTACACTTAAGCAGTCTGCAGCCAAGGAAAAGTTCTGAAGTTAAACTCTCAGGAGCAAACATTTTCTACTTGTGAAGTAAACTCTGTTGAAAGACAGCAGACTATGGTCCCACCAGTAAAAACAGGAAAGTTTTCAGCCAGTGACAGCTCTGCCTACAGACGAGGAAAAAAAATAAAAAAAACTGTCACAGACTCACTTTATTAAACCATATGCTCATTGCCCTGTGAAGAAAGCAGGGTCACTAATTAGTTCATTCTGTGAAAGAAGCCCCTCCTGATCCCGTTGACTTTTGTCCCCCTGGTTAGCTCAAGCTATTTCTGTCATGCAACTTGAAAATCACTGGAGGGAAGAAGATCGCCATAACAACCGCTGAAATGATCTTGTGGAATGTGTCTAGTGGCACTGGAATAACCTGAATATGTGCTCCAGATGTGTCGGCTGTCACGGAAAAAGTAAACACATCTGATGGACAACGTATGACTGGATGGCCTCACAGTTGACTCCAGAGAGTTGGGATGGAGGGGAGGGAAAGGAAAGGAGGCAGGGAAATGGAGTCAAGGGCCAGGCAAGAGTCACCCTGTGGACCTGTGCAGCCTGGCAGGCTGAGAGGGGCGAGGACTGGGCTTGATTGTTCCATTTCTGTCCCTCCTCTGAGTGGCCTCTGTGGGACTGCTGCAGCCTCTGTGCGTTTCTGTCTGGCACAGACTTGTGAGCTTTTGGGAGCAAACTGAAATATGAACTTCTAGGGGGAGGGGGAGAGGAAGAGGGGTTTCATGATGCTTGCTTCCTAAAGCTGGTGTGTCAATAGATGGTTTTATTTTTTTTTTTAAGGCATTCTGCTTCTTCATTCCCGGTCCCTTCTCGCAGAAATAACTTGGCCTGTCGCCTTCACTATACTGTAAAGCAACACATTTTTCATGTTGCTGCAAAAAAGCAAGCCTGAAGATAAGTTGGATTTTCAAAATGAGTTTAAGTTGTCCCCTCAGCACAGATAGGTTGATAATGTGGGGGCCTTTCTCAACATTGCTTTTAGTAAGTAATAAATACTATCTATTAACAATTATCAACAGCACGTATATTTATTTTTAAGAAAAAGAAAACTTAAGGAAATAATCTTGGTTGTCCTTTGGGTTTTCCTCCTGCCCCCCTCCCCCCCAAAAAAAAAAAAAAAAAGATGGAGTAGCTGATCAACAGTTAAGAGTATATATGTAAAGGCAGTTTCTACTATTTGGCCTTTATGATCCCAATCTAAAAACTGTCATTATCATGAACACACACAAAATCTTCAAGGAAAATCATGCACCTGTGTGAGGCACTTATGAGGATACCATAGACTGCAAAACAGTCTGCCTGGGTTAATGAAGCTGTGGCATCAGGAGACCAGAACAACATACTGCTAAGCCAATGTTTTGCCATAATTTCACAGAAGCGCGAGTAATTCATCRGCAAAACATCAAGAAAAGTTGTCTTGAATTTATTCTGTACARTCAAGATGGGCTCAGCCCAAGACTTCAGACAGGAACACACACAACCTCTGCTTTTGGAAGAAGTACTCTATGTTCAGGCACTCTGGAGCTGGATAAAGAAAACTTACAGCTGGGGCCAATTTTTGTTAAACTCAAGTGAAATTAACATGTCGTAGGGATTCCTCCATACATTCCATAATTTCAAGAGAGAGAAAATAAGTATTAAATTTTTTTTAAATAAAAATCTTATGTTAAAAACATTACAAACTCCATAATACAGTCATAAAATAAATCCACATGGTCTTTTAAAAAATAGTTATCTATTTGTTTTGCTAAAAGTCTTTAAAATAAAAATTTAAGTACTGCAAGTCATCAATTTTATAATCATGCCTCAATTATAAATTTACAAAAATAGTGCATACTGCCTGCTTCCTTATTTCTTCATTTATCTTGGTTCACAATCTCTCAGACAATCTAAATCTGGAAGAGAAAACCAAATGTCAACTCCCTCTTCCAAAAAACACATTCCAGAAATTTTATTACAAATGTATAGGAAACAGAATATAGTTAATTAGAGATAATTGCACTTACAACTAACTTCAAACAATTCCCAGTGCTTGTTTGAATAAAAATGAAGCAGGTTTTTTCAAAACTCAGTATTTTAATTAAATCTTGAGAAAAGATCTCATGGTGGCACTTCCAAGATAGCTGACATGAAGAGGTTCCAAATGTTTTGTCATAGCCTCTTTTTGAGTGAGATTTCAGCAAATTGATGACAAAGAAACATTACCAGCCTACAGTAATGAAAGTCRTGGTGTACTAGCTTTGATAAGCAGCAAATTAGTAAATCTTCAGCAGGGTTCCCTGTTTCCATATTTAGGCATAGTTTAACAATATTGCCCAGACAACCACAGAACTAATCATTTGGAAAGATGTATGGCAAGAAGACAAAGTTGCATCACTGCTGATCTCGCCACATAATCTTCCACATAAGGGGACCTCATTGGGAAATTACTGCAAACAGCCAAAAATCTGCCTTTCACAGGAAACTCTTTGCCTTTCAAGCAAATACAGCAAAACATAACATTGCCAAACAGCAAGCCAAACGATGTAAAAGAACACAGTCTTCTATTAGTTAATGACYATCTGAGAAATAGTACATAACTCAACCAGAATAAAAACTTTAGAAGTCTCTCTCATGACTTTTTTAGCCTCRTATTGTCTAATGTTAAATTAGAATCATGGCAACAAGGCCTTAAGGCCCTAGATACCATACAGCCCTAATGGGTTAGACTCCCACATTCTGTGGGATAGAAATAAACCACATTTTTTGGTATAATCTGGAGTACTGGATACTAAGCATGGAATTTTTATTTAGCCTACATTCACTGCAACAGTTAAAAAAAATCTTAGTTACACCAAACAGTTCCTCTTCTTATAATCAGAGAACTCTTATGCTTGGTAGGAACGGGATTATGGTTACACCTGGAGTACTGGAGTATCTATTCCAGTAGATATTTGGCTGAACCAAGTCCTAAGTGAGGACCTGTATTGTTGAAAACCATACCTTCATAAATCTTTTTTCTTACACACATGCCTGGCTGCACAAATTCCAACATCAAAATGGTTATACAACAGACATACACAATTTTTGGGGGCAAATTTAGATTCTCTCCATATTAATTGGTGTGGGCAGCCAATCTGTAAATCGTGAAAGTGAAGGGATGAGTCAGAAGTTTGCCAAAAAACCCAGCTCATATACACTGCCACCACCACAAAACAGTAGAAGTTCACAGATCCTCAATCTTAAAAGAAAGCATAATGCAAAAGTACAAAAATTAAAAATACTTMTATTGCCTTACTCATCTGTCAGATTGCTTTATTCAACTTGTGCTSATGTAGTTGTGAAGGTGTTGGCAATGGACAGGTTGCCAGGTTGGCTCTGTGAGAAGAGGTCAAGGGCTGCCCTGTCCAATGGACTCACCACAGATGGGTGGTGTCTCAGGAAAAACATACTTAAGAGAGAGCAAAACACACTGAAGGGAGAGAGTGGGAAGGAAAAAATACTGAGGAGGAGCAGTGCAAACTCCAAAGTCAGAGAAGGAAGTAGAAGAGGTGCCCCAGGTACCAGATCTCCCTGTAGCTCAGGGGGACCATGCTGGAACAGATGACAACCCTACAGCCTGTGGAGGGCCCCAGACCAGAACAAGTGAATAATCCTTAAAGAAACCAAGGCCCGTGGAAATGCCAGATTGGAGGTGATTTTTTACAAAGATCTGCAGCACATGAAAGCATCCATGCTGGAATGGGGAAAACTTTGAGGAAGGAACAGCAGAGGGGAGCTGTTATGGGCTGACCATAAACTTCCTGTTATCCATCTTCCTGCACTTCTTGTGGGGAGAAGTCAGGAATGAAGACATGAGTGAGCAGCTGGGTGGGAGTTTGGCCCTTAGCCAATGCTAACTCATCAAATCAACAATGTAATAATCGTCTCAYGGACTGAACGAAGGGCAAGTGTGAGGTATCATCTTGCAATAGGGTTATTTAGTTTTTCCTAAACAATTCACAGAACCCATCTATCTAGGTTGCATTGTTCTGACTAAGCACTTCTGATACCCTGCACAGTCATTACTGGCAATCATTTCTATCTTTAACAAGCAATGGAAAAGTCTTTCAATTAGTTAAGTGGGATTGATAGGAATGAAAGTTTCATAGTAACTTTAAGTCTGAACTTTCAGTTCAATATGGCTAACTTACTTWATGTTACACTTGAGCATATTTTGGTAACCTCACTGACATCTTCATAGCAAAACTGAGGCTTACTCTGCAAAAACAATTCTTCTAAGGATTTTCACCTAACCAAAGATAGCTTTCAGATAATGTATAGAATGTTGGGAAAAATTTCCATTGCTTTTTACAGACATTCTGCAGACAACCTACTTTTTTCACCTCTTCAGTTTTGGCATGCATTTCCTATTCAAAAAAATCATGAAGGTGGGTTGATTCAAAGTTTAGCTAGGACAATAAAATAAGAAAAAATTACTCTTCAAATAAAACACCTATTTTAATTAAGAGTTCCAAAGAAGCACTTGAGCGTGCTGAGAGGCACAGGAGAACACTAATGCTATTAAACTAAGGCTCCATCTGGTGAAGGAAAAATTTTCATGTACAGAAACCACAGCACTAGCTAGTTGCATCTTATAAATCCATGTGCTATTTTTTTTTCACATGGCATAACAAAACAGAGCACAAGAAGTATGTGCAAGTTCATGCAGCACCAGAAGTATAYGCAAGTTCTAAGGAGGTACATACATGGTATGGCTTGGCAAAGTTCTAGGGCCAGATACCAATCTCTGAAAGTATTGGAGAGAAATTTGTATTTATATTAATACACTGACACAAAATCTGTCACAATACTCTATTTTAGAGTATTTTATATCGATTTATGGACTTTATTTGTTGGACTGTTTTTATTTTAATTTACTCTGACTTTATTCTTCGTCTCAAACCAGTGAAGACACTTGCTCCTGCCTGCACCTGTTGAATTTACTATGGTTCATTTCCCACTGATATAAATGTCCAGGCTTCAGGAAAGCACTGTTTCATTTAAAATAAATCCATTAGATGTTCCATGTCGCTAATTTGGTTTGTTCCTGCTGCCTCTTGCTTATTGACACCTGAAGCTTGCTCATCTCCCTCTCACAGCTCATCATTTATCAGAGGGGATGCAGCTGGAGTTCAGGCACTCCAAAATACTAAAGATGAACAAGACATATTGTAGTCCTCTGCAGATCTTCAGAGTAAGTCTGATCACTCATGGAAGCAGATGTTTTGTTATCTCCAAATTAGGCACGGACTTCATTTTGCTCAGGGGAGAGGCTTCACTTCACCATCTATCATGTTTCTGGAATCCTTACTTTCCAGTTCAGACAGCACCAATCAYGCTTCCGAGTCTTTTCACAACTGAACTTTTATTACTGTATCACATGTCTGGCAGGCATTTTTSGGAATGGGAAAGGGGAACAAGTATTAATGCAGAGGATCCGACCCATGCCCACCTCTTGAGAGATTACTGATATGATACTGATATTCACAGAATAATACATAACATAACCTCTTTGTGCACGATTATGGACAAAAATATATCCTTTTAGCTTCAACATAGCTCTTGAAAAATGAGTGTAATATGGCTGTGATACCAGAAAACAAAATAGTTACATGCAGTGACTGTGTCAGAYAAGTTCTGGATAGCGGTTCTTTCAACCCTTGCAAACACGCTAGGGACCTAACTCACGGTGAATACATCTCTTCATCTACATGGGATTGTTTCCTCTTGATATAACCAGAGCAGATAAAAACCAGATGCTGGGGGTCTAGTTTGATGGGATTTTGCTTTTAGGGATTTTTGCACAACAAAATTCATTCAACTTGGTGGAGCTTAAAAATGCTGTCTTCCCAAGAGGCATAACTCAATAATACGTTGCACACTAGCAAAAGACAACAGCACTGCCAYACACACGAGTCTTTGAATCTTCCCATCCAAGCTTTTTTCATGTACATTAGAAGAAGGTATTATTTGCTCTCATATTTATACACCGTGAATACACAATCAGGAGTAGGATGTCAGGATATTTCAATGTTTCACTACTTTTTTGCATGTGTTATAAAGGATTTTAAAAAACTAATAAACTTGTTTTAAAAGTTATATGGAGGGGAGTAAAATGTAAAGTATTGCAAATTAAAACGTTTCAAAATAGATACCAACACATAGACGTTTCCTCTGTGTGTATTAAATGTTGTTCAGGAACTTAAATCTGAGACAACAGACCAGCAGTAAACTGAACAACTTCTAGTAAAACACATCTGAATTTCTGTTTGTGCCATATTCTTAAGACCAGTGCTGCAAGAGCTTATTTGGTTCTTCTGTTCTCTTAACTCCAGAACTAAGACAAAGGCCACAATTCAAGTCAATCCCACTTCTCCTTCCTGAATCCATTCTGATATGCCTCATGCTTCCCTCAAAACCAAACTATATTTGTGCAAATTAAACTGAGTTCTCCTTTTCATAAAGGATCTTGCCTTATTCTACCCTGCAGTAGAAATGAAAATTACTGCATATCTTACTATCTTTGAAGTAGCTAAAAGAAGCAAAAAACTTGAATTTTCATTATTGCAATTATCAMGTCTTTGGATTTATAATTAAAACATTGGAATAATCTAACAGTGATAATGAATAATGACAAAATACTTCTGGTATTCATGTTGAGCTACATGTTACAGACAATCCAACCACAGACCAAAATTTCTTCTCTTTCCCTGTGTTGTTTTACATGGAAGAAAAGCTTTTTTTTTTTTTTTTTTTTTTTTTTTTTCCCAGGCAGCATTTCTCTGTTTGTTTTAGAGAGTTTAATAGTTTTACATTCCTGTCAACTGCCAGTTAATTTACCGATGGAAGGGCTTCTGTTATTTTCAAATGGTATTTATTCTACCAATACTGCTACTGGATGTTTCATTCTTTCATTCTGATTTTCTGTATAGAAACCTTGAAATACATTAATTGTCAGGACTTGTAAACCTCTCTCAGATTTGTGGGCAATCAGGAATTGCTTTAGGCAAGGGTCATTTGTTTTTAAGAAATCCTGAACTTATACTTTGAATTTGAGTCCTTGTGGTGTGACAGGCCTCCCAAACACTGAATGAATGGAAGCGATGCAGAATCTTATCTGATCCTCCAGACCATTAGCTCCATGGCCCTCGGTTACCACTATTGCTTGTAGTTTTGTCTTTATTGACAGGATTTCTGTGACCAGAAATGAAAACTCTCTTGGCAGTTCCTCAGTGATAGTGCTCTGGAAACCTTGAGTTTTTAGAGAAAAGACAGACTTAAAAATCAGAAGTTTTGGGAGAAGACCATAAATATCTTTCCTGTCCAAAAGCTAGAACAATCACATTCAAAGCAACTGAAAGATAGGGACAAAACTGTCTTCTTCATTTACAGCAAGCAAAGGGAAAGAGAACATTTCTTTCCATGAGGCAAAGAATGAATGATAGAAACAGAAGATTAATWCCCTGGACTGGGATATAGAAAAATACCCAGCCTCCTTTCCTCCTCAGTGGCTGAGTAAGATGTGGCTGTTTCTGAAGACAATTCTACCTCCCATTTTCACATTTAGTGTTTCAAATCCATGTATGAGTAGAGAGTTGTAAAAACAGAAAAGAAAGAAAGATAATATAACACCTTAAGTTCAAATAAGAGAAATATTTTTTAATACCCCACCCACCAAAATCCTGTATATAAAGTATGCTTTTTTTATATTGGTAAATAATCCTTTCTTTTTCCTGCAGAAATTAGGATACTAAATTTTTTGCATATATTTTAAAAAGAAAACTGAAATTTAAAAATCACTGAAAGATCTTACTTGCAGTACACTAATTTTTCTTAGTAAGGAATATTAACTCAGCTGTGACACATATAAAACTGGAATGCAGGACAGCGTTATACTTTCCCTGGTCAGACTGACCCAGTCTTCTTCCCTGAGCCCTTCTAAAAAATGCCAGCTGTGGAAGAAAGTGGAAGATAAAACTGTATGACAAGACACTGGAACKGTTTAAAAACACACCAAACATTTTGTTGTCAAAAACTTTCAAAGGAAGTGATTTAATTCACATTAATTTTGAAGATGCCACAAAGTAACAACCTTATTTGACAAAACCATGCTGCTCTCTTGCCACAGAGCTAACAGGCAACACAGAAAGTTACATAACYAGTAAGTTATCTAAGAAACCTTTAACTGGAAAAAGAAAAAGTAACTTAAATTTTGTTTGAGAGGAGACAACAAATTATTTCCTTATCAAACAAATAAAAATTAAGCTTCCCTTTTAAAGCAATCATCATTATAACAAATATACCCATTATTTTTCTGTATTATGGAAAAAAAAATTAAATAGGCATTTTTGAGAATTCCAAGCACTAGTGTTGCAGTTTTAGTACAACAATGATACATACTCTATAAAAGTAACAGTTTTTAATGCACAACAGCAAGTAGCCATGAAACTCCCATAAAAATGAGGTCTCCTAATTCAACAAAAMCCAAAATCAGAACAGCCTGACAAAACTGTAATCTATTGTTAGCATTAAATGCTCAGTCCTAAGACTTTAATTGCAACTAGATGTGAAGCTCTGAGACTTAAGACTGGCAAGGTCTTTATTCAGCAGGCATGGACAAGGAGCACATACTTTATACATGCTGGTGTGTATAAATCATTGTTTGCTAGCCCAGCTCTAAGCACGCAAAGAAAAACTTCGCGCATAACCKCAAGACTCCTTCTTCCCTTCTGCCTGCACCTAGGAAAATTTACAGATACACAAAGACACATATGTGTACACATACACACGAAACATAGGACGCTACAAAGCAGAAGATGAAAGAAATGTTGCTTTTCCCTCTAACTTCCATGCTTTCTTACTCATAGAGGGGCCGATTTCTTGCTCCTTTTCTTTTTTCCCTTTGTGAAAGTAAGAAATTGAAAACASCATTGCAGAACTTAGCCAAGCACGATGTACAGACACATTTTTTGGAAGTTCAGAACCACCAAACAAAATTTGCAGAAAGGCAGCGATGGCAACAATAGGCCTTCATCTGAAGTGGAGATAACAGACACTTCAGAATACCGTGATTAAAAAGAAGTAGGTTATAATTACTACTCATGCAGAGGTACAGTTCAAAACCACCCTCTCCCCAGGTTTAAAACAAACACACACAGATGTCAAGAAACAACCATGAGATGATGCACTTAAAATAGTAATATCTGTTTACAAATTCAAGTTGCTGCTTGGTGRAAACTTGATTTCTGTAACATGTCCCCAAGATACAATCTAATACTAAAACTTATCCTGCGGTAGGTCTACTTTCCAATTACTAGAAGTAAGCATACAAGGTGTATAATTAGTTATGACACTGGGACAGGCATACATGTTTCAACACAGACAGAGCTCTGAACAAAGTTTTTGGCAGTATATGACAGAAGACTTAAATTGAAAGCTCAAAGGCAGGGTATACTGTATTATAGAAAAAAAAATAAACCACCCTGTAACTTAAAAAGTTCTCACACCAAATGATTTTTAAAGGTATGAGTATATTCAGCTGAAACACCCTTCATAAGCTGGAGAGAAAAAAAAAATATTGCCCTGAAGCACCAAAATGGGCTATATTACAAATTAAGAAAAAGAAACTCAATCCTTTGAATGGTTTCTTTTCTTTTAGTGAAAGGGTGTAATTCTTCCCTAAAGACTACATTATGACAAAACATTTATATAAATCAAAGAAGATTTCTTTAATGACTGTGGGCATGGGATCTTAAATCTGGGATGAAACACCAAATTCTATCAATTCTAAAATAAATTAGGCAAGGATTATACAAGTAGTACTTATCTTGGCATTAGAAAAGAAAAAAAAAAAAAGAAAAAAGAACATTACTGTCAAAGACGCATCATCAACATGCTTTCAAACAGCAGTCCCTGGAAGGGCCTTCAGGACTGACTTCAGAATAAGAGAGTTTTGAGCAGTTCAATTAAGTATCTAGTTTCTAAATGTTTTCATTTAAACAACCAACAGACACCAAATGAGATGTAATGGCAATGTCCATATGGATTAACCTTATGGATGTCTTGTTTGATTCTACAGAAAGAATTAGACTTCAGCTAGTTTAAATAAGCTTTCTCAGATGTTCGAAATGGTCTTCTTGCTCTGCCATGTTCCCTACAAACAAGGACTTTAAAGGTCATTTTTTGAATAGGATGCCCATGATTACAGGTTTTTTTTTTTGTAACAGGAAACACTAAACCTGTCTGTAAATTAAATTCAAAGTCCATAAATTTGTGATGCAGATATCTTGGAAAGTTCACCTTAAGCTAAAACAATTGTAATTGACAGGCTTTTCCAGGCTGAAATTTATTARGCTAATATTTGCATAAGACACAGTAGTAATTTTTTTTTGTTTTGTTTTCCCATGTTTAGAAAACAGTTTACATATTCTTGATGCACAAACAAACCAGATACTTCAATTTTGGTAACTATCTTATTAAACATACAGCATAACATCTTTAATTTCACACCCTTAGACAAACTTCAAGCAAAAAAGTCATTGCCTTCCTAAAATGAATGTACTAATGCTACATCCATGCTCTCAGATTAACATTAGAGAGTTGATACAGCACTGTTGGCAGAAATATTTCTTTTGTCAGTGTACACCATGTCCTATCGAAACAAAATCTGACAATAACTCTCCTCTCCCAGCTTCAGATAATTAACAAAAAACATGGCCTTGCTGAATATTTGGAAACAGTTTGCATGTGACATCAACACTATGTTCATATGAAAAAATAAATAAATTTTCCAAAGACTTCAAGAGCACACAGTATCAGATGCCCATTCCTTCTGAAGCTGAAAGAGTTAAACATTCGTTGATTACAGTTAGATAGTAGAACTAACGGCACTTAGGATTAAACCATCTAAGTCTTCCTCAGGTAAAACTAGTACTTCAAACWTCATCCCAGAAACAGTCTACTTAACCTGCATCACAGCTGGCCGGGCCACGTTCAGCATTAGTTCCGTTCATGAATATTGCAAGAAGATAAATAACCTAATCTTGGGGAAGGAGGAAACAAAGTTGGCAGCATGTGGAGACATCCAGAAGTGTCAACCTGTGTTAGCCTTTTGTATCTTGTGTCTGCCACAGCAACTAGAGCTTTACTTCTCAGCCTTATAAACAAAACAACACTTTTCAAAGCCTAGCTTCATCTCAAGAGAAGGAAAGACTTCATCTTGCATACTTTGTGGGCACTGATCCTGCACGCAAAAAARCACTGGTACATTTTAAGTGCTATAAGTAAGTAATAGCATAATGCYAGTAAGAATAAATATGAAGAGGCTCAATTCAGTCTACTCCAGAGTTACAGCGCGTTCAGAAAAACAGATAATAGCATAAAGCATTACACTGATCAAGCAGACTAGTTTTTGTCTTTAAGAAAGGTTGGACCAGATGATCCATGAGGTTCCTTCCAGCCCAATATTCAGTGACTGTGAAGTTCATCCATTGATTTTGTTCTATTTAAGTGAGACTTTTGTTTTTTAAGCATTACAATATACTATAGAATTACATTATTATCCACATTTTCTTTCTTCACAATCAACATGTGAAGACATGCTACAGATGATAATATTATGCAGGCCATACATTTAATGATATATATTCAGTTGAGTGGTTTTTAACTCTGGAACTATCACTTACAGTAAAATTGCTCCCCTATTTCAGTTCTTACAAGTTGCTACACTAGAAGGATGACTGGACTTCTGTTCCAAACAATTTTTTTTCCTCAGTTCTACAGGATTTTAGGTAATTAGCTTGGTGACTCAGATACTATTCAAGGAGTGCCTGCCTGTCTTTACCATGACATTAAAAAAGCCTCTCTAACGTATACCACAACTCAAGCTACCATGATCCCTTCACAACAAAGCACTAATACCATGGCCCTACTACAGAGTTTTCCAGCTCTGATATCTGTGACTGGACAGTAAACTCATGAAACCCAAAGGCAAAACACCCATGAACTATTAGAAAGCAATTACACAAGGAAACCAGCAGGTGACCAGGATACAGACTCACAGTGTGTGTGTTAGCTTTCAGCACATCATGTCAATTTACCAGTACAGAAATGAGGTAAGCTACATATGATCAGGACACTGCAAACCAGCTGACAAGCTTTCACCTCCTACTGAAGGTCACTTTGCAGTAAAAGTCTTCAATAGTTATGTTCACAAAAAACAGGAACTGACAAAGGCAAAAGTATTTTTCAAGTTGATGTGAGATCTGGGACTGGCTGCCTTGTTGAGGGGGGATCTGTTCCATCAGCTCACCCTAAACAGGAGGTAGATGAAGTTTGTTCACTCCTGAATTGTCACATATCTGCCATGTTTCTTTATGGGTGAGGTCCTAGAATGATATCTGGCTCAGGTCTATAATTCACGTTTGTAATATAYTAAAATCTTGGGCCAAAATTCCAATAAACTAGATATCAGAAATTTTAAAGTACCAAAGGCGAGCAATGAGTATAGCACAAACCATCTAACAAAAGACCCAATACTGCCACTGAAATTATGTAACACCTCAAAGGCACCAACATCCACATTGCCTGAAATAGAGCTAAACAGCACCTGTGTCAGTTTGCACTGGACTCAACAATTTTGYATCCCTATCACAGTGGGTGGCAATACTGCAATTACATGAAAGGCAGCAAAAGGAGTTATCTGTTAAGTAGCATGGTTTCATTTCAGCTGAGTTTCATTACCTTTCACATTACTTATGAACTTCTATGCTTTTTCCCACTGTGGCAGTGTKTTTTGTCAAAACCTGGTATTTCCCATTGTTTGATGTGTACCCCTCACTTATTAATACTTATTTTGTTAAGACTATCTTACTAGGAACAGCAAATTCCTAGCATCTTGATAGTYCTGAAGCTTTTTCACAGAAAATACAGAGATACTTTCTATGATATAATAAAAACTAACCAAAYATGCACCATATGAAAACACTCCTATGACAATATAATCACAGTATACTTCAATGTACATTTATACCAGCAATAGAACCCAAGATAAATGCATTGAAGAYCCCCTTTTGCATGGCAATGAAATGCCAGACCATTTTTGGTTACTCTTCTTTTATAATGTATTACAAAAGGCATAATGTTATGCTTTTTATGGGATATTGCCACCATAAGTGGAAGTCATCAGATTTCCTGGAGGAGAAGAGATACTTAAATTAAGTAAAAATCTTAGAAGGATTCTTCTATAAATCCCACTCAACACTGCTTTCAAGACAAAATACCCACAAGAGCTGGCCCTTCACAGAATTAGATACCAGAGGCTTGGTTGTTAGCAGGTCTCATTACCATTACTATAATGTATCTATGAGACACAGGTTCACAAATACTGGCTTTGGTTTAAGTAATATTCATGAAAACATATTCAAATCACAGAATAAGGTAATTTAGTATCTCAAAGGAAACCCAGTGCATWGTATGAGAATGTTGAGAAAGAGGGTTTATTATATACAGGACAAGTAAGAAAGCTGGAGAACAATGAAAATTAGAAATGCAAAAYTCCACACAGRAACSAGTATTTCCTAAAATGTCACCTAARATTAAAGGAGGCACAGCATTTGGTGTCCCTTTCAACAGTGCAGTAATTATCACAGACAACTTTTAGAATTGATCTATATCTTACTTTTACTCAAAAGCCAGAACTATCCATAAAAGTTTCCTGGTAACAAAGGTCCCAGTCCATAAAAACCATTACGCATATATATATATAGTATATGTATGTATATCAGTGGATCAGAATCACAAAACAGGTAAGGTTGGAGGAGACCACCGAAAGGGTCATCTGTTCTAAGCTGCCCATTCAAGTACAGTCATCTCAGAGCACATGGCATAGGATTGTGCCATGGTTCTGGAATATCTCCAACAGAGAGACTCCATAACTTTTCTGGGCACTTTGTGCCAGAGCTCGGTCACCRGCACAGTAAAGAAGTTCTTCCTCATGTTCAGGGAGAACTTCCTGTGCATTGGTTTCTGCCCATTGCCTCTGTCCTACTCCTTAGCAGCACCGAGCAGAGCCTGAATTCACCCTTTKGACAGCCCTCCCTTCAGATAATTGTGTGCACCAGTGAGGTCCCTGMTCAGGGATGCACACAAGACAAATTGTCCCTTCTCAAAGCTGAACAGGCCTAGCTCCCTCAGCCTCTCCTGATAAAAGGATGCTCCGGTCCCTTATCCTACAAAATTTGCTCCAATCCCTTAATTATCTGTGTCAGTCTCTGCTGGAACTGCCTCAGCAGCTCCATGTCTCTCTTGCACCGAGGATCCCAGAAGTGGATGCAGAATTCCAGACGCGTCCCACTATGGCTGAGTCCAGGGGAATATCTGAAGGCATATATGCACATAAACATGTGCTGTGTTAATACAATGTGTATGAGTTTATAAGGAAATGTTGTGTATGCATTTACCACAATACATTGTACAGATACATACACACAAACACACAAAGAGAGAAGTTGCAGCAGAATTTCTGAAAGCTTTTCCTTCCACTCCATCTACAGCTCATCTTTTTGTATCAGCTACTGGTAAGTAATTTTTTCACAAAGCATTAAATTGCTTTTTGAAAAAAAAAAAACCAAAAAAAACCAAAAAAACCTGCATTAAACTTAAAGATAAAATCAAACTCATTCTTGCAGCATGAACAACGAAAGAAACATACATATTTAGTGATAGCAAGGGCCCTCTGTCAATGAGTCTGAGATGTGCTAGCCACACTGAATGCATTTGGAGACTTACAGAGACGACATAGGCACTTCTGAGGCAGTAACAGCCAGCAGGGAGACACGAGAGAAATATCTCAAAGAAATAAGGGGCTACTTGGCCAACAACCCAGCTCAAGTGCCACTACACCAATGCATGCAGCATGGGCAGCAAACAGGAGGAGCTGGAAGCCACCAAACTGCTACAAAGTTTTGACCGAGATGCCATTACTGAAATTTGGTGGGATGAATTCCATGATTGGACCCTCTGGGAAACTACCCTCAGGGACAAGGAAACAGAACAGAGCTGGCAGATCTTTAATATGAGACCTAGTGACCCCCATGAACAAGAATTCAGGCAAATAAGGCAWGAGGGGGTGAAATAGGGAACTGCTGGTCAAACTAAAAGGCAAGAAGGAAATGCAGAGACAGTGAAGCAGGGACAGGTTGTCTTCCTGGGAACAGCACTGGGGTGCTGCCTGCTTATGTAAAGATGGGGTGACAGAAACCAAAGCAAAGGTAGCTTTCACSTTGGCAAGGCACACAAATAATCACAAGGGCTTCTACAGGTGTGTTAACCAGAAAGAGAAGGTCAGAAAAGGTGTACCTGCACTGACAAACAGGCTGGAAAACTGGTGTCCATGGATGAGGAGAAGGTCGAGACATCAACAATTTTTTTGCCTCAGCCCACATTGGCAGCCTTTCTTCCCGCACCTCTCGAGGAGATGGATCTCACAACAGGGATGGGGGAAATAAAGTGCTTCCCACTGTAAGAGCAGATCAAATCTGTGACCACCTCAAGAACCTAATCATGCATAATTACATGGGATGAGATGCATCCCATGCTCACGAGGAAATTGGCTGGTGTGGTTGCTAGGCCATTCTTCATGATATTTGAAAAGTCATGGCAATCAGATGAAGTATCAGGTGACTGGAAAGTGGGGAACACTGAACCCACTCTTAGAAGGGTAGAAAGAAGGACCCTGGCAATRACTGATCTGTCATCTCCCCTCTGTGCCTGGAGAGATCATGGAAAATATCCTTCTAGAAGTTCTGCTAAGGCACATGGAGATCAGGGAGGTTATTCAAGACAACCTGCACTGCTCCAAGGGAAAATCTGCCTGACTAATCCAGTGGCCTTCTATGATAGAGTCACTATATGACTGGACAAGGGAAGAGCAAGGATGTCATTCATTGGGACTTCACATAAGGCCTCTGACACTATTTCCCACAACATTCTTTTCTCTAAATTGAAGAGATACAGATTTGGTGGGGTGGGCTCTTTTGTGGATAAGGTGGATGGCTGCATTCAGAGGGTTGTGGTCAATGGGTCAGTATTGCAAGAGACACCAGTGACAGTCCCTCAAGAGACAGTACTGGAATCAGTGTCATTTAGTGTCTTCATCAATGGCACAGACAGGGGAATCGAGCACACCATCAGCAAGTCTGAAGGTAACACCAAACTGGTGTGATTGATGCACTTGAAAGACAGGCTACCACCCAGAGTGCCCGGGACAAGCTCCAGTGGGCCCATGGGAATCTCATAAGGTTCAACAAACCCAAGTGCAAGGTGCGGCACCTGTGCCGGGGCAGCCTCCAGTATCAACACAGGCTAGGAAATTAAGGAAAGAGAGCCTTGAGGAGAGGGACTTGGGGGACTTAACATGGATGAAAAGATGGACATGAGATGGCAATATGTGCTTGCATTCCAAAAAAACAGCTGTATCCYGGGCTGCATCCAAAGCAGCRTGGGCAGCAGGGGAGGGAGGGGATTGTGCCCCTCTGCTCTGCTCTGCTGARACCCCACCTGGAACACTGCACCCAGCTCTGGGGTCCAGCACAGGAGAGACAGGGACCTGATGGACACAGTCCARAGGAGGGCAAACAAGTTGATCAGAGGATGGAGAACCTCTGGCATGGGGAAAGGCTGAGACAATTAGGATAATTCAGCCTGGGGAAGAGGAAGCTTTGGAGTGAGGCCTTCCAATATCTGAAGGAAGCCTACAAGAAAGATGAAGAGAGACTTTTCATATGGAAATATAAGGGGAATGGTTTCAAACTGAAAGGGGGTAGGTTTAGATTAGGTATTAGGKAGAAATTCTTTGCTGTGAGGGTGGTGAGGCACTGGAACAGGTTGTGCAGGCAATCTGTGGATGTCCTGCCCCTGAAAGTGTTCAAGGCCAGGTTGTATAGGGTTCTGAGCAATCTGGTCCAGTGAAAAGTGTCCCTGCCCATAGTAGGGGGCAGGGGATTGGAACTGGACAATTGTCAGGACCCCATTCTATGATTTTATGATTTGACTTATTATRAGCTAAATTTTTGTTTCTTTATTTAACAGACTCACAAATCCTCTGTAGCACCCAGGGGCTTCCAAATACTGCATGGAACTAGCAAAATCTCAAAACTCATCCCACCCTACTTGCTACACCTGTGAATCATTTAGCAGGAAAAAAGACCATGAAATTCYACATACAAGTAACATGAGAGAGCAGGAAAGTTGTGCATAGTTGGAAAGAGGCAAGCCTCAGGTCCTGTAGCTAAGGTGACTAGAGATTGAAGCCTGTTCAGGTTCTTCCAGCATTATACCATCAGTCTCACCCACCTGCTTTCCTGCTATCACCAGCATCACAGAGCCTTTCTCATATTTTTTTTTTACAAGACTACTACTAGAGTATTCACAAACGCTATCCATCAATCCACAGGAGATRGGGAACACTTTCTTCCCATTTTCTGACCCCCAGAGCCAAACCACGAAGAACCCAGTAGTTCCCTCCCATCCCTGCTGTCCTACTGACACCACCATTGCGAAAATATCCACTCAGGCACTGTAGAAATTCTTGCTTATGAAGAATCATTTAAAATCACAAATCCTTTAAATATACCATCTGATGAGATTCACCACTGATATGCAAATTAGAACAAGTAACATGTACATAAGACAAAATAGAGAAGATTGTAACTTACATTYCAAAAAGCTAAAAAATAAGCACCCTTTGAGTGAAGGAATAGAAACCTTTAAATCACACATCACTTATCTGCTATTGCTTCCTSTTCCTACTTAACTTTCTTGCTGTGTTACCATGTGAGTTACATCAGCATAGACTTAAATTCACTTAGAAGCTTTTAGTTACATAATGTACGCAATTTTACACATTGCTTTTTAGTATTTGCACCAAAGTGAGAGGAAAATCTTAATGCCAGTTTGTGTACCGAAAATCATAAATTACTCAGCCTCTTCATGTTGCTCGTATAACCACTTAGCCAAGTGGCTTGCAGTGTCATTTATTTTGATCAGGCATATTTTATGGGATATCAGAAACAAGGTATCTTCAAAAGCTGGCTCCAAATACAGCTGCTAACTKAAATAGAACTATCACCTAGCACAAAAGTTGAAAGTTTTCACTTATACTTATGCAGTATTTGCTATTTTTTTAAATAATTCTTAGCATCTCTAGCACAACAGCAAAACATTTTCCAAAATGCTCTCTAGGATTCTGTACAGAATCTCATTCTGAAGACTTAAATATTATCAGTAGACTTTTAGAATCATATAATTGGCATTAGAACAGTATTTGCTCAGCTGTACTGTAGACTATAAATTACTATCCATAATAATAACTTTTCAAACATACAATTGGGGTATATGCTCATTTGATCAGTATTAGGAATATACCTGCAACTTCACAGTGAGATGAATAACAAAACTGTCCTTTACTAAACCTGGCACACTGCCACAACAAAGTCAATGGACTTAGACCAGTAAGAGTCTATCAAAACAACTACAGAAGTAATTACTTAGCAATGAAATTTGACATGTCTTAACAATAAAGGGCGATAAAGTACTTCCAGGAAAATATGTCCCTTAGTTCAAAAATGGCACTAATCAGAGGTTCCAAATCAATTTACCTTAAATTTATTATACCTCAATTCAATTTCAAAGTAATTTTATTGCAAAAAATCACCAGGCTAGTTACAGTAAGAGAAGTGGTTCATCATGCTGAGCACATCTTTGTAAATGTCAAATGCTACATTTCAACAGGAAAATTTATTTGATTCCTAACTGGCCCTTTCATCTTTGATTTGGAAACCATGTAGTAAGTTTTAGACTCATCAAAGCTAATATCAGTCTAGTAATGAAAGGATGTTTTAAACTAAGGGCACTTCTATATTTGTTACAGCTCATGTCTGAAGATTTTGTTCCATTTAAATATTAGTCTAATTCAAATTACAAAATACAACAGCTTGTCTTTTAATTTCAGGAAGTGGAATTAAGTATCAGTGTTACAAATGTTTCCAGTGTTTGAACAAGAAAAATAAAGAGACTGCTTTTGCTGAATTTTCTCCTGAACACATTTTTCTTTGGATTCACTTGTYCTTACAAGCAACTGTTATACTGCTGGTCACTCTGGATTCTACGTTCTGAATTAGAGCAAAAGGTGCAGCCAGGCTTCACTTCTTTAATATCAAAAATATAAAGAACTAAAAAGCACAGAATTCCTATTAATAAATGATGACCACTCATACTTTCAGATGATGCTAATCTAAAATGTTCATCTGAAATAARGAAGTTGTAAGATTTTTCCTGCAGACCACTAGATTTATAATCTTCAAAATCCTCTTAGCATGTTATGAAAAGTGCAAAGGAGGTAACCAGACCTTATTCAATAGTTTCATAAAACTTTAACTCCACTGGTTTCAATGGCTTGACTCCCACTTTCAACCTTGCTGTGAGCAAAAGCAATGTGAGACCCTAATGTTTTACATAGAACTAAGAAGAATTATTAAAATTATAATTTAACTATAAATCTGTAGATATAGTTTTGGCCAACATCTCCTTATGAAAGCAATTTGAAGTTATACATGATATTGTTATAATGCTACTGATAAAAATGTAACTAAAATGCATTCTAAAAGGTCAACTATAGGGAAGCCAGGAATAAGCATGTATTTTTTCTATTATATAAACTGAGAGCTCAGAGTTCCATTAGATTTGGTAACCAGGATAAGTAATAGGGGCTTCATGAAACTTCAGAAGCAAAATGTTTGTGAATAATGAACTGCATTAAACGGAGGATGCGCCTCAGTAGAATAAGGAAGTTGCATCACAATTAGTAATTTTGGCTCTTAGGGTAGCAAATGAAGAATAAACTACTGACATGCACCTAGATATTCACGGACAAATTTACGCCTCAGGAAAGACCATGACAATGCTTTTACAACACCAACAGCAAACTTTTAAGCTTTACTAAGAGGAACATTTCAAAACGAATTGCAATTCATATTTGCAAATTTTTTTTCAAGTGATTTGAAAGATTTGCAGGTTTGGATCTAAAAACAAATAGAAACAATAGTGATAAAGTGAATTRTTGAGACAACTTCGAGTACACTTTAGCCTGGCAACTTCGAAAGTGAAAAGCAACACATTTTTAAGTCGAACACATTTTTTCCTTGTAAATGGCACGTAAATTAAACTAACATGATTGACAAGTACCTCGCAAGCAAGCCTTGGCAACACTTAGTGCAAGTCCATCTCTTCACCATTTTGAGAGAAATTCCTTCACAACTGTTTGTCTTTGCAATAACTCCTACAAAGCTCATTAGTGCCAGCCTTGCTTTATCCCCCATGTTGTGCATTTATCTCTGGGATGCATTATCAACATGTGGCACATGTCCTTGACATGCACAGAAGAGTTGCACCCCAGGATAGCAGCATGCATGACAATAGTGTTGACTCTTAGTCCTTTATGGTTGCTGGGATGTAACTGAGAAATCTAATAACTGTGACAGTAGGCCTTTAGGTTTCTCCTTGCCTTTCCAGACAGTGAAGCTGCACAGACACTAATGAAAGGTTAAATGAATAGGAATAGCTGACAAGAGGTACAATAAAGAAGGGACTTGGTAATCCACAGACACTGAGCAGAGATCCTTGGCTCAAGCCGAGAAAGGACAGCACATCGTCGAGTCACAATATTTAAAACAGCTTGCTATACACAGAGGCTTTTGTGTCTGGGTACATGTCTGGCTTTGGAAGGAAAAAAAAAAAAGATACTGAAAAGAAACTTCAGCATGGGGCACTTTGGCAAATGTCAGGTCACAAAAAGGAAAAATGTTTTTTGTTTGCTGTTACATCTTTGTATTCAACAGTAAAGAGTATTGACTAAGAGCAAAATCAAAAGTTTCAAAATAATACATATTTGACAAATATAATAAAGTTGCAACACTAATTCAGTGGGATTCCAGCTGACAGCATGACGGGTGTTGTGCACACACCCAGCTTCATTTACAGCTGATAACAGTAAACAATACGCTTTCCATACTCTCTGAAACTTGCCATAGCTGAAGATTTTCTAAGAGGCCTAGTTTCTACAGTTTCATATGCAGCAGAACGGTAGACCTAACCAATTGAAATACTCTGCAAAAACATAGCTGAACTTCCAGACAGTGCACCAGACCATGGTGACTCTGAAACTTTTCAGTGGTTAGCTTATGGCCTTTTGATTTCACTTGGCTTGTGACTTACAAATCAGCATTAKGAACATTCTGGTTTTCATAATGAAAATATAATTGCAATGCCCAGAGTGGTATTAAAACTTCTCTAGCTTTTTATAGTTTTCTACAAAAATGACACTTAAGTACATAGTAGGACATTAAAAAAATTTAAAGAAAGAACTCTCTAAAGTAACAAATCAGAAGCAAATCTGATTGTTACCTGAATTTGTGTGAGTTCTTTTTACATAATATTCCAAAAGTACTGAAACAGATGCCAGAGATGGAAAGAATTCTCTTGCAAAACCCTTGATTTACCTGGAATAAGAAAAAAAGTATTTACATATCTACCTGGAGTATTAAATATACATATTTATAATATGTGGTGAGAGTATTATGGGAAGATTCTAAATGAGAGAACCTCTTTGAACAACCACATTAAATTACAGCAGAACTCCTGAGTGTACTAAGATTCTAATAATCAACAGATAAAGGGTTTTACTAGCACGGTACATAATAAGAACTACTGTGTGAGAGATAAAGGAGACAAATCTGGTACTTTATGTCACTGGACTATATAGATTACTGAAATGGTAAATAATTTAGTCCAAAGTAATACTCATAAAAGCTGCCATACAAATATTAAGCAGAAATTATGATCAATGCATTTTCAGAAAAAAAAGGTCAGAATTTAGGTGGGATGAAACTGACACAAAATACAAGGTTTAGACASATGCTTTTTATTAAGCCATGTTAAATGCTATTCTTCTAAATTAAGTACAAATTTCTGGCTAGATTAGGAAGTGATACACATTTCCAAAATGATGGATACACTCTATTTGTTTTGTATTTTATGAGGAACCTTTTGTATTTCCAGACATGCACATTTTTTTCCGAACACATACTAATAGTAGACATTMAATCAAATTAAATCATTAAATCAAAAGCTCTGTGCAAACCTGCAGACTGAAAGTCAGGACTCTCATTAAACAATATTCAGCGATGAAAAGACTTCACATTCTAGTGACAGTGTCCAAAGTGCAAAAGGGAAAGGGACACTGCCAGAAACGCCCATCTTTGAGACGAAAGAAAAATAAATTTGGTTTTTGTACAAAATCCAATGTTTTACTTGGACTTGTTTTAATGTAATTGCTTTGCTGTTGGTCATTTCTGCTTTGTTTAAAATTCACAAGATCTGTAGTCAGCCACAAATCCTACTGACATACACGGATACGTAACATAGAATAAAGCTACCTCAAGGTCTAATTTCTASATCTTAGGCTCTGAAAAAAAGTTAGTAATGAGCCCTCCCTTTTGGAGGATATTTTTCCCCTTTTCCTCACCTATGGTATATCTAATAAAATCCAGAAGCTCCCTCCAGCTCTGCAGAGGAGCTTAAGTGACCAATGATCCTTTATAGTTCCTTCCCATTTTCAAAAYGAATACTAAAACAGAGTGAGAGCAGTATTTTCCTTGAGTGTTCTTGTTTCCATTCAGCAGTGTTTTCAATTCTACAACTTGAAAGGAGGTGGATTATATGTGAGAACATCTGCTATGAAATACAAAAAGTTAAATACTGCTTAGTACTGTGTAGCATACTAAAGACCCTCTTAATCATTTCCAACTTACACTTTATTTACCGAATTCCAGTTTGAAATCTTACACTGTTTGACAACCTAGCCAAGTATGTATTTAAACACACGCACACACACACACACAAACACACCTCCATTACACCTTCCAATTACCAAGTGCAAAATCATGTAAAAAAACCTGACAGATAATACTATAGTTCCATGTAGAACCCAGATCTAATCACAGAATGTTAGTTAAAATCAATTTGTTGGTATACACTGGTTTTTCAGAGAACCAGCAATGCCAGTGGTAATTTGCTGACTGTATTTTCACCTACCATAATATTTACACATACCATTTGTAATGGCTTTTATTGTTTAATCTCCACTGCATTTCAGTATTGGATACTATGGAATTACAGTTATTTAGCAGGCTATAAATAATGTAGTTGGCATGTGCAATTGATATTTAAAATGTCTTACAACTGTAAAAGCCTCATTACAGACTAGCAAATCATTTCTAACAAGCAAGTTCAACTGACAAACACCAAAGCAAACCTGCAGTCTATGCTGCAAGCATGTTTGTTTTATTTAAATGATACACATTTAATGCAGTGTGCAACGGACCATCGGTACAAACTTTATTAAAAGAAAAAAAGAAAGCGAAGTTCCAAAGTAATATCCTTATTTTGAAGTTTTTGCAAATGAAACTGTAATAATAAAAATAAAAGGAATTCTCACTAACAACAGAAAGAATAGCTCACTTTCCCCTCCCCCCTCTATGAGCTAGTGTCCAATTTCTTCTTTTCTGAACAGCTGTATTATCCAACTTAAGTTGCTCTGCTAATTTCAGTCCCACAAGGACTAACTTGGAAGGCAAAAAAGTACTAGAAAAGATCAATTTGCTGGGAAAGATCAAATGAGAAAACTGTGGGGACAGCACCAGGTCATAGTATGAAGAACTAAGCAGACCTGTTCTTCATTAACTTAAGCTCTCTAGGGACGTCACACACTACCTGTCCATAGGCTTATTGAACCGCCTAACCCTCATCTCTGTACCATTCTTCTGGGCCCAAGTGAATCATATCCTGCTGCTGACAAGTTAGCAGGGGACTGCGGCTGCAACATGAAAGTACTTTTCTTTCTTGTCTAAATCAGGCAGATTTTTGAAAAGAGGACACAGCACTGACTCGTGACATGGCAAGATGAAATGAGAGGTCTGGGCTGGTCTTCGAGCTGTGTAGATAAAAGTAATCAAATGACACTCCTGGAATGCAAATTGGCATTCTTGACTGCAGCAATTGCACAACCATGAAACATCTCTGACAGCAAGCAAGATTAGGACAAAATGTTATGTAAAGCACTGAACTCAAAAACTCACTAGAAAATTCAAACTGTAACATTTACATTTTAATACAGCAATAGCCAGCTCTGCTTTTGTCTGTTTCTTTACTTTGTTTACTGCAATCACATACCCGTCCTTCTCAAATGTCTCAATAATAAAAATGTAAGTGTAATTAAAGGCATAGATCTGCTCCTGAAAGTTTTTTCCCCTAAAATGTCACACTGTTGTCTTTTTACAAAACAATGTAACCCAAGGCAGGTTTTTTTCTGTTATGTGTGCAAGACGTGTGCATAAGAACACTTTCATAATCACAAAAAAAAAAAAGCAGTTTCAAAGTTTGCTCATAATAAATAGTTTATAATTTACAGTTAGACTTTTCTACATGTGAATYGGGTAGAGATGAATCATTTGAAATATTTACTAAGTTTTAAAATTCATGTGCTTYAGGATTTTAAAGCAGAACATACATAAAGCTAGTTGGCTCACTAATACTGGGCAGTATAAAATGAAACTACAGTGTATCAGAGAGCACACAWATTTAAAAAATATTAAAAATATTTTAAAATCTTGCCATTTTTAAGGGCAAGGAAAGTTCCACATACTTTTACAGGAACTTGGTATTCCTGTGCAGATCTGCTGATCAGGCTTCTAAAATATTACTCTCTGAAATTAACTCAGTAATTAAACTGTGAAGATTTGTACTCTGAAACTATGACCAAAATAATTTATCTACGGAGATGGGTTATAATACAGAGGTGAAAATGGAAGATAATGAGAAATATAAGTCCACTTCCACTAAAAATTATTTCAACAATTACTATTTACAGCTAATATGCAGATTAAGAAAAGAAGTAATATTCTGCTTTTATTTCATACTTAAAAAAATAGCTTCAAACCATTTTAACGGTCAACCAGACACACACACACAAAAAAGACACTCGTTGCCACTTTAATCCTGGATACACCAGATTACTACATGATGTCTTTTGTGCATCAATTTTACAACAGCTTGACTCTAGGGTAAATGGGAACCATCATAAATCGCATGCTGCTTTCAAAACCACTTTAATTTCTGTCAGTGTTACTGTAACCACAGTCCTGGGCACATGCTGCTTTTTCCCCCTCCCTTTTTTTCCCTTTTTTTTTTTTCCTTGTTGTCTGCATTTGACAGTTGCATCTCCTACACTCGAATTGTGGCTTTGATCACTGAAACAAGACATGTCATGTTAGGGAGAGAAGGGAAAAACACAAACCCTCCATCGTAAACTCCCTTCATTCACACAGACGTACTCTATCTACAGTTTTGAGTGCTGTACAAACGTACATACATGTACGCAGCCATAAACATACACATATGTAAGTATACAGAAATACAGATATACATGCACACTGTGTGTGCGTGTACATGTRTGTGTGTGTACATTCCAGGCACAAAAGACAGCTCTGTAACATCCTTGGAGTGAGGCGACAAAAGCTGACTGAAAGCAGAGCAGTTGTCAAACAGCAACTGGAAATACACTAGTTCACTGAATATGGGATATCGTTCATCACTAGCTGAGGTCGATCCACGTGTTAATGCGAACAGTTATCATTCTACACGTTAAGTGTAGTCACGGCTTAAATGAGCTTGTTTTTCGCAGCTGTTCAACCTATCCTCCTATCATAACCCGGACAAACGGACTTCAGTCAAATGAGGTCCTTGGCCACTTCGACTTTTAAATTTTAAATTTAAAGCCCAAACCCTGTTTTCCAAAACCCCTACTGTAATAAATGAGATGTGCATTTGAACAGCACATGAAATAAGCAGCAAAAACTTGTTCAAAGTTGGTTTATGAGGGGTTCTGCCTTCCCTCCTACAGTCAGGGCATCAACATAACTCTGCAAGCTCTGTTAGCAATCGCTGATTGGAGAGGTGCAAACTGCAAGCACATGCACAACAAAAAGAAAAGAGTTTCGGGGGAAGGTGGATTTACACTCCTGTCTCCCTGCCGCAGGCGTTGTTTCACACGCAAACACACAGCTCCTTCCCGCTCTCAAGGGCTACCTTCACATTGTGTGCAAACCGTACTCATTTCCGAGCAGAAGGTGGTGGCCCAAATAGATCAGACCACCGTCTGTCCGATTCAAGCCCACTCTACCTTCACTCTCCCTCCCTCCATCAGCAAACACTTTTCTTTCACACTAGCTCCTCATCTTTTTGAAAGGAAGGAGGCGGTAAAAAGCATGTGGCCGTCCCATTTCAACCCCGCAAACTCACTTAAAGTTTAGCACAACCTCTCAGGCATTTTTCCCCCCAATCCACGCAGCACAGAGCTGATTTATTTATTTATTTTCCGCCTCCTTCGCCTTGCCCGGCTGCTTGTTTCTTTGAAGGCTGAAACACCGATAGCGAGCAGGGCTGCTTGTGTTGCTGTACAATTTATTAATCAAATCAAACCAAAGTAAAGGCTAGAATGAAAACGAAAGGCTGCTGGAAACTTCTTACCATCTCTGCATGCTGGTTGTCAAGTGCACCCCCTGTCTCTCGATCTCCTCTCAGCGGCAGTGCCTGCACCCTTCCTTTTGCCTCTGGGCTCTCAACAGTACACTCTCCCTTTTCCCCCCTCCCTTTCTACTTCCCCCCCCCCCTTTCGCCCCCGGTGATTTGAACTAAAAATTGAGATTTTAAAAGAAAATACTTTTCCCCCTTCAAAAACCAAACCAAACCAAACAAAACAAAAAAATAAAAAACACCAGTAACCAACCAAAAAAAAATAAAGAAAAGAAAAAAAAGCAACTGCAGCAGCAGCCACAGTTTCTCCCCCCTCCCACCCTCTCTCTCGCTCTCTGACTCTTTCAAAACTTCAGCCCCCAAAGTTCAGCCCGAGCAGCAGGGAGAAGGAAAGAGAAAGAGCTTTCAGCGGAGAGCTGGAAACGATGGGAGGAGGGACCCAGGTTCGGGTCAGAGCCTCCACAGGTTGGTTTGTTGTTGTTGGGATCTTTGGCTGGGGAAGGGGAGGCGGGGGGTGGGGGTTGGGGAGGAAGGCTGAGAGCGGGTCCGAGAGGGCAGCACTGCTTCCTTCTAACCCCGCGCTCTCGGGCGAGGGCGGCAGGCAGGGAGGCAGAGGGGGTTACTTTTTCACACACACACCCCCGACTGCTCTTTCCCCTTCCCTCTGCCTCCTCCCTCCCTCCCTCGCGAACTTTCGGTGCCAGGCGGGGGCCGCGGCAGAGGCCGCCCGCGCCCAGCTGTCAAAAACGCCCAGCGGCCGCCGCCAACTTTGTGGCGAGGGCGGCCGGCGGCGCCGTGCGGGGCTACCGCCCCTCTGCCTGCTCTGTCCCCTTTCGCCTTCCCGTCCTCCGCCCCGCTGCTCCTCCAGCGGCTCCAGTCCCTCCCGCTGCTTCTCCTCTTCCTTATCGGCTCCAGGCGCCGCTGGAGCGAGCGAGAGGGAAGGCGGCAAGGCGAAAGAAATCTGGAGGGAGGGCTAAGAGGGGGCAGAGAGACGCCGGAAAATGGAGCGTAGTCCAGAGGAGGGGGTAAGGAGCCGGAGGGGAAGAGGGAGAGCGTTAGTAAGGAAGGGAAAAGTTAGGCAAAGTTTTTGCTCGTGGTGACGGTTTCCCGCTTCCCACCCATTGCTCCATCAGCGCCCRGGGCTCTGCGGCGGCGGCGGCGGCGGCTGCTGCTGCTCGGTGTGGGATCTGAGGAAATATTTTGTAAAAGGGTGGGATTTTTTTTTTTTTTTTTTCCTGTGTAAGGGGGGGGAGTAAGGGAGGCGGGAGGAGGTGAGCCGTCACGGTTGTACGTTCGCAGGGAACAGACAAGAGTCACATCTGTGTGTGACACGGAGCCAAACCGAGCGAAACCCTGCCCCGGCGGCGCCGTGCAAGCGCAGCCTCCCGGCGGCCCCGGCCGGGCGCGCAGGCACACGGCGGCCGGGCGGGCGCGCTCCCGCGGGGCGCGGGGCGGGGCGGGACGTTCCGCGCCCTCCCGCGGCCGCCGCCGGGCCGGGCCGCTCCGCTAAGCACGGAGCCTCCGCTCGGCCACCGCTCGGCCCCGCCAGCCCCCGCTGTCCCCTCGGATCCTGCCCTTACCGGTTCGAAGCGCGGTCTCCAGGCGAGCCCCGCCGAGCGGGTGGCACAGCCGGGCCGCGCCGCAGGGGCTGCTCGGCCGGGGGACGGTGGCCGAGGGCTGTCGGCTTCACCTGCGGCCGCCCAGCGCGGCTGTCCCTCGTGTCCGGCCTCACAAGGCGCTGAGGGTCGGTCAGTGCGGCCGAAACCGGCTCCCCTCGTCAGGCGCCGTGTAAACACGAGGCTTATACACGAGGTTTGAACACAACCGCACCGTTAAAAAGTGAACATGAGGAGAACTTAGCAGGCGATGCGAAACACAGATAGCACATTTTGCTTCGTTTTGGTGTAGCTGGACACTCAGATGACCTAGCAGGAATTGGRAAAAATTGAGATGGGAGGTAGCCGTCTGCACTCCTGATTTTTCCTGCATCTGCCGTGGACTGAACTCACAGTAAACTTGCTGTAATGAACGGCATGTCCCCGTGAATTGCCAACTTCCCAAGCTTGTTACCATATTTTGGCATCTTTGTTACTTGTGCAATTCCTATGCCTGTCGGAAGAGAGAAGGGTAGATTATCTGTGCTGGTATCAAAACCAGTTTTTTTATAAAAACCGATTTTATACATTTCAGTGTTTCTGTGGAAAATTCRTTCCGTTTTCTGGGTATTTGTCGGACGCCTTCATTAAGCATAATATGTATCAGCTTACGGACAGGATTTGCAGTGTCCACACTTCATCGGGATTAGTTTTGATCTTTGAGAGCATGTTTCAGACTCTAGACGRCGATTCAAAAGGATTTCACATTCGTCAGGATTTTGCTTTTTTTTATGCAAGTAGCCTGACGAGTGAAGATTTTGAGTAATTTATGGTGGTTCTGAAAAAAAAAAAAAATCACAGGACTAATTAAGCCATGACTTGGTGCGTTTTCTGACAAAGGGGAGAGATAAGAAAAACCTTGTTAATTATTTCAAAGTCACATTTTATCGTACATAAAAACGCATTTGCCCTTTTGAACCAGGGAAGGGCCAAGAAGTTGCCAAAATATTGTGTTCACACAGCCCCCTCGTGGTCAAACCCTTCAGAGCCTCACAACCACCTCTACTCACATGAGGGAGGGAAGGGTCCACGCAGACTGATGCAAATTAAAAATGAAGTGCTGCAACCTTGATTCGCAAAAGGCATGGTCACCTGCTAKAATAAAGATATGCCATGCCCATTATAAGGCTAATCTTTACTGTGCAGTTTCACAAAAGTGAATCAAAGGTTATAAATGGTTACAGCTTTGTGAAAGGAAAGTATTAGACTAGGTAGATGGTAATTCAACTAAATTTGAAACCAGTTTCCTTACATTGGAAAACTTTTTTTTTTTTTTTTTTAACTGGGGCCAGTCATTTGAAGGATATATTTCTATATGTACTAAATGAGTAGATTACAGTGATAATAACCTACATCAATAAAAAAATTATCTAAGATCTGATCTGTCATTCCAGGARCCTGTAAGTATAGCACAATCAAATCACTAATAGCTTTCATTTACTTTATTTTTAAAGACTCTAATTTTATATTTAAACTAATAAAGCCCCATAGAGTTACTCCTTTGTTATCTTGCTTGATAKTTGATTCAGCTTTTTTAAACCTTTTTTTTTTCCCCTGTCAATAAGCCAATGTATTTTGTATTGGCAATATTATAGCYTCTTGAAAGCTGATGAGGAGGTAAAATAGCTGGAGGCAAGTTGGCTGTTGGGAGTTGTGATTCTTGGGTTGACAGTATGGGATTACAGGATAAACATCGTGGAATAAGACACTTCTGCTCATAGGATCAGTACCAAAATAACTAACTGGTGACATTTGAATACAAAACATCATTAGCCTTCAGACTGAACAGGCTCCAAGTGTTTCTGAAATGTTGCATCTTTCAAAGCCATGCTTTCAGTCACATACACAATAGTATTTTAAATTTCCATTGGGTTCTTGCTTTCAAGTTTGTGGTACATTCTGAGATAAAACTAAGAAGATAGGCCCTTATTAAAATACTATACACATTTGTACAGTGATTTTGTTTCTTCATAGTGCTGCAATGACTGTGAAATCAGCACATCATTGCTATTGCAGGAAATGACAACACACCTTTATGTGTAGTTCAGTGCCTTAAAAGACAGYGTACAAACTCGTGTCTCACAGGACTGTCTTAGGGCTTCTCAAAATGTGTAATTTTGGATGTCTTATGCAAGGTTTCAGAGAGTAAGTGCAAAGCCTAAACTTTATTTGCTCCTTAGTCTAATGATATTTTTTCATGGCAAAAACAATGTCTAACATTTCAGTCTCATCAACAGGGATATAAAGAGGAGAAAGGTTTTTYCTGCTATAATTTTCCTTCAAAACAGCTATTACCACCATAAAGAATTAGTTGTGCTTCTTGCCTGAGATACATTTGCCTGAACAAAGTTTAAAGTAAAATAATTTTCTTCCGGTTTTTTGGTGTTTGTTTTTTGGGGTTTTGGGGTTTGGGGGCAGTTTAGGGACTTTTTTTTTTTATCVGTTGGTTGGTTTGTTTTTTGCTTTTGGGACTTTTGTTTGTTGGTTGGTTTGTTGTTTTTGTTTTTCACAGATTGGAACACCAAGATCCTTCAAATTAGAGTCTGAATAGTAACTGTAACTAGTAACTGTAATTCTTCAACTTGGGAAKAATGGAAACACAATTTGTGTAAATTGTGATGTCTCCAAAGTATRGTATTTCTCTGCTGTCTTGATCCTATCCCTCACAGAAGGAATTTATGGTTCACTTGAACTTTTTGCCCATTTTGCAAACCTGGAGGTGCTCTCCAGAGGATGTGCCCAGCCAACAGAGCAGAAGGGGGGACATAAGGCACCAGAATCTTGAAAGGAACACCAAAYTGAAATCTTTAATATTTTGATGGGTGGCAAGGTAAGACAGAACACTTCTAGTGAATGATATAATTGAAATGTGAATGAAAAAGGAGTTTGCTGTTGGAAGAATCTCCAGTAGAGAAATTATTACCAGTCCTAAATATGAAACTTGTTTTCTGTAATCYACAACTTACACTGGGGCAAAGAATCCAATCCAAAAATACTTGTCAGTATTTTAAACTAATGCCATAATGAGGTCCTAACTTGATTATTCATTTTATTTAGAAATATGGCTGTACCATACTTATACATACTGAATATTTTTCTTAAGTTCCTGTCCTAAGTATTACTTGGAACAGCGTGGCTTATAGTATGATTTAAGATAGGCTTCTACTTGCTATTAAGAGATTTTGCTTTTCCCATTTTTCTTTTTTTTTTTTTCTCTTTTGAGACATTTTTATTTGAGCTTTATGCTAATCAGTCTATCAGATTGTGATATTTGGGAGAACCTCAAACATTGTCAATAATCTGATTCGAAGAGAATATCTGAGCACTTATTAGAAAAATGGATCTAGAGGTTTCTTGGGCAAACTTACATTTCCTGACAGAATTTGAAGTTTGACCTGATGTTGTCGGAGTATCAAGGATGCTACTTCTGAAGGGTTTATCTAAACATAGCTCTGAAATCCAGGGCCTGATAAATGGTATGGAAAATGAAGCAGGAATATTAGGAAAGAGGATCCATTCATTATAGAGAATATCATCCTTTCTGTSTACTTGATACAGACGTGTCTTGCAGCAAGAAATCAGTGCACGATCATACCATTTCAGACACCCTGTACTCACCACATTGAAGGGCTGAAATAATGTTGTGCAGACACTTTAATGATAACATTTCTTAACTTCTGAACATGTAACTTTCTAACCCCTGCTAGCTAGCTGTCAAAATTCAGTATTAAGTTCATGAAACTATGTCAAATAACAATACTGATACTGTAGTGTTCTCAGTCAAAAAGTATTTTTGTCATGAAAGAAGTGAAGTGAGAGTAGCTAATTATGTTTCCTTTGCCTCTTGCACTAAAATATTGAAGGTGATTCGAAGCCTTTCCAGCACTTAAGGTTGCTAAGTCCTCCCAGTCATAATGGTAGTTTTGGGGGATGAGAAAAGGTTGTCTGCAACATATCCATCTTTTTTTTCTCTTTTTGTACCATATCCTCTGTACCGAGTCTCTTTTAACACTGTTTTAGAGGTTGCTACCTCACACTTTGATTTATCCTAAACTTTTCCAAAAGCATTAGCAGATGTTCTTAAAGACAAATATTCTTCCAGTTTTGTGTGATCTCAGCTGAAAGAATATATATTAAAAGCAATAYATATGGATGTTACTTTGTTGTTCTACAACAACTTTTGTAAAGGAAACTGGAAGCTTTTAAACATAAGCAAAGAAGCAAAACTGTTTAACCACTTTAGAGATGGATAGAATACGGTGCACTAAGTTTCAGCAACTTGATTAAAGTAGTAAAAAAAGTAAAATACATGTTTTGGATCTCTTTTCTGCTTCTATTATCATCCTTTCTCCAATAAGAATACATATGTTTACATTTAGAGCTCTCCAGATTCGAGTTTCTTCTTTCTCTGTTGTCACTTCCAATCTTTGTCCATCAAAATTGTTTTCTGTAACTTAGTAATTGCTAGTCAGAGACCACACGTAGTGTTCTATATGCATTCTGGAATATGTTTCAGCTTATCTCATGTAACACTTGAGGGTATTTTTCCCAAGTGAATCTCAATGTTTTTCAGTTCTCTTAGTGTTTTACCATTTGTTTTCCTTATATTACACCAGTCAAAAATGATTGCCTTGGAGAGTTAGTTGTGAGTATGGTGGGAAAGTCTCGCTTTTTTCTTACTCACTTTAACTGCTTTAGTCTTGAAATCTAATTGTTGATGGGGTTGTACTTCTTTCATCCGGGTATGTTAAAATGAGCATTTGAGCACTTGATCTCATAAAATAGTTTTAACAAATAACATGTCTCAGTCAGAGCTAATAGTGACTGCTGTCTCAGTGTCTTAAAAACAACAAAAATGTCAAATGTAACAGRGCAAGCCACAAAATCTTTCATTTCCAGACTTGAAAGATTATTGCTAAGATTTCCCTACTGTTAGAAAAACTGTTTTTCTGCTATTCACACGTTGCTTAAACGATAGCTTAATGTGGATGTGGCAACCTGAGCTGAATATGGTACAGAGCATTAAAGCAGGCTTTAAATGATGTGGCATAAAGATACCTCATCCATCATATTATATATATCCATGCTCTATTCCTTTTTATTTTTATTTTTTAATAATTGCTTCAAACTTTACAGTACTATTTGATCTTCATGTCAAGAGAAAGAAAAGAAGGCAGAAGAATTGACAGCTTGATCCTTGCCTCCTTACAAAAGACCAACTTTTAAATTTTGACCTCTCCTAGAGGTGGATTCAACTACTCTAATAGCAGATACTTAATAGGTCTTGTTTGAACTTGAGCTTGATTTTAAGCCTCACATCCAAAGATATAGTTAGAATGTCAGGTACTCTCACTGCTTTTATTATAAACACTTCACTAGGGACATCTAATAGGCTTCCTGTGTTTGTTCATTTTGGCAGGGTACAATGGCAAAAAAGAAGGTGTAGACTTTGCTATTGGCACTACTTTAAATCTTAGGAACCTGGAGAAAATAGGATATTAAAATGTGTCCAAAAACTGGTTTCCTTTTTGAAGTACTTTTTCATCCATGCACTTCTACTGCTGTATCATAAGCCAAATACTGTTTGCAATTGACAGTGCTATCCAGCTAAGACTCTCTCTGAATTTCTTTTCTGTTTTTTGGCTGCTCCATTTTCAGTGAGTTTGATTTCACATCCAAAGAGTTGGTCTTCGACATTATACCAATTTCTCCAAATTTGTGACCCCATCACTGAGTGTGTGTATGTATATATATATATATGTATCTAAATATATATATGTATATATACATATATATATGAAATTAATATGAGATGATTATGAAATTAATATGAAATTAATATGAAATTAATAAGAGGAATTTATTACATGTGTGTATTGGACAGACAAGGAGAATACGGGGAAATAGTGAACAGTTGGCTAAATGGTTCTTTTTGAACCCTCAAAATATTTTGGAGTCAGTAGAAAATTCAAATGTGAGTCTTTCAACATTGGTAACTTGCAGTTTGTGTATTTAATTAATTATGCAGGGCAAGAGAGTCTTTCAGTATATTTGATTTCAAGGTGTAAAAATGTGACTTTCTACTGTGAAAGTTACTTTGCATTTATGCAAGTCAGCCTACTAGTGCTGTTAGGGAAAACCTCTGTTTGAAGCGGAGCTAGARGTGATGAGGACATGGCATTGACTCTAAGGAACAAACAAAGGAAGTTGTCTTTTGAAGGACTGCAAGAAATTATTCTTTGTGAAGTACTTTTATGGGAAAAGTGGGTATTCTTAGAGTATGACGGTGAGTCTGCAGCAGCTGAGATTTTCTTAATAAAATTATGCTTTATATGCCTAGTATTTTAATTTTATTCTCTTGTTTGTGATTTCTTGGTGTATCTCTAAAGCATGTATCCTCTGACTTCTGTAAACAAATACACTGTGTACATGCTAAATCCATTTTATATTGGATACACATAAATAAAAGAGGTTGTCAGTACTCTGTTTGCCTTTGTGATCCAGACAGCATAAATTTTAAATTTTAAGCAGTTCTACAACCTGTCCAATCCAAGGTGGCAATATTGTTCCACAGATCACTTTGAAGTCAAGTTTCTTCTGCCTGACCTGTTACTGTAAATTAACGGGGATTACAGTGGTAGCAAAAACGTTGCTACTAAAGAATTTCCAAAAGAAGCTGTGAGATAAACACTATGACAACTCCTACAAATTTAGGAGTTCTGTGGTATCTTCAGTTCAGTGACATGTCTAGCAAAATAGTTAAAATATTAGGCTTGTTATTCTTAATCACATAATTAATTAGCTGAGTCTTCAGATAGTATAGCAGATACAGACTTGTGGGTTTTGATGGTGTGTAAAGCACGTGAATTCAAGCTTTTGTCCTTGCTTGCCGTAACATTGTTGSTACGTTGTTGATATTTCCTGTTTAAATCTTTTATAACATCGGATAGCTTAGGGTTTCAATATATTTTCTTCTTTTATTTTCTTCTCCCTAAAAGTTTAAATAACGGTTGAAATAAAGTCCAAGTTCCATTTTCTTTTTGAAAGTGAACTGCATAGTGTAGACTCTTGTAACTAAATTCATGTATTTCTCTTATAAGACAAAAGATACATCCTTGTAACTTCTTCAGCTTCTTTTGTGACTTTATTCCTTTTACAGACCAACCACAAACACACACACATACACGAAAGCATTGCTTAGTGCTTTATAAGTAATGTTGGTAGAATTGAAATAATAGCTTTAAAATTAAAGCTAAAATAAAATGCCATATTTGAAAAGAAGTATGATCTTTAATTGGAGCGTCATATTTATGAAGAGTAAAGACATAGATATCTGGTCCTCCATGTATAGTTTTAGGAAGCATTTAATCAGGAAATCTGTATAGAAGCATACCACTAGATACATTTTTCCAGACTCCAGAGTAAAATATTATTCATCAGGAGTGCAACTAGCTCAGAGCCTCATTTTGCAACRAAGGGGCACCAAAATGTAGCAAGCCCCTTCTGTATCTTAAAATACTTCACTCACTATTTGTCTTTTTCAAAACATTCTTACTTCCAGCCTTTAAAATACTTTTTTACTCTAAAGGATAAATAAATAATTTGGGTTCTAAATTTATTTACTTACACCAGGAAAAGTAAATTCATCAAAATAAAATAGCTGTAGATTCCTACTATCATGCCTTGTACTTGAAAACAGGTATTGTGATGGTGAGCAGGAGACACAAACCACAGCATCTCTACTGTGTATGACAAACAAAGATATGCTACTTCATTTCAAACTGGATCTATGCAGTCTGTATGTCACCCTGAATTCATGTAATTGCAGAGTTCTGAATCTGGAATAAATCTCAGGACTTGTAATCTATTTTGAACAAGATTATTATGGAGAACATCTCCRTGACATGTTTCAAATTTTTCCAAAAAATCCCCCTATACCCTCTATAAGTGGCTACTTACTCTGCCTTGAATGTTAGATTTTCCTAATAGCTAAATAAATTTATTTTCCAATAACTAAGCTGATTCCTTCTTGTCCTATCCTGGCAGACTTCATAGCAGATTTTTGAACACACTGGAAGATCTTTCTCACATTTTTTTAGTTTAGCATGTTCCCCAATAATGCCCTTTCTGTCAAGCATTTTTCATAGGTTGAATGTACTTCTGAAAACGGTTATCACTCTTGTTACTTTTCCCTGAGTACTACTCAACTTACCACAAATGCCAGCCAGTATAATTGTCTCATTTGCAAATAATGCTCTAGCTGAAGCTTCATGTGATCCAAGACAATSGAGTAATTGCCTAGTGTATTTGATATAAAATATTTTTGGAAATGCAGCTCAAAATGGCATTTGCCTTTTAATACCACACTGATCTATTCCATTTATGTTCCACTCTCACTTGACATCCCCATCTGTATTACTGTTATAGCAGTGTCCAAGAAGCTGGTCTTTCTTTTTGATTATTTTTATCTTACTCCATTGTTCTTTGGAGTTGCCAGCAGCTTTGAAACAAACCTTTCTTAGCCTCTTTAAGTCTATCAAGATTGTATAAAATATGCTCTGTCACTAAAGTCATTACTGAAATTATGATCARCCTTATAATCATCAAACTTCCTCTGCTCCATGCCATGTGTTTCAAGACAGCTGAACCAAGTAGTTGTGACTCTCCTGATCTAAAGATTGTAGCTCAGTTGCAAAAAGAGTACAGATGTTATCCARTAGGAGAGAAACCAAACTAATAAAAGCTTTTCCATGACTCTTGAAATGCATTGTAGATAGCTGTACTTCTGAAGAGAATTAGCTTCTATCCTAAAAATCTTAGTGATTCAGGTTTGACTACAACCTTGCCAATAGGTTGATAAACATTGATAAACCAGTAAAGACTTGTTGAAGACTTCTCTGAAAACTGCTGTGTAAGGCCTATCTAAGATAACAGTTTCTGAGGATGCTAAGGACTCTGGCTTGACACAGCGCTATAGATTAACAGCATTAGTCAAAACTAGATCTCCTGCAATGACATATGCTCAAGTCTGAAAAATTTATTCCAAATTTCTTGGTATATCATGCACAGCTTCCTTCTTTGTAAAATSACCCTAAGAACAACACCTCAATGTTTTCCTGTAGTGTGTCTTCAGAGAGTCTTGGATGAAAGCTGTTATATAGGCATAAACGTAGCTGTTTGGTAAAGTGAGTGAAAGCAGGGATGTCTTTTTCACTGTCTTGCAGACCACTAACCACAGTAAAGATATTTGGCTGGCCCAGAAATAACATGTGATACTTGARTCATATCCAGGCTGGGGATTTTTTAAATCATGGTATCCTCAGGAAGCAATAATTTTAGGACTGGGGGCAGAATGATTTTTTGGTTTTCTTGTAAATCTTTCAAGATGTTAATTGTGATTACAGTATGAAATTGGAGATCTATCCAGTGTGATATTCAGTAAATGCATTTCATATCACAGACAAAATTAGAAATTTGTGAAGCTTACATGACTGTTCAGAATAGAAAAGTATTTGTTTGCAGAAATGGGGTTTTGTACAAGAATAAAAGTCAAACAGCAGAATCAGACACCTTTCAGGTCTAGGCTGCTCAAAGGTAAATGCACTTGCAAAGCTGCAAAGATTCGAGGTATATGAGATGAAATTAATTTGTCTCACACTAACAGTATTAGATATCTGAATTTGCCTTTTAAAAATTGATTAGCATATAAAATTGGCTGTAATATTCTCTGTTAGTASAGAGGCTCCAGAATAAATGCTTTCCAGCAGGGAACACAAATTCTGGACACAGGGAAGTGTGGGTCTGCAAAACAAATCTGTTAGGTAAGTCAAGAGTGTTAAATAAATTCACATTCTATTTTAATGTAGAATTCAGGCAGCAGGGCATACAAGGAATGGACGTACTTCTTCCCTGCTTGGTATTGTAGTGGTGTTCACCTATCTTGAGAACTTCCCTCAATCATTTGTCATTCTGCTGGCAGTCAGGTTTCCATGCTGAGAGCTAGGAAGGAAAATATTTATGATTGAAGAGACATGCAGCTGCTATTACTGATCCTGAATAGTTTATTTTGGACACCCTAGATTATTTCTTTTCTTTTTTGCACACTTTTGGGTAAAAGGTTGGGTGTGTGCTTGAAAAAACAAATCCCAGATGAGGGTGGAGAATGCCCATTTGTTATCTATTCTGTGTGCTGTTTAGGCAATGTAGTATATTTGAGATAAACAGCAAGATGGAAAACAATGTTACAGTTGTTACTTTAGACAAATAGGTATATTTTCTTTGATTTCCACAAATGTAGGTCTCTTYAGTGTGAGGCCCCAGAATGAAAGTCAGACCAGGTTAGAGTCTGTACTTTAAAAAAAATTGCAGAAATTTGCTGCATATTTTGAATATCTTAGTTTTTGTGGTATATAAAACTAAATTCTGTCTTTAGTACCCCTAAATAACTTTGATAGAAGGTCAAAAGAGTGGAAATTGATAATATTAAAAATTTTGTTGAATGCATGAAATGAACAAAAGTACCTGCTTTCAGTTCACTTAGAATGAACTAAGTGAATCCATCTCAGGAAGTATTTACTTTTCAAGTACATCAGGGAAGTTGATATTGTCTAGTAATGCAGTTTACATTATTCTTAGCAGATCAGCTGCAAAAAGTGGTTGATCAACAAGCAAAATTATACAAAAAAAATACACTGATGTTTAAGCAGGCATTTTAAAGAACACCAGTGTACACCAGTCTTTCAATTCTCAGTACCTGCTAGTACTGACAGCTGTCCTTCCAGACAACTGATACGACTCAGGCACGTCGTTCCATCCTACTGCAGTTTCTTTGGTGAGTACATGGAATTGCTCAGAATGCTTGTCCCAATGTATTTCCCTTTGGTACCAATCTAGTGCTTCCAAGGGAGTTACTTAACTATGTACTTCTTCCTCTTGTTCTAGTTGGGTGGTTTTCTCATGGTTTCCTTGGCTTCTGCTTTTCCAGTCACCATAGACAGCTGTATTYTCAAATTTTCTCTACTTCTTTTCCTATTAGATGGTAGAATCTCCAAAGACTAATAATGTTGAGTACAGCTTCTCTTTTAATCCTCACGCCACATATCTTTCACTCTCATCCCTTCTATCCTGAGATACAATTTCTTCCATCATTTRAAAATAGGGAAGATGATGAAGTATTTAGATTAAAGAAAATAAACACAGAAAACTATAAATTACTACATTAATTTTCCACATAAAATAATTTATATAATGTATGTGACATTAGTAAATGTACTTCTTACTTTGGAATGTTTTTTATTAGTATCAAGCATGTTTTCTGGATCAAATATACCATCAAGTTAACATATATTATAAATTCTTTCTATCAACAAAAATATTACTCAAGATGGCACTTGTTTTTACATATTGAAAAATATTTTATTTACAGCTAGAGGTACACGCTCAATCTGCAAATACTAGAAGCAATTACTCTAGAGGAGGAATGTCTCTTGGGCACACCCAGGGATTCTTGAGAAAATTGGGTTCAACTTTGTTTTCCTAGATTTTTTTGTGTGACCTGAGCCAATGAAGCTCTTCATAGTTCAGTTCCTCCTGTGTCACATGGGTGTTACAAGAAGTTTCCAACTCACAGGAGTAGAGATCTGTATACTCAGCTGAATGTATGAGATTAAGACAGCACTCATTACATATATTCCACTGGAATACAGCAGCTTTTGACAAAAAGAAAAGCTTTTCATCTGCACAGGATATCAAGCTTTCGTGGAATTCTGTGCAAATCTTGCCAATTTCTGCTTCAAATATGTGGTGCATTTCCTGTCTTTGTTATATCTCCTCTAAACATAGAGGAGGAAATATTTTTATGAAATTATAGGAATATTCTAAAACACTCCAGAGTACACTTCTGCTGTTAGGAAGAGCACAATAAAGATAGAAATTACATAGCAAAGACACTGCTGAGATGCAATAGTGAAAAGAGTAAGGAAAAAGCTCAGTGTACAGAATCCATTTAATRTCTTGTAGCAAAGGCAGACAAATGGTGATTAAGGTGCAAGGCAAACTRATCATGCTTGTGATAAATGAAAGGAAAAAAATTGAACATATAAGGAAGTATAAAAGGTGAAGCAAAAGGAATAGACAACAGAGGAGGAATCTCTGGCACTTATTCCAAGTTTTACTTTTCACATAATTTTTCCAAGTAAAAAGTAGTATCTGATCGCTGTTTCTAATATAGTAACTTAATCTTTTTCCACAATTCGATTTACACATTTTCTTTCCAAATATGAAGCATTTATTCACCTCTCATTCAAATCTTGTACAGAGGATTTTTTACATTGTGTCTTGTTTTTCACTGTAATCTCATTTTCTTGCCCTCAAACAACTTTTTTCCAATTGCTTCCAAGCCAATCTTTGATGCTTTTAAATTTCATTTGCACTTAGTTCTATATGTTGAAGAAATATTTCCCTTAAGATTTTAACACTATCAAAAAGCAAAATATGTACAACATAGATATTTGGTCAAAGCAATTAAATTATTTTGTATTGAAGAACTAGCATGCACAGTGCTATGAGTTGCACCACGTAGTAAAATAAAATGCCATGGCAATGGTCATGATGTTTTAAATGGTCATGATGCTTTTCTTCCTTCCCTAAAAAATATGATTAAAAAAAACCATTCAAATCAAACTAGCAAACAATTTGCCTTTCTAACATTTGGAAGCAAAAGGGGTTCCTGATCAATTTATTRTCTACTTTAGGACCATTTACTTTATATTACTTCAGAATATGACTTCAGAAAAAGACTTTGCATCAAAAGACATCAAAAGACTTTGCAGCAATAGAAAGTTTTCTAATAACTTCCTGAATAATTACTGRACTTCCTTCCTTCCTTCCTTAATGAAAGCCAGTCTTTCATACAATACTCAGAGAAGGCACTGAGTACATAGYGGACAGTGCCAATTCACCAAGGCGAGTGAAGAATTTGGATATAAAGTCATTCAGTCTTAGGRGAAAATCTGCAAGGTGGCAAATTTCAAGTGGTTAGAAAGAGAAGTATCAATAGAAACCAGCAAATTTTAAGAAAAAACATGACAAATTTTCAAGGGGATGAGGAAGAGAATCGGGGCCCATCAGGAATAAGGCAGCTATTGTCACACGGCATGGATGGACAGGAGACACAGAGAAGACACGGATAGGCATTTTGTTAATTGCTGAGAGACTGATACTGGTAGAAAAAAGATTGTGTTAGGATTAGTTGTAGGGTCACCAATTATGGAAAATATCTGGAGGACAATGCAAGTGGTGAAACATTTAGCCTGCTAGAAATCCTAGAAATTTKTAGTCTCTGTTTCAAAGAAGCTTTTTTCACAGAAGTTATGTACTCCCTAAATATCAATGAAAAATAGCATGGAGAGACCAAGGAGCTACCACAAACACAAGTAGTAAGTAATGCAGAGGGCACCAGAGAAGAAAAAGCTCAGGCCTGTAGAAATCAACTGAGAGTCAGAGAACTCAACCTGAGAGGGAACCCTAGAAGACAGGTATAAAATCCCATGGAATTTGTTATGTATTCTTTCATATTGCCTATGTAGGCATGAGTTGAAAGTATTCCTTATTTTATAAAAGGTCATTCCATATCTTTGAAGTTGGAAAACATTACACTAATTGAAGAGGTTAATCGCTTGTTAGAAACCCATCAAATGTCAATGCTGCATTATGAGAAACAAAGCTTCAAGGACATAAACTCTCAGGCTTTTGCTATTCAAAATAGGGCTGATTCTACTCCTCAGGATGTCAAATTGCTGTGAACTACTATTTCCTTGGCTAAAAGACCTGGTCTTGATAAACTTCTGTCCTCCTGGTTAATTTTTGTGTCCCTGTTCTTCCCCCTCCCTGAACCTACTACTTTTGTATATACCTTAAGGCTGGTTAGTGTCTAGTCAGAATAAGTGGTAAGGAAATGGAAACAAGGATTTTTCTTGCGTGCTCTGCTCAAGGTTTTCAGGGAGTGGTTGAAAGTTCTCCCTGTGAATATCTATAGCTGTGACCAAGAGCTCAGGTATATTCCGTAGTTGCTGTATCCTTCATGTCTTTGCACACTTCCCAGCAATATTGCAATCATTTTTTATTCCAGAAGTGAAGGTTTGTCACCACAGGAGGGTCTTCATTTTTGGTGAAGAAAAGTGGGTTTAGTGGAAATCTCACTGATCTCCTGGGCAGAGTGACATTCAGGCTTCTTATGTGGGATTAAACAATAAGGAAAACAATTATAATGACTGAAAAAGCATATATATCAGAACTCTGMGTGACTGACATGAGGCCAACTGCAAAAAATATCTGGTTGTGCTTAAGAAGAAAAGGCTAAACAGTAAAATTTCTTTAGTTACAGTGGATTTTTTGTCTTTGTTTACTCTTGATACWGGCTAAGAAAGAATAAAGAACGAGTCAGGAAATTGCTTTCCAGAAAGAAAAGGAAAGGGGACATCTTTGAACATAAGTACAAGATCACATAGCCTAATCTGCCTCCAAGAGAGCAGATATTTCTAGGGGAAAAAAATTCCTCAGAGATCCYAATGACAAAGATAAACCTTTTTTAGAAACTTCTGTTTCTCACATCAAAAACTAGCAAGTGGAGTAGCAAGAGAGGCTCCTGAGTAAACTGAGACCCCGAATGAGCAGTATCGAGACTGTTCAGAGAGAAGTAAAGATCATCCAATTCAGTGTGCCAAAGCATTTTTAGCTTACATCCCAAGTTTCTTCTTTGCACTCTGCTGAGGCTTTTGCCAAATCCCTCCATACATTAAAAATACTAACCACACTCCGTACTTGCTTGACGGGCTGCCTATCTGTAGAGAATACAAATTCAGCCTGGATTCCAGGGTTTTGCAGCACATAAAACAGTCATATACAAGGATGACCAGTAGTGATTAGGCTATGGTGCTACACAGAAGTTCCTCAATGTGATTTGAATTAATTGATTTATTAGTAGCAAAATAGCCGGGTGGGTCAAGCTAATTAAGACTATGATTGCTAATTGCCAACACTGGGGACAGTATGAGCTGCAGAGGCAATAGATACAGTCTGTTTGTAACAGCTCAGCTAAACAGAAAAAAAATAAGGAAGAAGATGTTGCTGAGAGGAAAGTGTGAGTAACAGTAGACCCCTTTCAGATGAGGTGAAAGCAACCAGTCCTATAACGAAGTTCTGTCACTCCTCATCTAGTGGCCTCCAAAGTGCTGTGAGTACAAAATAATCCATGGTGCAGGAAGAAAGTACATTTTGTACCATTAATAAATAAAAATTAAATATTTAATTTGTCTTTATATCATCCTTTTAAAATTTAGATTTTAAAGTATTTTATACATAATGTATTAATAAAGTAGTGCATGCATATAATTATAAATTATATAGGGGTGCATAATCCAAAAATTAGCTTAAAATTCAGAATAAGCTTTTCTCAAGTTTCTAGTTTTCAGAGTATTTCAGTCTCTGCTATTCTGGATGATTCCAGGTAGTTTGGCTCCCAGGTTAGGTGTTTAAAGGAAAACAGAAATCCAACGTGGTTCGTGTAAATCTGACATGTATGTACATTTAAAATTGTGTTTCTTTATAATGCTTTATAAATCATACAATACAACTGTAGGGCCAAATGGACCCAAATGATTTTTATTGTCAGATTGTCTGACTAAATGCCCTGGAGAAAGTGCTGAGAATGTACAATCTAAATCTGGAAAATCTATTTTAATATGTCTTTATGACCATAGCTGTATTAASCCTAAAACAATCCAGATAGGATGTAGTTTGTAGAAGGCTGAGGTTTTAAAAACTTGATTTTTTAGATCAAGGAATTAAAAAACCCACAACATATTTCTAGCTATGGAATTACTGTGGAAAATGTTCAAAAGCAATACCAATGTTGTAGTTTTTGAAACATCTCTTATTCTGAACCCAGATCTTTTATGATGAATTAATTTCATAACATATGCATATTTTATACTGAACATTGGGTTCTTCCCATTTCTTTCTTTAACAAGTACTGCATAGTTCTGGATGTTCCTGTTCTTAATGTCCCTTTCCTTTTTTCTCATTATGTATTCCCCATACTTCTTCTTTATCAAGCACTACAAAGTTCTGGAAGTTCCTGTTCTTAATGTCCCTCTCCATTTTTCTCACCAGCAAATGAACCAGCAAATTTATTCCTTTTCAAACAAGATTTCTATTCCTTCCAGTTTGCCTGCCAAAACTGATAATCTCCTTGGACGCTGGCAMATGTGTTTTAGAGTGAACCATTTTCCAGAACTTACTCACATGTTGATAGTGACACTCTGAAAATGGGTGTTATCTTTTGTTCTCTTGTCTCAATAGCTTGACTGAAGTTTCAGATAAATATTCAAATTCGTTCTAAAAGAAAATTTGCATGACCATTTTTTTCTTTGCCGTATCTTAAAAGCCAAATGTAAAATGCTATGTCGGGTTAAAGGAAATTTGATTAATGATAGATTCTAATGAATAAAGATATTTGTATCATTGCTTACTTAAATGTAATTCAATCTSTATCACAAATCATTTTTTCCAACATGCATGGCAGGTTTGTGGGAGGCATCTTTATTTCCCATTTTATTGTATGTGTTTATTTGGTGTTTTTGTAGTTCGTTTCAGTTCACTTAGCTGGTATAGGATCTTTCCTCTATGGTGCCACCCCCTCATTTAATTTTCTCAGTGAGAGAAATTCTTATCCTGAAGAAACTGCTAGGATCAGAGTTTCCTCAGCAGTTTTTTTTTTTTTCTGATTCTTTATGTGTTCTCTAACAACACATGCTTTTTGTAGTGACTTATAGCAACTTACTTATAGAAACATTATTTTGTAAATAATAAACATTTCAAGGATTATTTCTTTTCAAGAGAGGTTAACAATATTTGACAATTCTGTGGAATTCTCTCTGCCTTACCTTCAGTCTTATCTTTATTTTCCTGAGCATAAAATGCTAGGCAAGGTTCTTCTCAGTGAAGTTCCTGTGGGATTTTTAMGTGCATTAATTCACTAACCAAAGTAAATGAAATTTATTATCTGTGTAACCTTTCTATCCCAAAACATTAGTTTTCATCCTTTTTTTTTAATCTTATTTTGATAGTTTGCTGCCAAAGGATCTGTGTATAGACTTTCCTGATCTCCCCATATGTCATTATGTTCGTGTTTCTGTGCTGCCGCACAAGTTGTCAAAGATGCCACATTTTTTTCAATTTCTTCCTATTTGACACATCCCTGGCATTTATTTCTCATTCTGTTTTTTAAAAGGCTTAACTAGATGTCTTTTTTAAGCTACTGCAGTATTCATTCCTCACTTGATGGATATTATGTATTAGTTTTTACCCCTTCTGTACTGAAAATAGAAGAAATATAAATGTCACTTTCTGACCTCATGTCAAGACCTTATGGTTTCTTTTGACTTGTTACTTCAGAAATATTTTGGTTTTCTCTTTAGGATTTTTGCTTCCATTAGGGATGCACTGAGAGCCTGAACTCTCTGCTGWTAAGCTGAGAGGGTGTTGTATGCTTTAGGAGCTCTGTAGGTACTGATGTGGACTGCTTTGAGATATCCCCCTGTATAAGCTCCAGCTTGTTCAAAATGCTCAAAGCAGCATTCTTACTAATGCTTTGGCCTCASACAACATTGCTTAAATAGTGGTGTAGGCAACACTTTTTTCTACTCTTGCAAGAATATATTTTGGCTTGAAAAACAATGGTGTGACATGGAACATCCTCTCTCCAGGTCTGCTGATTGTGTGCCTGCGTTCACCTCCTGATGCCTTAGAGTGCTGACCTGTGGCCTGACAACTCAGATTTGTTTGAAGCTTTGTATCTCTCTCTGTCTTTGAGCTACTACACTCCTCCAAGATAGAACTGAGTGTAGTCTATGAAGGGATAAGATGTATCAYGTACTTCAGGTTTAGATAGAGCTCAAACCTCAGTGGATCCCTTTGGCTCAAGCTGATTAACTGATCTCTGTGATTAATACCTGCAAACTGTCTTGGCAGACCCATCTGAAAGGTGCTATTTAAGTATAATGGGCATTATRCATGCAAAACTGGTTCAGGATTGTTTTTCTGTAGGAACAAAAAATATTGGATTTTTATTGTTATATATAGTGGAACAGAGTACAATATTGTTCTATTTGACCTCTGTCCCCTAGTGAGCTTTCTTTTTTTTTCTTTCTTTCCRAGAGAGTGACAGTTTCCTCTTTAGACTTTTAATTATGTCTCCAAGGACCTTCTACATTAGCAATGGTGGTGGCCATTTACCATTCTACCCAGCTAGATTCTACACAGGCTACAGCAAGTTTTGTAAAGAAGATTTTTGTATACATTTAAACTTCTATAGAGTTTGGGGCTTTATTTGAGTAATGTAATGTCTGAARTGGTCAAGCAATTCTTTTATCCAGCTACAGAAAAAATTGACACATGATTGTGTTAACATGGTCTGTTCAGGTCATGGATCTGAGCTCAATGTGTAAATTAAATTGTTTCTCAACAAGTCTGCTAATGGCATTGTCTTTGTGAGGTGATCTGATCAGGTTCCTCTCTCTTCAATCTCTGCTATAGTATTTGAGTAGCTCATAAAATCACGCACTTCAGGTATCTCTTTTCCTCMTCTTTAGGATTAGCATGAAGAGTTCTGCATTAACTTCCCTTGTATCTTCTTGCTTTCCATTAATTCTATCACTCCTTTTCATTGCATYTCTAGATACCTTTCCAAGCTACATGCTGAGAAAAAATTGTGCAAGGCATGCATCTTCCTTTTCACTCAAAAGTGCTTCCTGAAAGTCTATTCCCCCCTGAAGTCCAGACAGAAAATGTCAGACATTCTTCAGACTTCCATACAGCRTATTTGCCTCACAGCAAATTTGTTTGAGGTTTATAGCAAAGGTAGTGTTGTGCAACATTAAAAAAAAATAGAATTAAATATAGAATCTAATAAGATGGCCCTAAAACCTATGAGTAACCCTATTATCTCACTATCAAAACATGTCCTTAAATTCTTRTGTTTTGAGTTCCTCTTACCTCTGTGTCATAATCAGAACATAAGGTCTAACGCAGAGTAATTTTTAAGGAATTTCAGGCTGGTACTGCCTTTTCAAGGTTGTTATGAAAAAACATACTGTGCACATGTAAAAACACATGGACTTAGTGAAGGTGCTTTATTTTGTAAGTCACATCTGAAATGCTAATTCCTTTTATTTAAAAAAAAGTTTCAGTCTGGACAAGCTGTGAAAACAAGGGTAGTTCCAACCCAAGATAGTTACTATGCCCAGGTAGTTGTGGTGAAAGAGAAGACCCCCCTCTTCTGGCATGAATTGGAGTAGCTCTTACCAGAAGATGATAAAGTWTGTTCAAACATATGTTTTGATCAGAAATAGGAATACACCTAATATTAATATCTGTGTAAAAAATATCTCTTCCTCCATCATGTTCTCTGAACTTTTCTCATTTCACGCTTACACAAACTTAGTCCTCCACACCAGCTCACTCCATGAGCATCAAAAGTGTTCTAGCTTCTTTGCTAGACATTGAACATGCAGTGTGTCATGGACAGATTATTTTTGCATATTTGTTTTCTGGTTCAGGACAAAACATCTGAAGAGCTCTCTATTCCAAGCACAGAGTGAACTGAGCACTGACATTAAAAATATGCCCTGCAGTCTTGATAACTGTAGAAGGAAAAGCCTTTTGACAGACAAATTGTCTTTATTCAGGCAATATTACTTGCTTCATTCTTCCCTGAAGGTGACCAACAATTCCAGCCTCTGAAAGAACACTTTTGCTAAAGATGTTCAGAAATCCTTCTGTACCCAGCATTTCAATTGTTCTGTAAGTGCAAGGTTTTCTCTATGATAAATGTGGCAGTGAAAATTCTGTCCCAACCACATTTCAAAACARATAACTGTTTGTGTTTTTATCATTATCTCTTTTGCTGCCAGTAGTAAAGAAGCAACATTTACAAGGTTTCCTTTTGTTTATTTTTAAATTTTGTGTTATCTTTTATTTCTCACCAGCCTTTACAATTCTTGAGTTAAATGTAGGTAGATGGAATTCTTCCCTATTAGATCATATATTTCACTCTTTGTAAATTCAATATAGGCTAACTTTCTCTACACCCTAATGGTTAAAAAAAACAACAAAGCAGTGAGAAACATTCACATTCCTCCTGTATTGCTGGATGAGCAGCTATTTTGCTTTAGTTTTAAAAATTGAAGTCATAGATGGAGAGAAATGTAATGCTGTTTAGTGTAATTCATCTGTAAGGTAGGATATTCCCTGACTGAAAAATGGGATGACTTTAAAGACCAATGGTGTATAGTTGCCCCATTTCTATGCAGTAATACACAAAATAATATATTTCTTTCCAGCACACAGTTAAGGTGTAAAACCCAAGCATTGGTACTCAGGTAAGTAGTGGAAATAGAATGGCAACCATTATGGCAAATACTGAAGTGGCACGGAAATTTATCTTARAAGAAATAGAAAAACCCCTGGTTTTCAGCATATCTCTTCTGTATATCAGAAAATTCATATAGTTTTTATATCTATTATACTTTTTAATTCCTGATTGCTATGTCAAGTCTAAATAATATGAAATTACTATTTCCATTTTTCTGTTCTCAATGTTTTCACTACTTTCACTTYTATTATCCATATCCAAATAATAACTAATCTTTGTTTGACTTTCCTATGTGAAATCTTAACAAAGAAAGAACAAAAATCATAAACATCATCTCTGTGACCCTTCTCTAGATTTTTGTCATGACTTCTCAAATTGTGAGTACAGTTCTGMTTCTTAAATCTATTGTTTAATTGGTGCAGTTTTCAACCACTACAAAAAAGGAATTTGTATTGGAATTGCTATGTTAATGGGTAAGATGAGAACTTCATTTTCTTCTGAATACTTTCACACTTTACTGAATTAATCCACTTTGTCCCAAATAAACTCTGTTTTTGAAAGAAAGATTAGATTTAATCTTGAGAATAAATGGCTGTTATATCAACCMATGTCTCTCTGAAGTCTTCAATTACAAATGCTTAACAGTTGTAGTTGAACTCCAGTAAAATTAAGTCAGCCACAATTTTGGAGGGGTAAAAGATTACTTGGAGTAGAACAGTAAGCCAGAAAAGAAATCAGCTATGTATTTCTAATTATTTCAAAGCATGCTTTGGTTAAGAAGAATTTTTGCCCTGGGGAAGCCCATGAAGGACAGACATACAGTRTAGAGTACAACAAAGATGATAATGCTGCATTAATTAGGAATCTGTCATAAAACTGGAACTATGAAAAAAAGAACCTTGATCCACAAATGTATTAAAACTAATTGTTAGAGAACAGCAGATTAGTAATTGATTGTGTCTACAGTTCATTCATCTTCATCTTCTGGAGTGTTTTTGTGAAGAMCACATTGCACTTCTGCCTGCAATATTTAATGAATTGTTCATCAAACCTTTTAAAAGCCATTAGAAATGTATAAAATTACTTTTTACTTGCTTATCTAATGTTAGGTCAGTTTTTGATTTCTCAGTATTATTGCATGTTTGAAGGTGATTGTGAGCAATTCTCAGCAGGTGAGTTAAAGAAGTGTTTTATCTCCTATGAGAATGAGGCTAAGCCTGTTGTGTTGCTAAACAGTTTTAAAAGGTTTGAAAAATATATTCCATTTTACTGATGACTTCAAGTGACTTTAGCTGTTTTACAGCTTAGTTTTTAAAGGTCTTCTGCATATTTCAATGGATTCCAAGGATTTCAATGGTTGTTCAACACCAAAATGCTTCAGAAAATGAGTCCTTATWGTGTGATGTCTTTAGTTTACTTTCCGTAAACATCCTGCTCTAACAGGTGTGCCAAAAGACCATTGTTATGTATATATAGTAGTATACACAGTATTACTATATTAATACAGACATTAGCCTGTGTGATGTTCAGTTTTACTAAAAAAAGAGGTTTGTAGTAATTAAACAGACTGAGGTTCTCTCAAAACAACGAGAGTCATTTTCTTTAGGACTTTGAATACTCTAGAATGTTCTTATTCAAGACAAGGAATTCAGATAGTCACACAATTTGCCCCTGCATGAAAGAAGGCAAGTAGTGTCCTCAGCTGCCTGAGGAGGATTGTTGTCAGCAGCTGGAGGGAGGTGATCCATCCCCTCTGCTAAGCACTCTTCCTAATGCACCCCAGGACACCACTGGCCTTCTCGGTCCCCAGGGCACACTGMTGGCTCATGGACAMCWTGTTGTCCACCAGGGYYCCCAGGTCCTTCCCCACAGAGCTGCTTCCCAGCAGATCAGCCCCAGYCTGTGCTGGTGCCTGGGGCTGTTCCTCCCCAGGGCAGGACCCTGCATTTGCCTTTGYTGAGTTTCAGACAGTTCTTCTGTGCCCCTCTCTCCCCTGTCGAGGCCCTTCTGCAGGGCTGCTCAGCCCTCTGGGCTATCGGCCACTGCTCCCACTCTGTGACACAGTGACCCTGCTGAGGAGCCATCTGCCCCTTCATCCAGCCACTGATGSARAACTKRMACAATATTGCACCCAATATTGACCCTGGGGACACCACTGGTGACAGAGCCAACCAGACCCAGAGCCACTGACAGCAATCCCCYGGGATCTGCTGTTCAGACAGTTCTGACAGGCTCCACCTCACTGYCCCYYCSTCCAGGGCACACCTCCTGAGTTTGCCACTGAGGTTATWGTGGCAGACAGTGTCAAAAGCCTTGCTGAAGTCCAGGTAGGACAATATCCACTCCTCTCCCCTCATCCATCTATCCAGGCAKCYGTTYCAMTGTGGAAAGAAATCAGTCTGGTCACACAGGATTTCCCTTTGCTGAATCCATGCTGACTACTCCTGATCTCCTTCTTGTCATCCATATGGAAAGAGACAGCCTCCAGAATGAGGTGTTCCATCACCTTTGCAAGGATTAAGGTGAGATTCACTGCCTGGTGATTCTTTGGSTSTTCCTTTTTGCTCTTTTTGAAGACTGGGGTGACATTTGCWTTTCTCCAGTCCTCAGGCAYCTCTCCTGATCTCCATGACCTTCCCAAGATGACTGTGAGTGGCCCAGCTGTGGTCTTTGCCAGCTCTGTCAGCATTCATGGATGCATCCTGTCAGGATGGTTGATGCCAGGATTGCCTAGGTGTTCCCAAATTTAATACTCCTTGATCCAGGGCAAGCCCTCCTTTCAACATTCTTTTACTGTGGTCTCCTGGTTCAGAGATTCCTGAGGGCTGGTCTTGTCTAGTTTATGATTTTTAGTCTTACTATGACATGATTTCAGGAAGTATGAATTGATTAATTCTGTTGAATAGAAAACTTGAGACTTACCTTTCTTGTAACATCATTCAATTCTTTAATAAACATATGAATAAAGATATGACTCAGAATCACACTTATGAGTACTCAAAATTTAGTGTCACTATATGGAATCCAGAATATGGAGATGACAGTATCGTCACAATAAGATAGTGAGAAAAAAGAAAAATTGTCTGTTGGGACTACACACAGCTAAGCATGTCAGAGAGTTAACTTGAGAGTATCTTGATGACTTTTTAAAGCTTACATACTTCAGAATTGTATTTTCTGTTACCTCAGATATAGTAATTTTTTTTTAGCAAAATTATCTTGGTTTTGTGAATAAGGGCAAGAAAAATTGCACTGGACAATAAAAAAATTCTGATAATTCTTTTTCTCATCAACACTGTGCATTAATGACTTAGAACCCAACAGAAAACTGACCTTTGCTTTGGAATGATTATTATAATATAATATAATATAATATAATATAATATAATATAATAGTATATAATATAATATAATAGTATATAATAGTATATAATATAATATAATATAATATAATAGTATATAATATAATAGTATATAATATAATAGCATAGCATAGTATAGTATAGCATAGTATAGTATAGTATAGCATATTGTTATTTATTTCTTTTCTTATCTTGAGGTGAAGCTCTTGAGGACACTCAAGAAGGGCTCTGTCATGACATAATGGAATTTATGAAGAAGGAATTGGGTGCTGATGGACAGCAGAAGTGGAAAGAGGAAAGACAGAAGAGGTTAGAACAATGACTGCAGTTGGATCTTGAGGCCAAGGCTGGAAAAGGAGTCCTCCATACCTCTTCTTCTCCCAGTGTCCATTTCTGTGTTATGGAAAGAGAGATTGCATCAACAATAGTCTGCTTAAGAGCATGATCCTATTAAACAACCTGACCACCTGTTTCGTGAAGGAATCAAAAACCCAAGCAAAACTAAAATAAGATGAAACATGAGTAGCGCCATCAGCAATCTTTGGCTCAGTAAGTGCAGACTGCATGCCTAAAAAACTAGAATTATCATGTTTAATTGCCCTGGAGTTATTGTGTTATTCTGCACAGGAGCAGCATTGTAAAAGTTTGTAAAACACTATTTGCTAACAGGTTTCATGGTGTTTACAGAGGACAGAAAAATGCAAATACAAAGGGTATAAAAATATCAAGTTCCATTTTTGCCAAGACCCATCCTTTGCTTTCACCTAATCCTACCATTTCTGGCTTTGAGTTTTATTCATTCCTCTATCATGCATGCCTCTAAACAGCTGTCTGTCTCTTCATCTGTAGACTTTCCCCTCTRCTACTGCTGCCTAAATTACAAACTCTGAACGAGCTGAGTTTTGCACCCCTGAGCAATGCTTCCTTCCAAGGTCTGCATATACCTATCCAAATCTCTTTCTCTGCAACTTGTTTTCTGCCTGGCTTCTGTAATGTTTTCTTTTATCTTTCTTGCAGTGAGTTCTATTTTGACCACTTACCTTTTCCGATTTACACAGAAAGAGGCATCTGGCAATGCTGCACAGATATACGACATTCAGCTTCAGTTACTGGCTCTAGAAATGCAAAAGGAGATGCGTTGCTTGGCCCAAGGTTTGAATATACCCTTTATAGACATATATAGTAGGTCTGAAAAGATATTTAGCCAGTTAGTTAGAAAGGTCTAATGGGTTTCTCTAAAAAGTGTCCACCAAGCATATGCTTYTTAAAGCTTATCAATTGCCACTGCTTGGAAAAAAATGATAGACTCCTTCTCTAAACCGTGTATGACTGAAGCTAATGGCAGAACTCATGTCTTCCCAAAAAAGTGAATCTGATAGTGAATGTCATCCTGGACGGATGGCGGAAATTAGAGTGCAAACTTGTGCGACAGATAAAATGGTATTTAATTGCATGAAAAAATAATGCATTTTTGTAAAAATAATTTAGTTTTTGCCKTACTAATAGCTGTTTTAAAAACAAGGTTGTAGTATGTGCACATGTGTGTGCTTATGGCCTTATAATGAACTCTTGCCTTTATTTTTTGCTGTGTGGTCTGGAGTGTACATTTCCCTTTGGTTGAGTTTATGGAGTACTGTGTAAACAAACACTCTTTTAAAAAATTGTTCTGAGAACTGTTACATTCTCAGCTTTGCAACTGAACTTTGTCTTCTTGAGGCTGTAATATTGTTTGTGATGAGAGTCTATGCGGGAACAAAAAATAAACCCAAACCAAAACAACATAACAGCTTAACTGTGGTGACTGCAGGCAGCTGTAACCCCAGTGGAAAGGCACTCCACACACAGAGCACCTGTGGGCAGTCTGTGCTAAGACTTCTCTTGGAACATTTAAATTACTCTGACTCAAATTCTCTCTCTTTTCCATGGAAAATTAGTTTGTATAAGATGGATGATAGTAAACATTTTGTATTTATTTAACCATTTATTTAGGTTATTGATGACCTAGAAAGTATACCAAACAGGGAGAATGTGTCAGGCTGCAGGCAGGGACAGATGCTCCCTGGCTCACAGAGGCAGCACCCAGCTGTGTTTCAGGCAGGGACCAGGATGGGCAGGGCAAGGATGGGACATCAGCCCAGAGGCTGGGCAAAGCAGGGCTGAGGGAGGCTGGTGATCAGCTCTGCTGCAGCTTTACTGGGACAGGAGCTGGTGGCCCTGACGGCTGACATAGGGCATTGGCTGACATAGGGCATTGGCTGACATAGGGTGCAACTGGGCATCGTGCAGGGCAGGGCGAAGCACAGGGAGAAGGTAGACACTGCTGGTAAGCTCTGTCAGTGCTGTGAGGGCCCTTAGAGAATAGAAAACGTGCTTTAATTTGTATTGTAAATAAAAACAAATGCATAAYAAAGTTTTTAGGAAGGGAAAGAAAGTCCAGAGAGACAACTTTTTTTCCACTACCTTTCTTGTAACTACTGAATTTCAACAAGAAAACTAAGTGTTTCAAAAGTCAGATAGAATCAGTATTCACATAATTATTTTACTCATTTAGAGAGTCAACCTTAAATTAGGAGTGCATATATGGAACATATATGGAGAGATCAGACAATACTACAATAAGCACTGTGTCAAATCTAATTAYGTACCAAATTTTTAAATTATGGATTAGTCTTTCTCTGCTGTGGGTGAATGTTCAAAATCAATGGTTTACTGTGGTTGAGGAAAATTTCTATGCAAGTGCCAGATATACAGGAAATTATACAATGGTGTCTAGAGACCTTCAGTGTATACTATTCTTTGCAAAAGAGCATTGAAATAAGGGCTTGTGCAAGTTTTACATTTATAAATCCTTAGTTTTTGTACAAAGAGATACCTGCTGTCTAGGAATTCACAAGGTTGTCTTAATTCTTCCATACAACCRTACAACCACAAAACAACCCAGGTTGGGCGTGCCCTCAAAAGATCTCCTGACCTTCATGGGAAAGGGAACATGGAATATACAGTATCCTGTTCAATCATGAGACATTTATTTCTTTTATTATTTGGGCCACACTGTCTTTCATTTCTTTTCTTTTAAACCAACTTAAGTGATTATTTTCATAGTGGTAGTGGTAAAATCGTGGCTGATACGGCTAGTTGATGGCAGCTTTGCATTGTTTCCCTAARGCTTCACAGAGGACATTAATTTTCTATACAAAGTCGTGTGCTGAGTACCAGCAGAAAATCTAGACTGAAAACCTTCTATCTTATTTGTTCACATTTAGGAAATATCATTATTTTGATAAAATGAAATCCTAATTTAAGAAAGAAACATCTCTGAAAGGAAAAGACTGAAGTGTTTGTTTAAGATCAAGCACTTTAGTTAAGTGCTTTGCTGAATTGGGTCATGGAATAAGAAATGCTGATTAACTTGTGTCTATCAGCAAGTGCTTAGAGCCTGTGCAGTAAATTTAATATTCTCAAATAGATACATGTCTCTGCTCAAATTCTAACTCACTCATTTCAGCAATGGACAAACACATGATACACTGAAAGCAATGTAGAAGAAATAAGCTGTATGCCAGCTACATGCCAAGAAAAATAGTATTGGGTGTAGAACTGACCTCTGTGCATATGAATAAAATACAGAAAGCAGGGCTGAAATCTACTGTTGTAAAATTATATCTATCAATTCTTGGCAATGTAATTAGAAATTGTAGATGKGGGTCTTGATTGCCCTCTATGCCATGGTATGCCAGTCTAGGTTCTTTCTACAGAAAGTAATCTACTAGGAAAAGAAATTTTTAACAGGGTTTTTTACATAGTAAATAAGCAACAGATCATGTAGATGGAGTTCTTAAAATGCTTTGTTCTTATATAAATTCCAAAGACAGATGTCAAAAGCAGGAGAATTTGCTGTATTGGTAGCATTGTACATACAATATTAGAAAGTATTGCTTAGAAATCACAGACTAATACATTTTTATTACTTCTGTTTTACAAGTAGAAAGCATGTCAGACAGATACATGGAAAATCATTCTGGGAGCTATATTGCATGTGGCATGCAAAGATTCTTGTGGGATGCCTTCAATAGATTTAATTTACTTCTGTGACAATAAGTTACATTTTAAACTTCAACAATTTCTTCCTATTAAAAAAATGATKCTGTTGAGATGTGTTATTACTGAAGTCTGCGGTATTCCTATAATTTCATGATCAAATATGATGGAGAAAAACTACTCAGTAGAATAATCTCAAGATCTCTAATATTTTGAACTAAGAGAGAAAATAGTGAAACTTATGGCATCCAAATTCAGAGAAGAAAATGTTAAACTGCACACCACCCATCACGTTTAAACAGAAAAACTTCCAAGATTTCTATCATAGAGATAATAGTCTCTTTAATACACTTGAAGTTAAGAATTATTAGTGTTCAAACCAGCTCTGCTCCTGTTACCTTTAGCAGCTGCAAATGCAGTTAATATTTGGCAAATCTGTTCTCATTTCCTGGTCCAAACAAACATAGCCCAGTGTTTAAAGCTTACAGYTTTAAAAGATTTTGGCACAGGTCATTGTTCTATTTTCTCAGTTTGCAGCTGTCCATGCTGAGTTTTTCATTCTGCAAGGAAAATATAATTTATGAAATAATTCAGCGAATATATAAATAGATCATCATGAAAAAAACCCACAAACAAACACTCCCCCCCACCAGAACAACAGACGCTCAAGTGGAAAGTGCTGATTCTAGCAAACTACTTCCTTGAATACTGTAAATAATCAACTTTTGAGAAACTACATTAATTGCCATATCACAGCATATTGTGATGAATTTATTCAGTGTTCAGTYGTCCCTCATTTTCAGCTGATAATTCCAAATTATTTTTTACCTTCAGATTGAACTTCCATTCCATTATCAAGCCACTGTCAGTGTGGAATGTTACCACGATCCAATAACAGGTGTCATCTAAGCAGAACTTGACTTCAGTCATGTTTTTTTATCTGGACTGTAAACTTCTTTGAATGTAGAACAACTTCAACTTGTTTCTTCCTCAAAGCATTATAAAGTCTTAAGGTTATAAGAGATAAAATAGTTCCATTGGAAGGGACCTACAATGGCCTGGTCCAGCTCTGTGATGATTTATGGGCTGATGATGAGGTGAGGCACATTATTAAGGGCATTGCCCAAATGCCTCCTAAACATCGACAGGCTTGGGGTATCGGCCACCTCTCCAGGAAGCCGATTCCAGTGTTTGATCACCCTCTCAGTAAAGAAAGTTTTCTTATACCTATTCTGAACTTTCCTTGACAGCTTTGAGACCATTTCCATGTGTCCTGTCACYTAAAACCAGGAAGACAAGCTCAGGAACTCCTTCTCCAAAAGCACAAGAGAAGGGCTTTGAAGGTGCATAATATCCCTTTTTGGAAATTGAAGTATCATTAATAATATCTAATAACTAAAATTGCCTATACCACCTTCCCAGGTGCCCTGGCATGAGGTATGAGGATCTGCAAGTGAATCTGAAGAATAATAATTATGATGATTCATCTAGCATGGAAATGTTGTCAAGGTTTAGTCAGCCCTACACCCAGCATTAAAACTGCTTCCATGAAGAAAAAGCAGATGATCATTGTCACAGAAGACTCCAATAGGAGCAGGGGACCCAACATGTAGAGTAGGCCCACTTCCTAACTTCCCTGCTCCTCTGGGACAGAAGTTAAACGTGTGAAGAGAAAGCTTCCTACCGTGGTATGGCACTCCATTATTAATTTTCAGTAGGCAGTAATGAATTTTGGAACAAGAGGTCTGACAGCAATTAAAAGAGATTTTAGGACCTTGAGATGATTGGTTAAGAGATCAGAAGCACAAGTATGTTCTCTCTCCTTCCACTTGCAGAGAATGATGAGCGAAGAAACAAGAAGGGCCACCAGATTGACACTTAGCTTCAAGACTGGCATCACTGGCAGAATTTTGGTTGTTTGGTCATGGTTTGATCATGGTCATGACACCAGACCACCTTGCAACAGATGGGGGTACACTGTGTCAAAGCAGGGAARAAGATCTTTTCACAGGAATTAGCAGGGCTTGCTGAAAGTGCTTTAAACTACGTTTGAAAGAGGAAAGGAATAAATCCAAGCACACCAAAGACCTGGGGATCGCATGTCAATGTTTGAGGGATGGTGTAGTAAGTGGGGTCCTTCAGTCTGTTGTCTCAGTGGAGATAGAGGATGGAAATCCATGCAGTAGCAAAGACACAGGTGTTATCAATGTGTTAGAAACCACAGAAGAGCATGAGAAGAATCACATAGAAATTATAGTTTCTGCTCCTAAAAAAGATGGGGTGTGGCATCAATAGTCCAGGTGAATCTATACCAATGTAYGTAGAAAGCTCTGCCATAGCTGCCATCACAGAAACATGGTGGGATGACTTGGATGACTGGACTTCTGCAGTGGATCACTCTGAACCCTTCAGAAAGGATAGGCAAGGAAAAAGTGATGGTGAGGTAGCTCTGTATGTTAGGGAGTGTTTCAAATGTCTACAGCTCAGTGATAGGGTGAAAGTAGGGTCAAGTGTTCATGGGTAAGGATCGGAGAGAAAGCCAACGAGACAGAAATCCTGGTGGGAATATGTTATAGACCACCCAACTAGGATGAAGAGGCAGATGAGATATTCTATAAGCAGCTGGGAAAAGCCTTAAAATTGCTGACCCTTATTCTCATAGGGGATTCCAACATACCAGATATCTGCTGGAAATACAACACAGCAGAAAGGGAAGAGTCCAGAGGATTTCTGAACTGCAGAACATGCCTTGATTCATGTGTGGAATATGCCCTGATATTCCTGACACAGTGGGTGAGGGAAGGGGCCCAGCTGGACCTGCTGCTCGTGAAAAGGGAAGCATTAGTGGGAGATGTGGTGGTCAGACGCCATTGGGCACAGACACCATTAATGAGAGCTTTCTGTTCTCAGAGCTGTAAAGGAGGCAGTCAGCAGAACTGCCAGAATTTCTGCCTGGGACTGCCAGGGGGCAGACTTTGGCCTGGTTGATGGAGTTCTTTGGGAAGTGGTCCCAAGAGGACAAGGGGGTGCAGGAAGGCTGAACATTATGGAGGGAAGAAACCCTAAAGGTAGAGGASCAGGCTGTCCCCATGTGCTGAAAGAAGAACTGTCTGGGAAGAAGCCCAGCCTGGCTGAACAGAGCTTTGGCTGAAGTCAGGAGAAAAAGGAGAKTTTATGACCTTTGGAAAAAGGGACAGGCAGCTCAGGAGAACTACAAGGGTACTGTGAGGTTATGCAGGGAGAAAATTAGACAGGCCAAAGCCCAACTAAGACAACCATAGTAGACATACATGGCCATAAAAGACAAACAAAATTTTTTCTACAAATACATTCACTACAAAATGGGGTCCAGAAGGATTTCCAACTGCCATTGGTTGGCAGGGGTTGGGGGTCTTAGGCTTCAAGAGCAAGAGCAGTGGTCCTCCAGGTACCACTTCCCCTGAGCTGGAAGATGGGATGGGGAGCAGAACTAAGCCCCCATAATCAAAGGGGACCTGCTACACCGCTTAGACACACAGGATTCTGAGGCTGGATGAGATCCACTCACAAGGCTACTGAGGGCACTGATGGAAGGGCTCACAAGTCAGTTTTTATCAGTCCTGRCTAACTGGACAGGTACCAGGTGACTGGAAGTTTGTAAATGTGACATTATCACCTACAAAAAGGGCTGAAAAGAGGATCAAGGGAACTACAGGCCCATCAGTCTGACCTCCGTGGCAGGGATGGTCACGGAGCACATCACCCTGAGTGCCATCACTCAGCATGTGCAGGACAACCAGRGGATCAGACCCTGACAGCCTGGGTTTGCCAGGAAGGTCCCTCTTGACCTGATCTCCTTCCATGGCAAAGTGACACATCTAGTGGATGAGAGAAAGGCTGTGGATGTTGTAAACATGGATTTCAGTAAAGCTTTTGACAACATCTCCCCCAGGACTCTTCCGGAGAAGCTGGCAGCCCATGGCTTGGACAGGTGCAGCCTTCTCTTAGTTAAAAACTGTCTAGATGGCCAGACTTGGAGAGTGGTGCTGAATGGAGCTACATACGGCTCTCAGTTGGTCACCACTGGACACCCCGGCGCTCAGTACTGGGGCCACTCCTGTTTAATATCTTCATTGACAAAGAGATTACACCCTCAGTCAGTTYGCAGATGATACCAAGTTTGGTAGAAGTGTTGATCTGCTGAAGAGTTGGAAGGTTCTRCAGAGGGATCTGGACAGGCTGGCTCGATGAGCCAAGGACARYRGTGTGAGGTTCAACAAGGCCAAGTGCCAGATCTTGCCCTGGGGTCACAATAACCTCATGTGGCACTACAGGCTGGGGCAGAGTGACTGAAAAACTGCTCATCAGAAAAGGACCTGGGCAYGCTGATCAACAGCAGCTGAACAGGAGCCAGCTGTGCCCAGGTGGCCAAGAAGGCCAATGGCATCCTGGCCTGTATCAGCAATAGTGTGGCCAGCAGGAGCAGGGCAGGGATTGTCCCCCTGTACTTGGCACTGCTGAGGTCACATCTCAAACCCCGTGTTAAGTTATGGACCCCTCACTCTAAGAAAGATATTGAATATCTGGAGGGTGTCCAGAGAAAGGCAATGGAGCTGGTGAAGGGTCTGGAGTACAAGTTCTTTGAGGAGCAGCTGAGGGAGCTAGGGGTGTTTAGCCTGGAGAAAAGGAGACTCAGCGGAGACCTCATCACTCTTCACAAGTGGCTGAAAGGAGGTTGTGGGGTCAGGTGGGGGTCAGTCTCTTCTCCCAGTCAACCAGSAGCAGTACAAGTGGAAAGAAACTCTGCACTTGCTCCAGGGGAGATTTAAATTRGACTGGAGGGAAAATTKCTTCATGGAAAGGTTTATCAAGCATTGGAACAGGCTACCCAGGGAAGTGGTTGACTTTCCTGGAGGTAATACCTGGAGGTATTTAAAAAATGTGTAGTTGTGATGCTCAGGGACATGGCTTATGGCAGCCTTGGCAGTGCTGGGTTAATGGTCAGACTAGGTATCTTGTTGGGAAAACCTAAAATCATTCCATCAGTCTATAACACTGGATAACTTTTAGTCAGGATAAGAATTCAACTTCTGGGTTCTAATGATGATCAAAATTAGGAAGGAAATTTTTTTTTGATGGAGTGCCACAACAGTAGGAAACTATGGATTTTGGCTGGGCTGTGGCATCTAACCTTCTCCCTCCATGGAGCCCTCCAGRTTATAAGAACATACAATACGACATTCAGCATCAGGTGGTCGGTGTCTCAGGTTCTGTACCCTGTCATCTGTAACAGCAGTTAGTGCTGAGCTGCAGAAACACAGAAGGCCCATTCTACACAAAACAGCTGATAGTCCACAACTTCCACCAGATACCAACGCCGTTGTGAAATACAGAACTTTTTAGGCAACTAGTCCAGGTCCACATGAAATTTGACTGCCCTAGTGTTAGAAGGCAACACCGTTGTTGTGGTTTAGGATTAGTATCCCCCAATGCTTTCATCAAATACCCATGTATGAGGACTTTTGCCATGGTTCTCTTCTGTCCTGCATTTTTAAGGTCATTTCTGACTGTGTTCTGTGATTTCCATACTAGAAAAAAAAGAAGATTTCTATACTAGAATACTATTTTGGGGCACATTTCTAAATAACGAAAATGTAGGCTGGTAATGTATGGTTGTAAAGCCACTCCTGTCTGACTCAAGTCAAAATCCTAATAAAAATATGTAACAGCTCAAAATATTTTTCCATTACTCATCAAAATATTAAAGGAATTATAATGAGGACTACAATAAATATAGTTCAGATTTCCTGGGAAAAATAAAAACATTTATTTTGTAAGCTTTAGGCTGGAAATTATTTTTTTTAATGACTGGCTTATTTTCACTGGCATGTTGTTAAAGAAAAAGGAAGGCAAATCTTCTTAACTACCACACCATAAGGGAAAAGAAATACCATGTGTATTACACATTTATAGATACATAGACCCTTTGTAATGCAGGAGGTACCCACACTTTGCTACTTAAAGAGGCTTGATTTAGTTTGAATTCCCACCTGAGTCACACATCGTGACCCTCTGATCCACTGGTAGCAGCTGCACTGTTTCCCTCAGGGTCTGATGAACTCTTTGCTTCCATTTACAAATCTTTAATTCCACTGGCAATGTGGCTGCATTTTAAAGCAAGTGGCCACTGAAAATTAAACTCTTAAAAGACCAAAGAAGCAGGAAGGGGAGCTCCACTCAGGTTTTGGTTGTGTTGCAGACTAAACACTCCTTTTCACTATAGAGAGGTAAAGTTAACAGCAGAAAACCTCAATTTGTTCTGTCAAAGGAGTTCCTTTGCCTTGATTTAGCAATTATGGCTTCATGACTCAGACCCTTAGAGGGGCCAGCTGCTCTCTGAAGGCTGAAAGGGATTGATATCCCCATCACCTGAGAAAAGACTCTTCCTTATTTCTTTAACACTGCCTGCAGCTGCTACCTGAAGCCTCCTTTGACAACTGTCTGTGCTGAATTCTCTCCAAGGAATGGAAAAACTAGCACCCGCATTTGCAGTTTGAAGCCTGGTTCACCTTCAAATTAAGACAATTACATGCGGCAGATCTTTCAGTTCTGCGTGTCAGGAGCTTTCTGTCATTATTTCTACTGCATTATTTCTATTTCAGTCAGGCTGCTGCACTAAACCCATACACAAGGCACAGAATCACTTACCCGGACACTCCTTAAGAGTCTTGCGCGCATCTGACTGTGAGTCCACCTGAGTGCCAGGGTTGGACAGACAAGAAGATTGGGGCAGGAAATCAGGGACAAGAAGACTGGACTTTCAGCAGAGTTGAACTTGACGACGTTGGCTGCACTCGGTTACTGTATCTTGTTAAGCCCACACATACATCTCTGGAAAGTTGCTGTACTTTTCAGCCTCACCGGCTTACTATTAAAAATCTGCACTGCTGTGTGGTTAAAATGCATACAGTGGGTGTCTAAGCATACAGATCTCCTGAGTACAGGGATGAGGGCTGTATCTCAGACCACAGAGCCTGTAAAGGTTCGTGACACATCTGTATGGGATGGTTTGGCTACTAGAGACTCTTCACCAGAATCTGTGCCTCCAGCACTATCTCCAAGGGTGATAGGCACTTCAGTCTAAGCACAAGTGTTTGCAGTTGCATGTGCCAGAATGTACTATATGGGGCTTTTCTCATTACTTAATGGTTTATATGAATTTATACTGTTCTCTCATATTTTTGTCCTGACAGAATACAGAGGAAAATAGGATTGTCCACCACTAYCTGAGTGCACACACATGATGTGCTGATTCTGTTGGGACCCATGGAGGCAAAAGCATTGCATACCTCTTGGTACAATGTTTGTATAATTATCCTGGTATAATCTGTGGCTATCTAAAATTTTCTGTGTTCACCAGATGTCTTGCTGATAAATATATTGAAATATTTCACCCGAAGTTTTCCTTTGATATCATGGAAATAGGAGACATTTTGGTGTATACACAACGAATGAAACATTTGAAAGTAAATTTCCTAGAAAATCAGCTTGCTGCCTTTGGGAACAGAAATAAATTGGGAAAAAGTTAAAAAACATCTCCAAAGTAACACAAAAGCACAGGCTTTATGCTGGTGCTTTTCAAAATCCAGAGGGCTTTTACATGCTGATGGCAGCACAGCTTCAATGGTCTTATGAAAATAGAGCAGTTAGAAGACACTGAAGACTGCATGATGAAAGTACAGCAAACTGAATTTTAATATCCTTCACCTCTTGCCAGCTCAGAGGAATCAGAAGCTCAAAATTCCTCCTTTGTGGGCTAGCAGTAGTCTTGTGTCTTGCTCCTTGTCATACAATGGCTAAAGAAAACCTCTGTCAGTATCTTTGCAGAGTTCTGCTTTTATGAAAAAGAAACAGGAGACCTGGCATTTTAAGAGCCGCAAACTGTTAAGGCTTCTTTCACAAAGATCTCTCCATACCAGTGAGATTCTGTGACTATAAACCATTCTCTTCAGCCAGGCATTTTCAGGTAAATCTGAAAATGTCAGTGGCACACAAGTTAGAAGTAAATAAACACGGTTAATAATGGGGCCATACTTTGAAGTTCTTGTTCAGATTTATTCAATGAAAATTGGATCTTTGGAAAAAACTTCACTATTTCCCCAACAGTATTTCAATATTTAGGTGACAAGGCAATGTAGTCCTTATATGCTTATGCACAGCATTGGTTACAACACATAAATGCAGTAATTTATCCTTAATAGTGTATTTTATGTAGAAAGTCTAGCAATGAAACTGTCCATTTTTCTGATAAAATAAAATAAAAATGTTCACTCTTTGACAAAGATTAAATCATCCTTCAATGCTTATCTGTGTGCTGTACTTGTAAATATGGATAGTCATTGTCTTCAAAGTTATTGTTCATGCATGAAAAATTCAACATATGCATGAGTTTATATAGGAACTTGATGTTAAATAAGTGTTAGGAATGTATTGCACTTGTATTGCTTTCAGATAGAGTCTAAGGATGTTTCTGTTGCTACGAGGAGCATTCACTCCCTGCCTCTTATTCTGTAATAGTTTTGTGGTTGTGTAGAAGTCAGCCTGTAACATAGTCAATCTTTTAATTTTCATGAAAATCAAAATAACCTGCACAGAAATGATATATACGGAAACATAAAAATGTTAAAAGTAATTAAATGTTAATTCTCTTGTTTTAAAAATCCCCTACTGCACACTTAAGGCAGTAGCTACTTAATCTCTTCTTCATTCAAAACTTTCATTATCTTCAATCAAGTCAGTCCTTTATAAGATCAGAGTGCRATCACTGAATTCACTTGAATTTTGCTAAATAATTATGTTTAATGCAAARTTCCTAATTGGTCACACCTGATGTTTTCTAAGTGCTTGAGTTTGCATTTTTAGATCTTATGCACCCACCGAGTGAGAGAGCAGAACCAGAGGCATTGAAAAGAAAAAGCTGAAAATCATTTATTAGATTAGTCTACACTGGGACTTGCTGCTTATGTGTCATTCTGTACTGCAACACTACATTGTGGAAGCAGATTGCACAGTCATGGCAAACCTTTTATTAGTGTATTAAATAATTCCAATATTACAAGCAATTTGAATAGGTGCTATGGCATATTAATCTTTTAAAAGGGGCTGCTATTCCTAATATCCGAAGTGTTTGAGATCTTCAGAAGCAGTTCCTAGGCCTAGATTTTTTGCAACTAAATGTAAATTAGACGTGATCTTCTTTTGCTCTTGTTAGCTGACTAGCTTTAACTGCAACAATCCCTTTCCATCTGTGCTTTGTAATGCTTTGGAACACAACTTAGTGGAGACCCAGTGCCACCCTTCCTTCCAACACATTCAGCTACCATCGACTTCAGGGGGAAATGAAGGGCAACAGCTTTGCCAAGAGTTCAAGCTGAAAACTTTGCTCATCAGGTTTTTTTTTTCTATTCATACAATTTAATAGGACACATTAAGACACATTAAGAGGACTGTGGTTCTGAACACAAGAAAAAAACTACGTGTTCGAAGGCAAATTCTGCCTGCCTGGCTCTTTGAAATCACTAGGTCAAATTCTGGTTTTGGTATAATCGTAATTATAGGATTGGTTTCAATTTATGTGGGAGTATTTGAGACAGGAATTTGTCCCACTGAGATTACTTTGTAGGCTGATGTAGCAACACATCAAGATTAGTAGAGATAGAAGAATTTGGCTCAAAAGGGAAAAACCCTCAGGATTTATAGTCTGACTGAGAAAAGTAAGAGTGAATAGAATGCCTGATTGCACTACAAAAAGGATGTTAAAAGTCTTATAATTTGTTTTTGTTTTAATACATACAAGGCAATAAAAATCCTATATTAAATACATAGTAAAATTAATGTTTTAATTTTAAATTAAAATTAATTAACTAAAAATTACTTTGTCCTAAAGCAATACCCCACACATCCCAATAATGTGGCATTTATAACTATGGTGAGGGTTTATCAAGCCATTCTTCAGACTCTCAGGTCCCAGAGTAAAATGCATTCCATGGAAAGCTGAATGATGGAACTTAAGTTACAATATAATTTTCTAGCTGTTCAAAAAAGGTGTATCATGATTTCTATTTCACAACTGCAGTAAAATTAACTGATAGCCATGCTCATCTGGACCCAGTCCTGTAAAGCATTAAGAGTCCTGAATTTCTGCTTTTGTGTGGGGTCAGTGGGAGTCTAGAGTTTGCTGAGTATTTTGTAATCAAAGTAAGGGGAGAAAAGTAGATCCTTCCTCACTTCTCAAGACCAGGGCCAAGAGCCAATAACATCAAACTGATCCTACTATCATTAAATTAAGTCCATGATATATCAGTATGAAACACTGTGCCAGTGAAATTTTCTCTGCATTAGATGATTTGTGTGTGTTTCTCTAACATTAACTCTGGAGGTCTCTTGGATAAACAGCAAAGACAGAATATGAAAGAAGTTTGTTTTCTGCATCTCACTGGAAAAGAATTGAAAAGAACCATCTATGTGAACTGCTGTTACAATGGTAAAAATTTTCTAAAAGTACTTTATTTGCAAAATATTTATGCAATCTTTGCAAAAGAAATGAGTAATATCTTAATCTTTAAAACAGATCTTATTTTAAAGCYAAAAAAGATGGTCTGCATTGGGAGGACAACAAATTTGACAATTTTCATCTGTCTAATAGATATAAATTTTCCCTTTTCTTTTAGTGCTCTGAAGGAACAACATCACAGCTGGACACATTTTCGGAGGACTGTAAATTCTTTACTCAGGACTCTTGGGCTGTGACTGTTATTTCTTTACTTCAAGTGACACAAGCTTCTTTCCACTTGTCACTCATTCAGTCACATCTCAAGGCCAACCAGGTTCCTCATTCAAGAGCTTTGTCTCAAACCCTGAAAGGCACCATTGGAATAGCACTATGAAAATGGGCCATTCCTTTATTTAATGCTCAATCCCCTTCTCTCTCACATCCCAGATTATGAACGTCATCTTGATTTGATACCGGGTGAAAACAAACAAGTGTTTCACAGTGTTTCAGCCTGACTTCTTCCTGAGAAACTTGATTTCTTTGAGTGTCAAGCTCCCTTCAAATAATGTTTTCATGGGTCATTAAGAGAACARAGGCTAAAATCTTATTCTGTTGCTCTGATAAACTCTGTATCTATCAGAGAAAATAGCAGATTATTCTAAATTGTCTAAAAAATATGAGAATGTTATTATTCTGAGCCTACTTTCACAAAATTCTGATTCCTGAGTCATCTATTTTGTCCGTAGAAATACTAATGTGAAAAAGATTCCTGCTGTCACGAGAGCTCCACAAACAATTTTATATTAATATTCGTATTATTTCCTTACAAAGTAATTTTTTTCAGTGTCATCCAAGTTGATGCTGTATAGCAGGTCCTTCTGCCCCTGTATCTATTCAGAGTCTGAGACATGAACAGAAAGGCAAAACCAAACAGGAACTCCATTACTCTCCTGCAAGCTAAACCCCAAATCTCTGAAAACGGCTGCACCGTAAAAAGCATGAAGTCAAGAAAATCAGTAAATGCATCCTATTTGTAACCAGGGCAACCTGATTTTGCAGACATGCARTGAGGAACTAGTCAAATAAAAAACTCATGGAAACTTAGCATAAACTCAAAGGAAAACACTCAGGTATCTATATACTAATAATATCCAGACAGGATTTGTGATGATGGTTTGCTCATTTAATGATTCCCAAAGCCTTCTTTATTTTTTATCTTCTAACAACTTTTTTAAAACCTCTTGGTACCTTTCCCTAAATATTTCTTTTCTTTCTAGGAAAAATGACAATAAAGGCAACTGATGCAAATGCTACAGTCAGCAGAAATATTAATCATATAGCCCAACTGTGATTTTCTTTCACCGTTTTATACAGCTTGTATCTTTCTTTGAAAAAAACATCTCTTAAATGAACACTATTCCAGGCTGGTACAACATGACTCCCAAAAAACGCAAACAGATAATAGCAGTGGAAGCAAAAGGTACCAGTTGAAATTAATTTAGTTAATAGTCTACCTTCATCCATTCTTGAAAAAMATATAGAGGGTAGCCCCTATTGTGTTATAATCATTACAGTATTTTAGTCACCCTGACCCGTCTACTTAATTTAGACATGCCTTGTTAACATTAGAACTTCTATACCAAAATAACACTCTATCAATAGCCAAGAGCAGGAGCAAAGAGTCAAACAAATTATTGCTGGCTATTAACATTCCAATCCATTATGATGCYGAGAAATTAAATGTTAAATGTCATTATGGTTGTAAAACTATGATCTGGCTGTAGCCTGTTCCACACTAAGGCTTTTCCCAGTCCATATTRTTAAAGCTATACAGATAACAGAAATGACTTGGAAAAGAATCTAGTGTCAGCATATTTGAGAGGAATCCACTGTCTGAGAGAGCAATCTCTCTATTTCTTTCTATTCCTCTTCATCAAATAGGCGGGGTAATTTCAAACAATTCTGGTATGAACTATAAGCTTGAGAGGGAGGAAGAAGTTCAGAAATGATCACYCCACACAATAAGACCCCCTTTCTAACTTCAAGATTTCATGGTCCCTAAAACAAGATGTCACTTAACCTCATTGCCTTGGCCTCTTTAGATCAGAGGCTGCTGGTCCTTCTGACTGATGCCAAAGTATATGTGATGGTTTCCCTGACATATGTGTGCCGGGGACTGAGCTGAGGCCACTAAACYAATTTAATGTTGGAGCTTGGGTTTAAGTAATTTTTAAACAACATTAACATATTTTATGTATTTTCTCTCCAAGAGAAGAATAAAACCCAAACTCTTGAGAGGCCAAGTTTCTATAACCTAAGGACATAAGGTAATCTTAAATATGATAAATGTATGATCTGCCTATGACTTGCTGTCAATTACAGAATTTATCCCATATCAGATGAAACAAGTTTGATAAAACCACTTAAGTGTTATAAGGTATGCTTTCTACCAACATGAATTATGTATCTATCTGCAGCCAAATGTACACGTTCTATCACTCTGAATATTAAATACAAAAACTATGTTTAAATAATGTGAAAGGTCTGATTTAAAGCAACAAAAGCCAATAAATTCAAAGTTTATGCTGGCACTCTATTCTTAACTCACACAAATTGTTTCAAACAGGTATAATAGCATGAATTAYACCCGCCTTACATTTATGTTTCTACTTCCATATTCGAATTTTCTGAGTTCTGTTAGTCTAAGTCTCTCCATAAGTGTCTTTAAATAGAGTTCTAAAATGTAATTTATTAGCTTTGCTCCTATTTTTAAGGTAAAAATATGCCTTATGGAAAATTTTTAAAGGCACAATTTTTTGGCTGAGCATGGAACATKCTTTTGGAACTGTTTTAGTTTCTCTAATACAGAATCAGAATATTTAAAATATTTATTAATTACTATTARCTTTGTATTATTTGCTGAAGAGATTGTATCAGGTCCCTCAGAGCTTTTCTGCTCTCTTGGGTTACCATWGACCTGGCCAAGTATTTAGTATGGTCATTAAATAATAATTGTAAATTTTAAAATGTTAGCAATATAGACAATAGMAAAGCGAATGTCTGCAGTGTTTGTTTCAAATACTGTGTTGGGTTTTAGCTGCTTTGCTGTTTCTGTCTTCTGATACATCATCACATAACTGTGAATAGGAATTGATGAGTCCTGAATAAATTCTACTCAAATGTATATAAGGTTATTGAGGAAAAAAAAAGACAGAAAACACAAGGAAAAAATGTKACTTTTATATCTATGGCAATGCTGTTAACCAAGAGGTACCTGTAAATCCTTGGTGAGAGTTTGACAATGAAGCAAGGTGGCATTCAGCAGTTTGGTGTCTCAGTAAAGCAAATAAATGCAAATCTGGACATATAGGCACATACAATACATATCTAAAGTGCCATCTTAGTTGTAAGTTCTTCCAGAGGRGAGCGTGAATCATAGTTAGGTGGGCAGCACAGAATGTATCTATTTATTAAACAAGAGAAAGTTCTGTAGGGTAATATGAAAAGGATCTTAGACTTGGAATTTAAGTTGTTGGTTTCTAAATTAATACAAGTATTTTGGGAAAGTCGTTAAATAGTTTTCCCTCTGAAATTTCTCATCTGCAATACAGGAATACTTAATGGATTAGAGGAGTTTCAGAGTTTTATTTATTATTGCTGCCATAGCACAGAAAAATATATATGACATGTATGCAAAYATGTCATATACTTATTACTTATATTTTTGTATGTATGTAAAGAGAGTTTTTTCAGATTTTTGTTGACACCTTATCACATCTGTTTCTAACTTTCCCGGTGTTCTCCAGCTAGCAGAGTCCCTAATGTGTGCATATATTGAGTTAATTTGAAAGAGCTATTTCTGTGATAGAGTGAAAATCTCTTAACTAAAGAAACCCCTTAAAATTATTCTGGTAGGTAAGATCTTTCTAATACACGTTCAGAAAAAGCCCCTTAATATCTTTCTTCAGTTTAATTATACATTAAATATGATTTTCACCATGGACATTTTTCTTTTTCACCTAAAGATGAGAGAATACAAAAGCATATGGAAATATCTCAACACATGTTTTCACACTGTTAATCCAAATCAGTTTTATTCTGTTGTTCTGAAGACTGAAAGTTCTGAAATATGTGTAACTATATGATTTTACATTTTTAAACATGTTTGATGTATCATAAAGAAGTATCAAGGTGCCTGCTTATCTAGATCTGTCTCATGAATGCTRACTCTTAAGATCCCTATGATTCAAGACTCTTCTGTAATGATCATATGTGGCACACACAATGCCTGAGGAAATTGTGAGTTAGAGATCACATCACAGACAATTGTCATAGGAAATACCAAACAAAATGAATAAACTAAACAGAAGAACATACTCTGTACAAAAACTTTTTGCACAGGAATTGGAAAAGCCTTAGAACAAGCTTCTGTCTCTTGCATTGCAGACATTTTGACTTACATGGATTCAGTGCACAAATTCTATTTCAGATTTAGTCCAGAGGGTCATCATGATCAACTGACAATTTAATTCCTATTACATTAACACTGTGGTATTTATTGCTATATTAGATGCTCTTCACGAAAAAACTAATTATTTAGATCACTGACTAACTGTGGTTTTGAGTGCAGGTCCACAGTGCTAATGCTTCCTTTCAAAAAGACTACATTATGAAATATTTTAAGTGAAATCTCACCTGCTGGTGCTTTTTCTACTTCTCATCTCTAATGTCTCTCAATTCTGTTAACAGGATTAGTTTCTCCCATTCAGGTAATTTTGCTGGATGAGAGAAAGTTCATGAAGAGAGAAATTTCACCCTGGCCTCTTAAAATGAAGGAAAAATTTCATTCTCCACAGTCCAGTTGAAAATATGAAGTTCCAGTTCCAGAACTGACAGATTTATGGCATGGCTTGATGACCAGACAAGACCTGTAATAATGAAGACCTGACTTTTTCATTTTAAGTTTCTGAAATATGACATTCCGATGGATACCATTAGGAAACACACTTATGATAATTTTTGTGCTTCCCAGCATTTGACTGGGAATCCTTTATCTGTATCTGCCTTTTCAGTCTTGGGACAATCAAAAGTGAAAAAAAGAACAAATGTGTATCTTCAGGTTTCAAAAGAGGAAACTCTWATTCAGAGACATTTGGAAATTATTGTTTCAGCAACTGAGGTCTTGTATGGTGTAGAGAGTAGTAGGTATAGTTGTGTAAAAGATTTTTGCTGTAGTCTATGTAGGATTGTATGACTGATAGTGTTAACTGAAAGAAGGGTTAACCACCACATTGTTGTGCAGTGAACTGGACAAGAAGAACTCTTAGTTTCATTTCTGAAGGAATTACAAGTAGGTGCAGTTGGAACTGCATGTTCTTAAGCCGAGATATGAAACAGAAAAGTGAACCAAGTATGTTATTGATGTCTGGGAAAGGCAGAAATTTGGCCTGTAACTCTCTACAATGCAGCAGATACTTCTTTTTTTTTTTCCCCTAATCTCTCCTTGGACACTTCAGTCTCCTTTCAATCAAGTGCTGCTTTTGCTCAGCTGTTACAGCTTTGTGGCTTTTACTAAGGCATGTTYGCCTCATTCCAGCTCCTTTTACTTGTTTGACACACAAAAATAGAGAAGAGACACAGATTAAATTCCCATCACTAGGCCAATACACAGTAGGAACTTAAAACAGCATCTAACTWATTAAACAACAACAACAAAACCAAACCCTAACAAACAGTAAAGCAGAATTTACCAGAATAAGAACTTCCTATATTACAGTGAGATGCTCTCTCAAGCAATTCTGTGCTGTTTGCCTAACTATCAGAAAAAAAAATGTGTTGAAATTCTCAAGATGAACACAGATCCTTCTAGATCACTGTGAACAGAGATGCAGTCAGGAATGGTCCACTTAATATTTGTCAAATGATCTGGATGCAAAAACCCCAAAAACAAATGAAAACCTGCTCTTTGCTATATTCAACTACTGTAAACTCAAAACTTAACTGGAGCAACTGATGTGCTAACAGT